>NW_027532825.1:9442960-9530648 GCF_008692635.1 Crocuta crocuta
CTTCTAAAATTAAAGAGAGAAATAAATGTCTAATATTCAATGTCATCATCATGAATTGGTCCTTATCTTCATTTATTTAAATTTTCTTTTCTTATTAGTCACTTGTGGGTTTTTCATATTTATTAGACATTTTTATTTTAAAATTGCCAAATATTTTGTTTTGTTCTTGTTTTGAATAAAGTCAATTCCCCTCTCTATAATGAAGTTATATATGGTTATTGCTCTTATATAGAAAAAGCTATTGTGTCCTCAGGTGATTCTTTAAAAAAAATTTTTTTTAAATCTTTATTTACTTTGGAGAGAGCGAGCGAGCGAGATGGGGAGGGGCAGAGAGAGAGGGAGACACTGAATCCAAAGCAGCTTCAGGCTCTGAGCTGTCAGTACAGAGCCCGATGCGGGGCTCAAACTCAGACACTGGAGATCATGACCTGAGCTGAAGTTGGACACTCAACCGACTGAGCCACCCAGGTGCCCCTCAGGGGACTCTATTCTGTGTTTATCACTTACTATTTCTTGTCTTGAGTTCTACTTTTTGTTTGTTAAAACATTTGCTTTTTCTTTGCTTTTACCATTTTTATAGTATTTAAAACTTTTTTTTAATGCTTTATTTATTTCTGAGAGACAGACAGGCAGAGTGAGCAGGGGAGAATCAGAGAGAAGGGGAAAATACAGAATCTGAAACAGGCTCCAGGCTCTGAGCTAGCTATCAGCACAGAGCCCAATGCAGGGCTCGAACCCACGAACTGTGAGATCATGACCTGAGCTGAAGTTGGACGCTTTAACCGACTGAGCCATCCAGGTGCCCCAATATAGTGTTGTTATTTTAGTTGTGCTTCTTGTTACTAAGATATCTGGATTTTTTAAATGCAAACTTGCGGTTTGTATCTTTTCTTTTAAACATTTTAATTATTTAAAGTCATCTCAACACTCAACATGGGGCTCGAACTTACAACTCCAAGATCAAGAGTCATATGCTCCACCGACTGCACCAGCCAAGCACCCCTGCGGTTTGTATCTTATGGGGAAATTTAAAACATGTATGTGCATTGTCATAATCAATAGATTTGGCCTTAAATAAGTTACTTCAGTGGTTGTTTCAGTTATTCATAGTTTTATTATTCTTTTAATTTTTTCAGTTACTCTGCCTCCTTTTTTATTTGTTTTGTCCAATTTTTGTTTTATTCATGTGTGTTTGTTATCTTTGCTAGAAATTTGAAAGTTTTATATCCTGCTTTTAGTTCCTGAAGTGGTAACAACTATTTAAACACACACACACACACATATATATATATACACAAAGATACTATATATATATATGCACTTATACATGTGTATATATATATATACACACACACACACATTAGGTTTTAGTGTGGGACTACCATAGTTGAGAATATAATGATACCAAAAAAGCACCCCATCTCTTAAAAATTTTTTAAAGGAATGGCTCATAAAACTATATACAACCATTCCTTTTTTCTCAAATTTACTATTATCATAAAGTGTTTTATATTCTGCAGTCTTTTCTTTCAATATTATCTTTTCTTTCTATTCAATTTGTTAACTACTAAATACATAATAATTATTTTGTCCACTCTGTATTAATTGGCTTTCAAGTTCAATAGCAGCCCATTGACCCTTTTTGATTCATCTTTCATTTGCCTTTTAGTAATTTTAAAATTGTTTTTATTTTTATTTTACATATTCATTTATTTTTCCTTTTAGTTATTTCTACAAGAAGATTATGCATGTGGTATGTTGTCCGAGTCCTTGTTTATCTGGTAATGTCTTTCCATGGCCTTTGCACAATGAACATATCTGAGTAAATTTCTTATATTGCTACTCAACATTCTACAGAGATTATTCAAATGTCTGCTGGAATTTGTTTCTAAATGCGAATGTTAAAGACTAACCTGGTTTTGGTTCCTTTATAAATGACACTATTTTCTGTTTGTTGCCGCATGCTTATAAAATTATTCTCTTTCTCTGTGTCATTAAAAAACATAAATAAAGTCTAAGATATGTCTGGGTAGATCCTTTTCGTTGATTTCCTTAGAACTGAGAGAATCCCGTTAATCTTCACTTCTCAGGGATTTTTCCACCAATCAGTTTCAATGTTCCTTCATTATGGCCAGAATCATTCCTTTGTTTTCAATTCTTTTCATCTGGTCTTTAGGAAGTCAAAGATTGCTGTCCATTCTCTGATCTTCATATCCATTGCCTCCAACCATTTTAAGCTCCTCTGGCTCAGTCCGGTTCTGTTTTGCAAGAGTTTTGTGAGTCTTTCCCTTATACACTGACTTAGTTTGCCAATGGAAAGCCTACATGTTGATTTTCTAATGTTAATTTTGATTTCGTCATTGAGATGCTTTCTTACCTCACAGAATTCCACTTTGCATCCCGCCCTGTTGCCTTTCCTCTTCGACTCCATTTATCTGAGGACTTTCTGATCCCATGAGGGGAAGGCTGTGTGTTTCTATATACTTTTAAGGATGCTAATGGATTTTCTAAACCTTCTGATTCTTACCATAAATCACATTTAGAAGCTTGCTGTTATAGAGTGTCCATAATAATGTTTCTATGCCCTTGATCTACAGCATCTTTACACAAGTCCAATATTATTCTTTTTTTCTATGTATCTGTACCTCAAAAGAAAGCTCTCCAGACTATTATTTACTGGGCTAAAAGGTGACTTTGGCTCCATTTTCTAAAGCCCATGTAAGTGAACCACCAAATCTCTTTCTCCAGATTACAGTAACCAGGAGTTGGCTTACACAGAACTCCGGGCTCATTTGCAGTGTCTTATAATTTTTCTTCTTTGTCTCCACTCTGGTCGTTTCCTCCAAAGACTGTTATCACACGAAAGGTTCTATCTCTGTCCCAGCTGTATGCACTATGGCTGATACTGGATCTTCTGCTCCCTCTGCCTGTCGACTGTCTGTCACCCTGATATCATACACGAGAAAGTACAGTCACTAGCACGCGGTAGTTCTCCCGGGGCTCCACCTGTATCTGCCCCAACTCAGTGCTTTCGTATCTCAGGATAGAGTGGGTGGCTGCCTTCTACCCTCTACTTTCCATGCTGTTGCTTTTGGCAATAATAAATTCTGACTGCATATAAAAGGTGAAGAAGAGTGGAGGAAGGTTCACAGTGTGATTCATGTTCAAACTACCTCAAACTATAAGCCATGAGAAAAGAGACCCCTTTCACAAAGTATGGGCTGCAAATCCCTAGGGTCCCTGAAACACTTTAAGGCTCTCTGCAGGGTCAAAGTTATTTTCATGGTAAGACTACAGTGTTGTGATACTATTTTGTGAGGACACAGATATTATTTGCCTTCTACTCAAGACTCAAGAGCCATAGTGGACAACACTGCTAGTGTCTTGGCACTAATCACAGCACCAAACTATATTTGTAGTACCCATGAACTCCCACTAAAATTAAAAAAAAAAAAATCTAGGTGGGCACTTGGGTGGCTCAGTCAGTTAAGTGTCCAACTTCAACCCAGGTCATGATCTCCTAGTTTATGGGTTCAAGCCCCTCGTTGGGCTCTGCTGACAGCTCGGAGCCTCGAGCCTGCTTCAGATTCTGTGTCTCCCTCTCTCTCTCTCAAAATAAGTAAATAAACTTAAAAAATAAAACCTTTTTTAAAAATCTAGTTTTGGGGCACCTGGGTGGCTCAGTCAGTTAAGTGTCCAACTTCAACCCAGGTCATGATCTCCTAGTTTATGGGTTCAAGCCCCTCGTTGGGCTCTGCTGACAGCTCGGAGCCTGGAGCCTGCTTCAGATTCTGTGTCTCCCTCTCTCTCTGCCACTCTCCTGCTTGTGCTCTCTCTCTCTCTCAAAAATAAATAAATGAACATTTTTATGAAATAAATAAATAAATAACATTTAGTTTTGTTTAAAAATTTCCTTGATGGAGTAGCAAAAAAATACTGATTTGATTACATTGCAACCCTTAAATACATTTTAAAAAATATTGTGTGTAATGAACTGGGAAGTACACGTGAGGCACCTTGGCTGCGTTCCAAAATATGATTGTTTCAAGGAAAAGCACTTGTGTGATTGTTTTGAGTTGCATGCTTGGAAAACCAGAAATAGACAAACTATGCTTTTTCAGCCGTGGGTATTTGGCAAACAGACATTTGGCAGGGAAATGAATGAAATGAGCCTGTCACTTCAAAAAACAAATGACTGTAAATATTTGTTTCCAATGATAAAATTCAAGCGTGAAAGAGAAAATTAGAATTTAAGAAAACTTATATCTGGTACCAAAAGTCTGAACACTTCCTAATACTTAAAGACTTTTCTGGTGAAATAAGTGGTGATATTAATAAATATGATTTTTTACAATGTGTAATAAACTGTGCCAACATTTGGAAAAGCTACCTAACATACTGAATCAGTATTTTCCAAATGACCAATGCATGATGTTGCAAAATTATGCACTGGGAAAAGATCCTTTCAAAGTACAAGACAGATTGATGGATTTTTGTGTAAATGAGTACAAAAATGTTAGTAAGGAGTTTGGTTCTACATTGCAATGAAGCTTTCCAAAACTACTACTTGTTGCATTTTGGTGTTGTATCAAAGAATAACCACAATTGTCCTAAAAGACAAATAAAATACTCCTTTCTTTTCCTATGCATATCTATGTTATATTTGATTTCTTCATAAATCTCAACCAAAGGTACATATCGTAACAGAATAAACATAGAAATAAATATGACTCCAACTGCCTTCTATGACATTTTTATTAAATAAAATCATCAAAATTTAAATGATATCACCCTTCTAAATGATTTTTGAAAAATATAGTTTTTAATAAAAAACATTGGTTAACTTCTAACATTATTAAAGTGTGTTAATATGAAACATGAACTGCATTAATATGTAATATTTCAAAATTTCTTCAATTTATATTTCTAATTTGATAAATATCAATGGATATGACCGACATAAATGAAAGCTCTTTGCAGCTCTCAATAATTTTGAAGACTGTAATGAAGTCCTAAAATCAAAAAGTTTGAGAACTACCACTGTATTTTGTGCAGCTAGAATGGGACAGTGTTCTTCTTTCTGTTTCTCTCTGGCTCCATACATTGTTGGACCAGCAAATGCATTTTTGTTCAAATTTGACCCACCTTGAAGTTAGTAAAAATTCCTCTTAGATTTGGGTAATAGGTAGCTATTAGTTCTAGATGGGGATTCTTTACATTTTCATGTTTCAAAATTCCCTCCTATAAGTGGAAAGTTGAGAACTTTCTTCTTGTGTAAAAACTGGAGGTGTAATTCACATGCCATAAAACTCACCACGTCCAAGTGTCAAATTCAGCGGTTTTTAGTATATTCACAGAGGTGTATAACCATCCCAATTTTGTAAATTTTAGAACATTTAAATACCCCAAAAAGGAAGTTCTTGAGCTCTACTCCCTTGTCTTTTCACTCCCTTAGCTCTAAGAAAAACACTGATATTCTTTCTGCCTCTACAGATCTACCTGTTCTAGCCATCCTGTATCAATGGGATCATTCAATATGAGACTTTTTGTGCCTGGCTTCTTTAACTTAGCACAGGATTGTCAAAGCTTGTCCATGTTGTACTCATGGACTTCATTTCTTCTTATGGTCGAATAGTAAGTATTCCATTGTACGGGTGGAGCAATTGATGGATATCTGGGTTGTCTCCACTTTGTTGGGCTATTATGAGTAATGATGCTATAGATATTTGCATACAAGTTTTTTATATACATACATTTAAATTCTCTTGGAAATGTGCTTACAAGTATAATTATAGGATCATATGGTAATTGTATGTTTAACTTTTGAGGAGCAGTCACTGTTTTCCACAGCATCCACTTTACACCATTTTACATTCCCGTCAACAACGTATAAGGAAGGGTTCCAATTTCTTCACATCTTTTCTAACACTTGTGATTTTCCACTTTATTTTTTATTGTTTAGAGAGAAAGTGCATGAGTGGTGTAGAGGGGCGGAGGGGGAAAGGGGGAGAGGGAGGGGAGGGAGAGAGAGAGAGAGAGAAAGAGAGAGAATCTTAAGCAGGCTCCATGCTCAGCACAGAGCCTGATGCAGGGCTCAATTCCACAACCCTGGGATCATGACCTGAGCCGAAATCAAGAGTCAGAGGCTCAACCAAGTGAGTCACCCAGGTGCCCTCCACTTTTTTTCATTATAGACATCCTAGTGGTATCTCATTGTGATTTTAAGAAATTGAGCATGTATTATTACATGTATGAATGAGATCTGGCCACTCATTTAAACTATTACATGCAAGTTTCTGAAGCTTCTCAGTGTACTCCCCATGCTCCTTTTCTTTGTTCTCTTGAGCCTTCTAGAACTATATATACACTTACCTAAGAACTTAATCTAAAAGATCTCAGCATTGCCTTCTTTCTTAACTAAAAGCTTTATCTTATCTCTAACTATAATATTTCAAAATTCTCCTTGGAGCTTATTATTTGAGTTCCTGTGTGAACACTTGAGGATAATGTGGCTTGTTCTCTGAGAAGTCATGGAAATGATTATGCTGCTACATTATTTCCATGCTGTTTTATCAGCTTACCAAAAAGATATACCAAAAAAAATTTACAAACCTTTATTTCCTGTGACAGCATCTTTCTGAAACACATGTATTTTTACACTTTTATTTTCCTAAGTCTTTGAAACTTTTTCTTACCTTCTCAGGAAATTAAACACTTCATTTTCATAAAAATAAATTTAAAAAAATTAAATGAAGATTCAGAGTGTTGGTTTGGAGTTAGGAGCTATGAATATTCAAGTTAATAAAACTCCTTCCCCAAGTATAAGTTACCCATAATTTGAATTTTCACAGATGTTCCTTCATCATTCCAATTACAGGGAAATGTTAATGAGTATTTGCAATACTAAACTGATTGGTAAGTAAATCCCCATACGTACTTAATTATATAAAACATATTTTACGTCCCTAAGACTTTGCAAATATTAGGATCATCTAAATCTGTTCCTTGTAATCTCAGGTTTCCATGGTGATAGATTCACTTATCTCCAAATTCTAATCCTTGAGAGCCTTGAAAATGACATAATTCCAGAAACAAGAATGTAGACTGACGAAAAAAGATGATTTCCCAAATTCCAGGGGGAGACACACGGCAACTGCAGTGTCTGATTGGTGAGGAACTGGAATCACGGCAGAAATGCACTCCCAGTGTGTGAGCCCTGTGAAGTGCTCAGAAGACTGGCTGGTTCATGCCTGTCTGGCCTACTCCTGATATGCCAGCATTCACCACTAAGAATCTTACCTTTTTCCTCTTCTAATTCCACCCCCACCCTCTCAGTAGCTCCTCTCACTCTTCCAATTCCTCTGTAGACTTTGGTTCACTCCACGGAATTCACTCAGAACCTGGGGTGTTACCTTCTGGATGACAGTCATGTAAGGGAAGGCGTGGGTAGTTTAGAGAAGAACATACATGCTAGAGGAGGCTGTGCTTCGGGGACATTTAAACAAGGAGCAAACAGATACTGTAACTGGCTTTCTGGAATGATGAGAAAATCTAGAAGCTAGAAGAGGAGAGACACTTAACTGAGTCTACCAGACTTTATAGTCTGGGGATGTGCTGGGCACGAGAGGTGGACAGGTTCTATTCATTAACCTTGCCTGTCAGGCAGGGGCTGGGTTGGCCAAGAAGATTCCTGGAGACAATACTGATCTCCATCCAGAGAAATAAATAAACATCTAGTGTGGGTCATGCTGTGTGAGAAATAGACTATGTTAGAAAACACTTACCATAAAAAAACATCACAAGTCTCTGGGAAAGGAAAAGATTTTCAATGAATGATTTCAGAAAAATGATTACCTGAAGAACTCTCAGCTCAAAGTCTCATGTCATATAGACATTAAAATAAATTCAAAGAGAATAAAAAGCTAAACGCAAAAGATAAAATTATAAAAAAAAGAATAAAAGTGTGAAAATTAACAGATCTTACAATGGGGAATTATTTTCCAATCATAGAGCGGTGAAAAAAAGTTACAAAGAAATATACCAATTTATACAAAGCTATTGAACTTTTAAGGGTCAAAACACTATAAAAGTAATTAAGAATAAAATGAAAGACTGAGACTAATAACTTGAAACTGAATAAACTAAAATCAGAATCTATCATTTTTTAATTAAAAAATGTTAATTATATTTTTGCTTTTATTTTATTTTTTTATGTTTTTTTTTTTAATTTATTTCTAGGAGAGACAGAGAGAGACAGCATGAGCAGGGGAGGGTCAGAGAGAGAGGGAGTCACAGACTGAAACAGGCTCCAGGCTCCGAGCTGGCAGTCAGCACAGAGCCCGACGCGGGGCTCGAACCCACGAACCGTGAGATCATGACCTGAGTGAAAGTCAGACGCTTAACCAACTAAGCCACCCAGGCGCCCCTATTTTTGCTTTTAAAATGGTGGTGTAAATGGGAGGCTTCCCCAATTACCTTTCAAAAGGCATGTAAAGTAATAAGGATAATGAGAAATAGAAGCACAAATTCCACCTTCAACAAAACAAGTAGACTAAAACCTTGAACCATAAAGCAATGAAAGTACAGTAAGGTAAGGGAAGACTTAAGAGAGAGCATAGCTACAAGTTCAGAGCTCAGAAAATGATGACAAGCACTCTTCTGCAGGATGAAGGGCACATTCTGAGGTCAAAATCAACACTCATTACTTTTTAACAACGGAACTGGGAAACAGGAGCTGTAAGAGAAATAAGGCTTTTCTGAACCTTGTTTGATTCCAAAGGGAAAAGAAGAAAAAAATCATACAGATAAGTCATATTTTCAAAAAGCACTCTATTGGTAAAACAGGATAGTGAAAATTTTTGTATTGTCAACTTGTGAGCAACCCCACAGTGCCTATTTCCATTCTCAGTTGCCTGGGGGGAAGTAAGGTCTCCAAGAGCATGCCCAATATGCACAATCCTGTCATTAAACATTTTCTGCTGGCATGGAAAACAACACTGGCAATACCCACTGTCACC
Organism: Crocuta crocuta; assembly: GCF_008692635.1. Lineage (NCBI taxonomy): Eukaryota > Metazoa > Chordata > Mammalia > Carnivora > Hyaenidae > Crocuta > Crocuta crocuta. The sequence goes on from NW_027532825.1 coordinate 9,451,978, forward strand.
TCCACACCCCCCAATACACTAAATAGCTCTAGTCTTGAGTTCTAAAAAGTTCCAAGTTCCTAGAGTAATAACCAAAAAAGGAACCAATAGTCTATCCATGTAAAAATAATACTATAAAAAGGATGTGGTAGCAACAATAACAAAAAACAAACAAAGAAACAAAACAAAAAAACAGGCAGACAAGGAACAGACACCAGAAAGCTTCTGTCATGAGACAGTTTAAAGAACATATCAAAATCTCTTGTTATACATTTTTAAAACTAATGGAACAATAACCTTTATAAAACAAGAATAGAAAGCAGAGAGTCAAAAACTCAGGGAAGACACATAAGACCACAAAGGTAAAACATGAGGTGGCAGAGCTCAAGAAAAAAGTAGAAAAACAAAATCACAAAAAGAAAGACAAAACTGAAGCCATACCAGGGAGAATAGATATTGCTGAGAATGTAGCAGAATGGACTAAAAAACAAGCAAAAATGAATGCAACTAAACAAAACCAAAAGTTGTGGGGGTTTTGTTTTGTTTTTTAAGATCAGAGATCTATTGTTAGGGGAGGGATCCAGACAAAACATATTCAAACTGGATATGAGAAGAAGAGAACCAAAATATTGGGAAAAAATAAAGCATACTTAAGTAACATTTTTAGAAATAAAAGGAGACTCAAATCTAAAGTTTGATTCCATCATGTCTCAGGAAAAATTGACCGAAGAGTCGACATCAAGACACAGTATATTATTAGATATGAAAAAGAAAACTATGTTGTGTTTGTGTGGATCTAGAAGCAATCTACTATTTTCAGCTTTAGGAGTCTTTTTTCCTATCAATTCCTAGAATATCATTTATCTCTTTGTATGTATGTTTCTGGTCAAACATGTGGAATTTAACCACAACAGGAAATAAATGGGACTTAACAGAGAAGAAAAAGAAGTCATGATTTCAAGGAAGAAAAAAATTTCCATTTGCTTGGAATTGAAGAGCTTAAGAATAAACATCTTTAACAGGCAGAGTAACTTCAGTAACATTATTTAGTATTCTCACTCATGAGGCAGAATTTTCTAAAATTATGAATCTATTGGTGTTCAGAAAAACAGAATTTGCTGTCAAAAATAAGATTCAAGGTTGGCAGTGTTCTGAGCCTGGTGGCTTCCTGGAATACAATGATGAGTCATCTCCTGCCTTAGAGGAAGAAAGTCTGCCATTGCATCCTTTCTTATATCCAAAGAGAAAGCTGTGAACAACGTATAAATCACAGTACCACACGGCTCTTTCATAAATGTATTAATAGCTTAAAGAAACAAATAAAACATTCTAACAGCCACACATTTAAATACCATTTCTGCTTGCTCACCACCCACACTTAAATCCTCAAATCCAATCAATTCATTCTCCTGATGTCTTTTGACTGTGTCTTCTACTTCGTCCCCATGGACCACCAGTTCTAGCCCAAGTCACTTTCAGGTCCTGTTGCCAACTTTCAATCACTCTCCTCTCTGTACCCAGTGATTGTTTTAAATGGAAAATGTGATTAATGTTTTTCTCCCCCACAGACTCTAACCCCTTTAAGATTCTTCAGGATTTTCTATGATCCAGAGGATAACAAATAATCCTTCACAATGTGCCTTCACTCACCTCTCATTCTCAACTTCTACAATTTTTTTCCCATGTGCTTACACCACTGTTCTTTCAGTTCCTTCAAAAGCTCTCATCTTCCCTGTGCTCTGCAAGGGGGCACTTCTCTCCCTCTTCTTCTTCCTCAACCCCCACCCACCATGGCTCACAGTTGTCTCCCACTCAACTTCTCCTTTCCTCTCAATACTTGTCTCCTCCAATTCTATACCCATGTTTGAAGGACCATCTGTATGAATCCATAATTATGTTCTACCCCTCAATCCCAGAAAATTAGATAAAACATATTTTGAAGGAATCAGAGATCCAAAGTCAACCCACGCTTTTAGGTTTCCATTCACTCCATTATTCAATGTCACCACAATATTACTGCCAGTTTCAGTAGGGTTAGCTTACACTTTCTGTGGCTTTATTAGTCTTATCTATAAAATAGGAACAATTATACCTTCCTTGACCGCTGTAAGGGTAAGAGCTGATAATAACTTTTGTAACTTTTTGTAAAGGATTGTGTAATAGTAATTAATAGAATAATTATGAGGTTTGCAAAAGGCATTATTTGATTCATCATACACCTGAATATAAGTTGTAGAAAACTGTCTTGTAGCAGTTTTGATTATAAGAGAAATATAAACTTTAAAAATGTTTAAGGACATGTTTCTTCAAATTTCATTTTGTTGTTTCATTTGTCAGGGCTGATTTCTTTTAGGTCAGAGACATGGAATGTTTCAAAACTATTTACACAGCATTTCAGCCTGAGGAAAGTTTCTGATACCCTCCAAAGAATGGTAAAACCACTGGTAAGAGGCAGAACAAATTGGCAATTACCTACAACATATGTTTACAGATCATACACATGTGAACACACAAATGAAACACCCATTTCATGTGTTTAGAAAAAGAACATTTTAGGGGCGCCTGGGTGCCGGATGGCTCAGTCGGTTAAGTGTCTGACTTCGGCTCAGGTCACAATCTCACTGTCTGTGAGTTCAAACCCTACGTCTGGCTCTGCACTGACAGCTCAGTGGGGTTGTCTAATGTGTATATATATAATATACCTGAGGAAGGAGAAAAGTAGGGAGAATGCGACAAAAGGACAGGGAAGGAATTTTAAAAGGGGGAAAAGAAAAGAGAAAAGATTAGTATTCTCTACCACTGGGTACCTCAATAGACAAAAAGTTACCAGGAATCAAATGTAGGAAAGACAGTTTGATATAGTTAATACACTATAAACCTCCCCCAGTGAATACCTACTTTTTAGAATAAACATAAAAGACCTACAGGATAGATCTGTGGTGCAGTCTCTTGAATTTTCCTTCCTTACTTTGGGAGCTACATCTGAAGCAGGAGAACTAAGCCCTTCCTCTTCCATCATCTTCCAGGGACTTCCCCATCATGGATGAGCCCTACCAAGGCCTTTCAGAGAGTGTGATGTATTCTGCCTCTTCAATATATTCCTAGAGCTTCTGATTCAGTAGGTCTGGGGCAGGCCCAAGGATCTGCCTTTTAAATAAGTTCCCAGATGATGCTGAAGACGCTGGTCTGGGGATCCTGCCTTCAGGGTCAGGAGCTCTGAAGGCACAAGGGCAAGGACAGAAATCTTAGAGGCAGAGTCCTGCAAATAGTTATGAGAACAGACACAGCCAAGGATTAGCATGGTTCTCGCACATTCTGGGCACCCTATAAGTGCTGGACACATGAATAAATGAGCGAGTAAGTGAATGAATGGCACTTGTTTTGGGTAAGCGTCTGTGAATGGCCTAAGCAGTATACTGTCGTGGCCGGGAGCACGTGCTTTGCAATCAGATACACGACATCTCTTATCTTGCTCTCCCACTTATTGACTTTGTTACATTTGTTTATTGCTTAATTTCCCCAGGCCTAAATTTTTTTCAAGTTTATATCGGAGTCACAATACCTATGTTACAGAGTTACTCTGAAGATTAAGAATAACGGACGCTATGGGGCGCCTGGGTGGCTCAATCAGTTGAGCGTCCGACTTCTCAGCTCATGATCTCCTGGTTCACAAGTTCGAGCCCTACATCGGGCTCTGTGCTAACAGATCAGAGCCTGGAGCCTGCTTCAGATTCTTTCTATCTCTCTCTACTCCTTCCCTGCTCATATTCTGTCTCTCAGAAATGAATAAATATTAAAAAAAATTTTTTTTAAGATTAATGGACACTAAACTAGTCTAGTACAGCACCTGAAATATTGTAAAGGCACCAGATGCTGGTGTTCTGCTGTCATCCCAAGATTCCCGAAGGCTGCAGGTGCCACTTGGTAGGCATTGAGCCTCAGGGATGGGTCATCTGACAGTCAAATGATCAGTGGTCACCCTCCCATCACCTGTGACTGTTATTGGAAGGAAAGAGCCTGGCCCGGTTCAGAGTCCATGAGTGTGTGAGAGGGGGAACAGCCACACAAATGGCAAACACACACAGGCGGGCGTGCGCACACACACACGTACACACAGTTGATTTCTGCACCTCTCAACACGATTTATTATGCATTACAAAAACACCGTTAGCTTCATCAAGCAGAGACTAAATGAACTAGAGGGAAGTCAAAATACTCATGAATAGTGGATTTGAGTAAGGAAATAGAATCAAACCTTTTGTCAGGAGCCTCCTTTTCCCTCACAAACCACTAGATCCATATTACTTCTGAGTTTATGCCTTAGTAACACGTGTTTTAATGGAACACACTTCCTTTTCCTGGAGAGCATAGCAATGAACATGAGAGGAATAGCTACATCTGGGTGAAAAACATTCTCTCCTATAAAAGTCTCAAAGATTATTACTAAATGCCCTACTCAAACATTGTTCAATTCATACACCAAGAGCTTTGACTTTCTTTTTCAAGATTAATATTTCTGCAGAGTATCTCTGAAAAGCATGGGTAGAAAAATGCGATCATTCCTCAAACATTCTGATGTTTTCCATCAGATACCTCAGCGCTCTGAATATTATGTGCATATAAACTAACAAGTAGACTATTCAACAAGGGTTCTCATGGGCATTTTCTAACGAAACCGTTTCAAATATATATTTTAGGATACAAAACAACATGAAAACTAGGCAGCTCTACAGTTCGATTTTAAGCAAAAGCAGAAAGTGAGCTGTTCATGTCCAGTATGACATGCCTGTTCTCTGTCTCTCCTTGGTGTCCTCCTTTGCGAGCATAATTCTGCCTATCAGGAACCCACTCTAAGTGACGACCTGAGGCGCACCAGCATTAAAATACAAAAGAATGAAAACATTTAATTCTTTCTTCTCTGCAAAGCCTGAACCCCATCATTACAGCACTAGACTGGGCTACGCGAGGTGTCCTATAACCTGGGCAAAGCTTGGGACGCTGTATTTTGTGGAGACACAAAAAGCAATGCGAACAGACCGGTGGAGCGAGGCGGTCCGCAAAGAGAAACTCTAAAGCTGGACAACTGTTTCAAAATCAAGCATTTCAGTGCCCTAGAAACTGACCAAACGCTTAGAACAAACCAATAAGCACCGATTAATGAAACGCTACTGAATTTGGTGTCAGAATAGTGGGTATCCATCAGCTTAACTGTAGGAGGAAAGGAACTTGACTGGGAGCAGTAGTTGGAGAATTCCACGCCCAACGTATTCCTCAGAAGTGACAACCACAATGACAAGTGAATTGGGACAGCCAGCAGTTCTGATAGCCTGAGGCTGCAAACCCGGTAGGGACCCTGGTGGGCCAGCCAGGAATGTGACCGGTTAGGAAGATGAGGCAGCCTTAGAGACACTTGATATCCTTGACTGACTGAAAGGGAGGTGTACACACGGGGAAGCACGGAGGAGCCGACTGTTCACATATCCTTGTAGCTCCAGGAGCCTCCCTGCGTGGGTACAGGAGACGGCGGCATGTCTGTGGGAAGCAAAGGAAGGAAAAGATTCGAAAACCGCTTCCACTTTGAATGTGCTCCAGAACCCACATACAGACCCACCAACTGAGAGGAGAAGATTTGCGGGCTTAAGATGTTTGTGCCCAAGCTCTGACCAATCACTGGCTCACCACTAGGTCATGCAGAAGAGAGGAGCTCCTAAGAGGTCAGGCTTAAAAATAGGAAGAAGGCAGGAGAGAAGAAGTGAGCAGAGAGGTCAGTGGCCACAGACTGTAGAGGATATGAATTTCAAAAATATAGCCTAAATAAGTTGCTAAATAAAGATATAAGCACATTCTTTAAAACAGCAATGATAATAACCCACTGGGAGGGAAAAAGTCAGAATCGAGGGTTGCTATAATATGATTTCTAAAAATGCTCCATATGCAACAAAAAATTACAAGCCATGCAAGGAAACAAGAAAGCATTACCCAGACCAGAGGGGAAAAGGGTGGTTAATAGAAATTGTTCAGAGTGTCCTCAGATGTCAGATTGAGCTGCTGAAGACTTCAACTCAGTGTTAGATGCATGTTCAAATAACTAAAGGAAATTACATTAAAGAATTAAAAGAAAGTACCTCAATGATGACAAAAAATAGAGAACCTCAATAAAGATCTAGAAATCATTTTAAAAAACCAAATGGAAATTCTCAAGGTAAAAAAAGTACAAGAACTGAAATAAAAATTTCACTGTAGGGGCTCAATGGCAGATATGACACAGCAGAATTAAGTTCATATTATGGTGAAAGAGGTTGTAATAAGTTGAGATGCAAGCCATAGTTTGCTGACTCCTGTGCTTGTATAAAATAAATCTCAATAAAGTCAAAGGGTTGAAACTGCATATGTCCTATAACTACAACAAAATTAAATAAATCAACAAGAAAAAGAAATCTGATAAATTCCTAAATATTTGGAAATTGAAGAATATACTTCTTGGGGCACCCAAGTGGCTCAGTTGATTAAGCATCCAACTCCTGATTTCGGGTCAGGTCATGATCTCACAGTTGTGAGATTGAGCCCTTTACCAGGCCCCTGCACTGGGATTCTCTCTCTTCTTCTTTCTCTGCCCCTCCCCGACTCACACATTCTCTGTCTCTCTCAAAATAAGTAAAGAAACTTTAAAAAAATAAAGAACACACTTCTTGAAATTCACAGTCAAGGAGAATTGCAAAATATTGTGTAGCATGCAGCTAAAGCAGTGCATATAGGGAAATTGATAGCTGTCACAAAAAAGAAAAATGTTCTCAAATCAACACTATAAGCTTCCTACTTAAAAAAAAACTAGATAAATAAAAGCAAACTGAACCCAAAATGAACAGAAAAAAAATAACATAGGTTCATATGGAAATCAAAGAAATATAAAAGATTGGAGGAAATAATGAAACTAAAAGGTGATTCTTTGAAAAGATCAACAAAATTGACATATCTTTAGCTAAATTAAGAAAAAAGAAAAAAGGCACAAATTGCCAAAATGAAGAAAAGAAGAAGCATCAATACTAACCTATCAGAACTTAAAAATAGAAGTAGATATTATTAACAATTTTGTGCCAACAAATTTGACAAATCAGATGAAATGAACACATTTCTAGAAAGATAGAAATTACCAAAACTGACTCATGAAGAAATAGAAAATATGTGTAGATCTTTAACTACTAAAGAAATTGAATTAATAATTTAAAAACCTTCCCACAAGGAAAACCCCAATCCTACTTCACCTCACTGATGAATTCTATCACACATTTAAATACCAATCTTTCAGAAAACAGGCAAAGAGTAAAGAATTTCCAAATTATTCTAGGAGGTCTTTTAACAAAACCAGCCAAAAACATGATAAAATGAAATTGTACATCAATATTCTTCATGAATATAGAAGCAAAAATCCTTTTAAAAATTAGCAAACCCAACCAATCCACAGACAAAAAATATTTTATAGCATTGCCAAGTGAGATTTATCCTAGGAATGCAAGTTTGATTTAACATCTGAAAATCATCTTACGTGACCACTTCAATAGACACAGAAAAGACATTTGACAAAACTCCACACCCATTCCTAAAAAGTAAAACATAACTCTAGCAATATGACCCAGAAATTCCACTCCAAGGAATCTACCTAAGAGGAGTGAAAACATATGTCCGTACAAAGAGTTGTGTGTGAACGGTCACAGCAATGTTACTATAAATGCAAAAGACTGGAAATGGTCCCAGTGTCCATCAACTGTGAACGGATAAATAAAATGTGGTGGAAATCAAAATAAAAATAGATAAATAAAACAACTGAAAAGGGCAAATTGGTAGTGACAGAAAGCAGATCAGGGGGTGGGAGGGAATTGTTAGAGGTGGGAGTGCAGTCCAGCTGCAGGTGGGTGTGATGAAGCATTTTGAAAACATAGAAACGTCCTAACACTGGTTTGTGGTGATGGCTGCACACTCTGCAAATTTATTAGAAATCACCAAAGTGTACATTTACGATGAGTGAATAAATGGCATGTGAATTGTGCCTCAATGAAGATTCTTTTGTCTCATCAAAGTTGGCCAGCACTCCAGAGGATCTAGTCTCAACGTGAAAATGCAGGCGATAATGGAAGAGAAGTCAGAAGAGAGTGAGGCTTAAGGCAAATAAACACATACTGGTAAATACCATCAAGTCTAATCACAATGTGCCCAGAATCCGGGCAAGGAGATTTCTGGAAGCTTTTCCTTCCATCTCCCGGGATGAATCAGGTCTGGGGTTGCCGCCAGTTTGTGTTTAGGAAGCTCTAGTGTGCTGGGGCATTTTAAGGTGGGGATTCCAGGCCCCCTCCTTGGCCCTCCACCCACTGGATCCTGTAGCTGACCAAGGTGCTAATAATGTTTTTAACTCAAGATGTGGATATAGGGTGTGAATTCATGACGCTTATAGCCGTGAGGAATGAAAATGATAGAGGAGTGTATAAAATCGTAACTACAGGGTTGTCAATGTGCAAGAGTTTCAAGAAAAGTCACTGTAAAGTGCGGGTGGGGTACATGTGTACCCAGACAAGTCACTAACTGGAAGGCCACATACGCCCTCCGCCAGCGTGCCTTTCCATAGATGCTGCAGAGTCAACCAGGTAAGATTTGCATTTGGTAAGGGGTCAGAAATGCGTGAGCCCACACCTCTGGAATGATCACAGATAGGAATCAGCCTTTTGTGCCTTCAAGTAGTGCTGGTGGTAATTACTGACTAACGTGTGTCCCAGCTAAACCAATCACACTACAGACAACTAAAAATAAATAAATCACATCCTTCTTATAAAGCATCGTATGAGGCACCTGGGCGGCTCAGTTGGTTGACTGTCCGGTATCAGCTCAGGTCATGATCTGATGGTTCCGTGAGTTTGAGCCTCCTATCGGGCTCTGTGCTGACAGCTCAGAGCCTGGAGCCTGCTTCACATTCTGTGTGTATCTCTCTCTGCCCCTCCCATGCTTGTGCTCTGTCTCTGTCTCTCTCTCAAAAAATAAATAAACATTAAAAAATAATTTTAAAAAATAAAGCATCCTATGAAAAGATATCTTTTCTTATTTTGAATGCTAACACAAGCATAGTTTTTTTTCTGCAGGAGAAGATCCTCCTATTTATCAACTTATCCATGGTTCGGTCAGCAATTTTTAGCCTGTGAGAAACGACATCTTGTGTTGACCACAACAACTTGTAAGAACAGAAATGGATTTCTAATTTAATCATATCACAGTAGCAGTCTGTCTCAGAAAACATTTATTATTTCATGACAGGGGTGGCAAATATTTTTTAAATCACTTTCCAAACTTGGATCAGTCCCGGAAAAAGTAACATTTTAATTTCAAATATAAATGCTGCAGTCTGCTCCTTCATTAAAGACAATTCTCCCAAAAGATCTTGAAGCATTTTCTGTGTCAAAATGGCACAGGTGAACTCCAAATTTCTTTACATAAAATATGCATATGCAAATTTCTTCTGCATGTATTCTTATGCACGACAAATCTTTATTGTGACCCGCCAAAAAACAGCATGAACATTATTTGGAAAGCTGACATAAACTTGGATTTCTGAGTTTCTCTGAGCAAAGGTACGACATAGACATAAAACAGGATGATAATGAAAACAAAAACCCATACAGTCTTTAAAACTCTCATTAGGCTCATTGTTTACACCTGTGTTTCCTCACTTCCAGGTACCCAGACTCTGCCGTGCATAAGAATGCACTAGGGCAGGGAGCCTGGTGGCTCAGTGGGTTGAGCCTCTGCTTTGGCTCAGGTAATGATCTCAGTTTGTGGGTACGACCCCACATCGGGCTCTGTGCTGATGGCTCAGAGCCTGCAGCCTGCTTCGGATTCTGTGTGTCTCTCGGCCCCTCCCACACTCACGTTCTGTCTTTCTGTCCCTCTCTCTCTCTCAAAAATGAAATAAACTTAAAAAAAAAAAAAAAGAATGCACAGGTTGTTCAAGATGCACTTTTCAAGGGGCCCAGCAACCCAGTGATTCAGATGCAGGTGATGTGAAAATCATACCCGGAGAAATATTGCTCCAGACTCGGTGCTCTGCTCAAGGAAAACAGTATTTCCCCAAGCGTTTGTCCTGGAGCCTGACGTATGTTAAAGGGCAAAGCAGAGGATGTTGGTGAAAACCTGGACAATAGACCAAAGGGACAGAAGAGGCCTGGATTACACCAAGGAAGTGACAGTAAGATGATTTCCTTTGGATGATTCAAATATGTCTGCTAAAACCAGATCCAAGCCACACAACATCTGTGCCTTCTATGAGTATCCAAGCACGACAATCGCTAATAATAACTCCCTGATTACTGATCAGCCACAAATGCAAGGCAGCCTGAGAAATCTGTGTGGGCATTACCATGTTCTTTTCTGGTCATAAAATCCAGTTGGGGTGCAATTACTCCAATGTGACACCTTCTAGAAGCTAGAAATCATGTCTTCACTTTAAACATTGTAAATCAATAAAATTACATTGTAGCCATTGACAACACGTACAATTTTGCCTGTTTGAGACCCCATTACTGCAATGGCACTCGCCTTGGTTTCGAAAGCAGGCCTTCTTTTCCCTAAGTGAGCATTACAGGGGAGTGGCCCCTCCTTGGTCTTCTTGCGGCCAGGACATATTTATAGACAGCAGAATAATGTCACCCAAATGGCTCTCGCAAACAACCCTTGCTACTTTGCGGTATTGGTGTCCATTCCTAGGCCAGATAGTGAAATTGCCGAGAGTTACATTTTTTTTCTCTAATGTAGTTCCTTGCCATTTTTACACTGCAAGGTGGTGGCGTCGAGGACTGTATTCCTGAATTAAATGTGTCATGTTAAACACAATAATGTGCAAAATATAACTTGTTAAGACTTTGCTCCTATGATCTAAATATAAAATTCCTGCAAGAATAAAATGAAGGAGAAGATCTTCTGTTGGATATGAAAAAGTCCAGTTCACTCCATCATCCCCTCTGGGCTTCAACCTACAGGGAACACAGGCACCCCCAAGAGTCCCTTGCCCAACGGGGATCAAAGCGCCAGTTTTCTTCATGCCTTAGCAGGTGTTCCCGACCCCCGCCAAAAGGCAGGCTTTCTGATTGGAGGCAGCACAGGACAGAGCCTGGGACAAAAAGGTTTCTATTCGCTCTGCCCCAATTAAAAACAGGTCAGCGTGCATTGAAGATACGACTTAACCGTCCACATGGAAACGAAAAGTTGAAAACAAGGGAAGAGCAGCATCCGGCTGGGTCTCCAGCACGCTCAGACAGGCTCCATTTCCCACGTGGAGACAGGTGATGCAAGGCAGGCCCCACTAAGGAGGCTGGCATTGAAAGGCATGAGCTGAGGGGTGGGGCCAAAGCCATTGGTGGAGGAGTGTGACAGTCGCACGGGCTAGGCGAGGTCGCAGTGATAAACAGCATCAAGATCTCAAGACTTTAAAACATCAGTGTTTTCCTGCTTGTGGGCTATGCATTGGGGTGGCAGGAGTTTCCGCTCAGCGTGGTCGTTCAGAGACCCTGCGGATAGAGGGTCCCATGACCAGCTGCCACTGGAAATGTCACAGCCTCGACGGAAGGTTCTGGTTATGCAGTAACACACATCCCTTCTCTCCACCTTCCACTAGCCAGAGCTGTCGAATGCCCCCCGGCCCAACTTCAAAGGGACAAATAAGCACATGGAAGAGAAAACTAAGCACTAGGAATGTATGCTACAATGCTACAGGTAGCATTTTAAAAAAGATTTTTAATGTTTATTTATTTTTGAGAGAGAGAGAGAGACAGAGACAGGACGTGAGTGGGAGAGGGGCAGAGAGAGACAGAGACAGACAGAGACAGACTCCGAAGCAGCCTCCAGGCCCTGAGCTGTCAGTGCAGAGCCTGATGTGGGGCTTAAACTCACGAGCCAGGAGAGCACGACCTGAGCTGAAGTTGTACAGGTAGCATTTTAATGTTCATTTTACTTCCTACCTACGTCTCACAGCTTGACAACTTACATTTTAATTGCCTGTTTTCTCTGCTTCCTCAAACGTCTTATATTCATAGTTTCAACAAATATTGAAAAGGCCCTTCTATAAAACTGTATGATGTAAGACCAACTGTTCTGTCCATTACTCCCACCCGCTCTGTCCATCCTCTCTCCTCGCTCTCGTGTAAGACGCCCAAAAAGCCAAGAGGACAGGCCATAGAAAACTATGACTTTTTTAACACTCAGGCCACACATTTGTAAATCTGGCCCAAAAAGCACTCATAATTCTCACCAATTAAATTAGCAATCTCTCCTCTCATGGGGGCAAGTAAATAAGAAGAGAGGAGATCACACCAACACTCTTTGGGTCCTGCAGCAGGAACTGAACTGTCCTTCTCCAAGAAAACATACAGAAGTCTAAGGACATTTCCTAATAACTGTATAGCCTTAGATCAGAGAAGTCTTTATAACTCTGACATGAAACCTGGATGTCATAAAACAAAATTATAACTCTCATAAGGCAAAAGAAACCTTAAATAAGATAGAAAAGTAATATATTGGATGAAAATATTTACTACACACATAACAGAAGTTTAATATGCATAATATATAAAGAGTGACTACAAATCGATAACAAAAGACTAAGCAAAAATGTATATGAACAATAAACTGATAAAATATGATGAGCCAAGGGCACCTGGGTGGCTCAGTCAGTTAAGTGTCCTACTTCAGCTCAGCTCATGATCTCGCAGTTCATGAGTTCGAGCCCCACATCGGGTTCTGTGCTGACAGCTCAGAGCCTGGAGCCTGCTTCAGATTCTGGGTCTCCCTCTCCCTCTAACCCTCCACTGCTCATGCTGTCTCCTCTCAGAAATAAATAAAACATTAAAAATTTTTAAATAAATAAAAGTATGATTAGCTTGTAATAATTAAATAAAGTATCAATTATTTTGCCTATAAATTAGAAAATTTTTAAAGATGGATAATATCAAGTGGTGGCCAGAGGACAGAGATTTGGTTGGGATGAAAGCTAGAACACTGATTTTCAAGAGCAATTTGCCAGTAGTAGTCAAACTTTGAATTTGTGTGTTTTATGACCAAAGAATGTCCACTTCTGAGGATCGGTCCTATAGAATGACTTGCACAAATACATCAAGGGACATAAGCATACTACTTCTTATAGTATTGTTTGTGATATCCCAAATTGAAAAGGGCATTAAAGTTTATCAATGGAGAGATCATTACATTTATGCAATAGAAGATCATGTAACCATAAAAAAATCAGAAAAGAGCTCTAAGTACTGACATGGAACATGCTTAGCAATTTGCATTGGTAAGCAAAAAGCAAATTATAGAATAAATATATAGTATGGGTCGGTGGTATGCTGAGAAACCAGCTCTCATTTAAAAAGGAAGCTTTGATTGGTGTTTGGTGAGGTAAACACTCTCACTATGCCTACATTCAAGCCACTAACAGTTTAGTAACTGGTGTGCAAAATTCTGCAGACCATTATATGGGACTGTTTTTATTTTTTTAAGTATGCATGTGGATATGAGTATGTAAGTATGTGCATATGTATCTGCATGTAAGCACAGAGGTGCAGAAAAATATCAGAAAGGGTAAACAGAGACAGCAGCAGAACCACTGTGGGACGGAAGGCAAGGGACCACTTTGTATTTTTCATACTTTGGTATTGTTTGAATTTGTTCTATTGAAGGTATGTTGCTTTAATAGTTATATTAAGATTTAAGAATTTTATTACAAATGTAATAATACATTATTACTATAGAAAAATTGCAAAATATTTTTAAATGTTTATTTTTGAGAGACAGAGAGACAGAGTGTAGGCAGGGGTGGGGCAGAGAGGGAGAGGGAGACACAGAATCCGAAACAGGCTCCAGGCTCTGAGCTAGCTGTCAGCACAGAGCCTGACGCGGGGCTTGAACCCACAAACCATGAGATCATAACCTGAGCCTAAATCAGATGCTTAACTGACTGAGCCGCCCAGGCGTCCCTCAAAATTACAAAATATTAAAAATGATAAAGGAGAAAATATAAATGACCCATAATTCCTCTACTGCTTTGCGGTTAATATTTTGAAGTATTTCATTTGTTTTTCCTAGGAAAACACAGCTTTGGGTTTTTTCAAACAAGTTCGCATTGTTAACTGCAAGTAAATTCGGACTCCGTTTCTGATGATTTCCTTAGGAAATAATGTGGTTTATTGTCTTAGGATTGACATCAACTATTGATTCAAGGTGAGATTACAAAATATATCTTAGAGGATGACTAAATTTTATTAAACGTAACTCAGGCTAATGCTATGTAACCACATTTTATTTCTTAAATTTACTGAAAACATACAGACAAGTGTTTACGGCAGTAGAGACAAAGAAATGCCATTAGTAGATCTGTTGTGTATTTTACTACACGTGCATTATTTTACATGAAGAAGATGACTGGTCCTGGGATGCTGGCCGCAGAAACAAAAGGCAGCAGGATTGACTGGGTTCATTCCCAATAAAGGGGTTTCAGGGGAAGAAGATGAGTTCACAGATATGTCAGGAAGAAAGGAGGTATTAGAGAGGAAGCAGGACCATTAATAAATGGAAAGGATGATGAAATTGGTGATGACTAACACAGGAGAGCTACCAATGGCTTTTATATATATATAAATACCAAACTTTAACAAGAAAAATAAAGCAAGCCAGTGCAGACATTTAGGAAGTAATGAAAATCTTGTCAATACGGCTGCTGATAAAAGGCAGGTAAGGGAATTCTAGGGCAACCTCTTAAGCCCAGGATTCCAGACACCTGCAGTCACTAGGGATTTGAAGTCACTTCGCAGAGCTCTGCCCTTAATCCGATACCTCGCCACGTCGAGCCCCAGTCAAACACTCTTTTCTCCCTGCAATCTAATTTCCAGATGCTTTCCTCACCTAGCCTTTACCCGTTGCTCAAAACCCAGACATGCAAATTTTCAGGCGCATCTTTCATCGGGTACTATTCTCAGAGGTATCTCAAGACCAGAGTCCAGGACATTGCCTGCATTTCAAGCTGACTGTTTTACCTGGGACTTCCAACCCATAGGCTGAGGGCTCTTCACCCCCAACCCTCCCCTGCTAAGTTATTTAAGTAATTGATAGAGCTCAAATATCCATTGAACTAATTAGGATTACTTGGGATAGCTATTGTACATTACTTTTTGCAATCATGGAGAATGTCTACAGTGAGTGAGTAAAGAAAAAAAAACGGCCTCTTCCTTTTCTCTTTAAGCGAATGCAATTAGTTGATGCATCCATAAAGGGGCTCATCTATACTTCGCAAAATTAAAGATGTCGCCGTCAGAGAATATGGATGACGAAAAAGTCAAATTTCAATGGAAATTAACTAATAAGGTTTCTCAACTATTGATTCTTCTTCTTCTTTTACTAAATTGTAGGAAACAAAGTGAGTCTCCCAGAATTAAGGAGATTAAATGTGATGCCAGCATTCTGTACAAGGGTAACCTCTTGTATCTGTCATTCCCAAACAGAACTTTTGACCACAGTAAAACAGCAAGGGAAATGTTGAGAAAATCAGATAGAGAGTAATGGAATCGTGGAACCAATAAACTGCAAATCAGTAGAGAAAGAGACACCCCAGAGGCCCTAATCTGGACTCGAGTCAATATTGTGATACAATTGTCCAACCAAAGTTATGTGAATCCAGACTGGCTTGAATGTATGCCCTTAATCCATGTATTTATCCCACCACCTTTTCCTGAGGAACTAAAAACATTTTATAAGCAATTTTGTCTTCCACCCTTATTAAGCACCCACATTTCCCCCTCTGGTATCTCTGCAGTGATGTAATATTCTCCATCAGCAGAAAGAGAGTCTGGGGTAAAGGAAGCCTCTCTCATTTGCCCAAAACAAACCAAGAAAGTACAACTCACGTCAGCCCAAGAAGTGTTTTTTTCATTGGGGAGTACTCTACACCAGTCAACATTTAACTAGACGATTAAAAGATTGACTAGAGGATTAAAAGGGAACAGGAAAAACCAAAGTGAGTATAGGTAACAAGGCAAGATTTTTAGGAATTCAGCAGCATTACTAAAGGGTTTTTTTTTTTTGGGTTTCGTTTGTTTTGTTTTGTTTTTAAAGACAGAGAGAGAGAGAGAGTGCAAGCAGGGGGTGGGAGGGGGAGAGAGAAAGACAGAGAGAGAGAGAGAGAGAGAGAGAGAGAGAGAGAGAATCTCAAACAGGCCCCATGCTCAGAGCAGAGCCTGATGTGGAGCTCAATCCCATGACCCTGGGATCATGACCTGAGCTGAAATCAAGAGCCACCCAGATGTCCCACTAAAGAGGCTTTTAAAGGGATCTACAAGAAAGAATAAACCCTGCACTGAATTCCAAGATTATAATAAAGCCAAGCCATCTTGAGAAGTGGGGAGACATTTCTCCAAGATGCAAATTGCCTTAAGGTTAAGAGTGTTAGTACTATTAGCTTTTCATGTGGGACCTTCACTATTGGCTATCTTCTTTTAAATATAAACTTTTTGGACTACATTTACTCTTGGCTACTGTTTTCTGTGATAACTAAAGATCCTCAAATATTTATAGGAGTATTCAAGTTCCTTAGAAATGGCTTAATTTTCTCCCAAATTTTAATGTCCAGAGGGACTGGATGACCTAGATGCTGGGAAAAGTAAAACATAAGAATGAAGAAAACATGGCAGAAAACTGTGAGCTGTCCCTAGAGCCTGGAGGGACAGCGTGTCCTGCAGATGGAACACTGTGGAAAAGAACAGTCCTATGCTGAAAAGGAGAGGGGCTCGAGGGTTGACAAGTCACTTTTGTCCTTAATCTTTGAAAGCTCATTTAGCTATAGTTTCTATTGTCACAGATCTCTGGGCAACATCCATTCATTCAGCGGGTCCCTCCAGTAGATTACCCAGGAGAGCAAAAGTTGCCAGAGAGAGGGCCTCTTCCTCAAGACCCTTAATATACTTGAATTATGGGAGCTTTATGGGAAACTGCTTATTGACATTTCCTCTTTGCCTAATCTGATCGGGGGTGATAAATGGTGAGGAGAGATTTTATTTACTCCTGGCCTCCAGAAGACTAGAAAGATATCCTAACCTCTATTGATAATATTTCCGATTGATCAGGGCGATGGGTAAAAGGATCTCTCCAGAGAGCATAATCAATCAAAACCTTTCCTTAAGACCAGACCAGTTTTTGAGAAAAATCAATAAACATGACTTGGTCTGTGGTACTGGCAACTTGGGAGGGGTGCCTCTAGATAAAAACAAAGACATAGGAGTGTAGAATACGGTCCTGTACTCCTTTATTCACCCGACGTGTTGCTGGAGAAGCACAGTAGAAAGCGAACAAAACAGGGATTTCCCAGAAATACCCCTAACAAATGTCTTTTCCAAAAAAATTAAGACGAAAACAAAGGCAGCCTTCATTTCTGAAATCAAGGTTGAATAGATGGCTCATGCATAGTCATCTGGGTGAAAATATGACCTCTGTGAGATTGTCAAGGTCACAGATCCTGGGGTTCTGTTGAGTAAGAGCTGGTCACAGAAGGTAGGGCAGCGAAGAGACACTTTAATTTATATTCTCAATTTTCCTGAGATCTCAAAAAAGAAGAAAAATAAAGGTGGGGGAAGGGGATGAATGAGGTTAATTTTCAGGGTGGCACATTCAGGGATGCTTTGAGATTAAGGATTTTCCCATTATCCCAGGATCCTCATGTGAAGGGTAGGGGTTTTGTAGGAAGAAGCATCTCAAGGGCAGGCTTAATTAACCCTCCCCCAAAGGCCTCAAGGTCTCTTAGCAGGCACTGGGTCTGAAATCCATTTATCAAATGAAGACCACGTAAGAATGATTTCAAAATCATGATCATAAGGGGGTAGCTCTTCATTTTCCCACGGCCTCCGTAAGTCCACATACTGGGACACCAAGAGTTAAATGGAATGATTAAACATAAAAATAAATATTAAAGTAAAATAATAAATATAGTGAATAATTATACATGGAATGATAAATATAACAATGTAAATATTATAGAATATATTGCAAAATATAAAATAACACAGGTTGTAAGTTCATGTGCAAAGCACATTTCTTGTTTTCCACGGACCAGGTATTCCTTCTTGAAATGTAAAACATATGGTCCAGAGGAAATCTATGTTGGGGTAAACTTAAGCATCCTATTATTTTCACAAATAAAGTTATTCTGGAAAGTAAGAATCCCAGCGGCAAATTTCAAAGTTTCCCCTTCCTCTCGTTTTTTAAAGGGAACGTGTCTTATAAAATCCCTGGAAATCATTCTGCTCATAAGTGAAATTTTGTATTTAGTATTATATAGAGTAAACGTTGAAGACTCACTGAAGAAAGCAACTTAGGAACAGAATCAAACAATACTGCATCATTCATGACAATGCATTATAATCAAACCATGCTTTCCATACCGGAGCTTTACACAGTATTTCAAATTCCTGAGAGTTAAGGTTCTACCCAGTGGAAACCGTACTCCACAATGCCATTTTCAGTAGCTTGTTTCGGAGTTGTTTGGGGATTGCTGTAATAAAGACACAAGCTCAAAATGGGTGGGGCAAAAACTCTAGTCATTCCTACTGCCAAAAAAAAAAAACAAAAAACCACTCTAGATATCAATTAAAAGAAGACTTTTGAGGGATAAGGAGGGAAACACAAACCCAGATACTACAACCTGACCCTAGAGGCGAAGACCCGTACCCGCAGGCATAAAACCCCCTGCCCCGGCCCTACCCTGCTGACAGCACCTCACAGACAGAACTCTCCACCCCACATTCCTACAACCTCCCGTTCTGCGCGGGGCATTCTCCCAGTTTCAGCAAATAAATTAGGGCCTCTTTATACTTGACCTGTGATCTGTGCTATTACATGTACTACACTCAGCTAGCTCTTAGCAGGGGCACCTGCATAGCTCAGTCGGCTAAGTGTCAGATTTCGGCGCAGGTCATGCTCTCACAGCTCATGAGTTCGAGTCCTGCATCGTCAGCTCTGAGCTGACAACCGGGAGCCTGTTTCAGATTCTGTGTCTCCCTCCCTCTCTCTCTGACCCTCCCTCACTTGTGCTCTGCCTCTCTCTCTCTCTCTCTCTCTCTCTCTCAAACATAAGTAAATATTTTTTAAAAATTAGCTCTCAGTAAAAAAAAAAAGGAAAGAAAAAAAAGGTTTATTTGAAGATGCAAGGCTGCCAGACATGTGTGAAGGAGTCTGAACTTGGCTTTCTGCCCTGGGTCAGCAGTGATCTCAGTCTATTTCCTCTCACTTTCTTTTACTAAATTAAAACCCTGAAAGTTCAAATTAAATTAAGTAAATTAAAAGCTAGGTAGCAGTATTATCTTTTAGAGTGGAAGCTAAAACATCAAGTAGCAATTCAGTGGTAAAAGTGTTTCAATTCAATGGAAGGTTCACATTCCTTAATTTCTCCAGATTTTGGCCCTTTTAATAACTGGGCATCTTCTGCATATTTTTCTCAGTAGGCTAGAAGGAACCTAGATTTTCAGGAAGGGGTCAAGTTTTGCCCTAAGTAAAATGCAGAATCTGCCAGTTACTCTGGTCTGGGTTCCTGTCAGTCCTCCGTAGGAAAGAGCAAAGGATGTGTCCTTCACTTACTTAGAATATTCTTATAAATCCAGCTGGGTCCTTCTTCACTTGCCTTCTCCTTCAAACAGAAAGCGACAGTGCCTTCTCTCAGTAATGTTTCCCTAAATGACACACAGCCTATCTCAGTGGCAATGTGACATGATGAAGAGAAACCCATAAAAGATCCTTCAGCAGCTCCAGAACTTTCATTCTGGTGGGAAAACTGCATTTATAATTTGTTCTTTTAAATGGGAAGCTGCTTGCCAATGCAGAGCAGAGCCTGGGGAATCCAGGCAAAAGCAGAACTTCGAGCTGTGCGGACAATCATAAAGCTCCTTCCGCATTCTGACCCGACAAGACTTTAACATTTTTAATATTAAATTAATTATATTAAAAATAAATGTCACTGACATGATGCTGGGATAATTGATAAATAAATAATATTGGTGAAAAATTAGGCATGAAAGAAACGGTCTTCTAATCAGTAAACCCTGCTGATGGGTAGATAAATGGATGGATAGGTGGATAGATAGAATATAGAAAAAATTTAGAAGTCTTTTGATTTGGTGGCACCTGGGTGGCTCAGTCAGTTGAGCATCGGACCTCGGCTCATGTCATGATCTCACAGTCCATGAGTTCGAGCCCCGCGTGGGGCTCTGTGCAGACAGCTCAGAGCGTGGAGCCTGCTTCAGATTCTGTGTCTCCCTCTCTGCCCCTCCCCTGCTTGCAATCTGTCTCTCTCTCTCTCAAAAATAAGTAAAAGAAATATTTTGGTTTTAGTAACAATTTATTTTTCATCGTAAAGCATTCACTTTATTTTTTGATTCATTAAAAACAGCAATATACGCAGAGAATAAGGTATCCCCCGCCAATCAAGTAGTGACTAATTCGGCTGCTCAAATAACAGGGCGCCAAACTTGAAAGCAGCGTTTGCAGACAGCCTCTCCTGCTCTGCACGCACACACAGTATCTTCCCCTCTCAATGATGAGAATAAACAACCCATTTGCATTGCAATCTACTCTTGATCTGAAAAGCTGAGCCAGGCCGCATTTGAAGCTTGAGACTCACACCCAGCAGTGTCCACTTTAAATAGAAAAATCACATTGATTGCATGAAAGTCAGGGCTCATTTTGGTCCATCGATTCCCCTAGTGACCTTCCGCAGCATCAAAGCCCAGAGCGAACCCAGTCTGACCCCGACTTTATGTGCATTATTATATCAAGAGACAGGAGCTACTTACAGTCCATGCCATTGTCTCCACAGATATGTAATAAAGTATTCTAGAACTGCTCCTTCGGAGAACACTTCAGGTGCATTTCATCTTCTCACTCTTTCTCCCGTCTCTCTCTCTCCTACTTGCACACAAACACATACACTCTAGCCTCCTGCCAGTATTAAAATTCTGCATTTACGGAATGCTTCCTTCCCTCCCAACACAGAGCAACTCAAAAGAGCAACTTCAGGCTTGGACTAATACTCACATAACTCCCGGTACACAACATCCTTCACCCAAATCTATAACTAATAATAATGCTCTTTATTAAGCTCGTCTGTGAAACAATATGTCTCAGACAAAGCTCCTCTCCACACTGTTTTAATTATAATAAATCACCTTCGTTATGAAGCGTACTTCAATATAACATACAGGCTGCTTCGCTACCTCGGATACTCCGGTAATGAGGGAAGAGCAGAAATGTACATCTCCAAGAAAGTTATTTACACACACACTGAGAAATTCCACAGCATCCCACGGCTTTGCGGCATGAATTTCAACAACTTTTATCTTCCCTTACCGTTCATAACATCACAGCTGAGAAGACGGCGGGAAAAAAAGAAAAAGAAAAAGCACCACATCTGAAAAATGCTGTTTACACAAATAACAGGGCCCTGAATACATCCAGTAGCATGGAAAAGTAAGTCCTTGCAGTACAATCATTTCTCTATAAATGTATGAAAGTATTTTCCTGCCCAGTGCAACAAATCAGTGGTGAGACTCTGGGCTGTGGTGTGCAAGTTCCAAGGGACTGCATGTCAAAGTCAACTTGCCCAGCAGTCCCCTGAGAACCTCGCTGGGCACATTCTCATGAAAGGTGTGAAAATCTGATTTTCTAAAATGGATCAGTAATTCTCTATGAAGGGGGAAAGGATCGATAAATCTTTGCTAAGTAGATTGTAAAGGAAAAATTATTCTTTCAGTGACAGTACATTAGGATCCTCCAAACAATCTCAATAAACTAAAGACGTAGCGTTTTCTCCACCAGCTACTTCTGACTTCTGATATATTTTTGTAATCTCAGATCATTCTGCAATGCACATACATTTATATTTGCTAAGCAATGTTCCGTGTTGATGTTGATTTATGGGTTTTGCCATTATAATGTTTGGCTGTGAGTAGAAAAAGAAAATTATAAGCTGCTTGGAGCCTGATAGATGTGATACAAGGAAATGTCATTATAGCCGTACACACATATATGTTTCCAACGACATCAGTTCTCCAAGTATATACTTCTCAGCCAAATATGTCTGTGTCGATCTTAGGTACCTGTTCGCCAGTATATAGTGTGTATTCCCTCAATGCCTAAAAACACCTGAGTTGTGATATGCATTTAATCTGGGGGTGTTACTGGTCCTTCCAGGAATATTTTTCTCGCCCTAGGCAGAGACCAAGGAAGCCTTGCACACGTGTTTTGTCACACATGCTCGGCAGCGCTGAATTGGCGCAGCCACCATCCCTGTCCCTCTAACATGTTCGTCATCTGTTTCACAACTGGGGACAGCGTGGGGTGTCCATGCTCTTTACCACTCAAGGCCCGAGCGTCCTTGCTAAAGAATTTAGACAGAAGATGTGTGTCACAAGAAAACAAGCCTAGGAGTGGACCGAGTGCTCCCAGGGGGCTCCCTGGTTATAGCAGCCTGAGCTGCGTGTGGCCAAGATTTCCCCTGCACTGTGTTAAAGTGGTTATTAAAAAATACGGCCTGTGTGGCGGCAAGGTATTTCAGAGGCTTCAGAGCCTGCTGAATAGCCGTGTCCTGGAATACCCGGATAAAACAAAGCAAACTCTCTGCACGGCCGTCTTTCGTCTGAATTTCCCTGTACTTCGTGCAAGTTTATTAACATCAGGACATCAGGAATTAACATCAGGACAGCTCCTTTTGGGAATAAAACCTCTTCGTGCAAGTACCACTTTCATGGACAGCATCCTTGCTCAAAGAAGGGGAGAACACACTGAACCCTAGCAAACAGGTGTGACGGAAATCCTGTTCCACCGACTGTCCTAAGGTTACTGTAAGTGATTGGAATTCTGTCCACTAATATCTTTCCAGGGTCGACTGTGCCAAAGTTTTTACTTAAATGCCTTTTTCCCTTTTTTATTAAATAACGCTATGTTGACATTCTTCTGGTACAATAGAGTGACTACAGTTTCTTCTAGCACATTGTAGAAGGACTCACGATGATTAGAATCTCTCCCACAGTCTGGCCTTTGTGATATTTTTCTGACCAGAGGGTAGAAGAGTTCTGAGTCGAAGTTTCTACATCAAGTCCACCAGCCAGCGCCCACAGGAAAGTCCATGGAGAGGACAAGTGAACCAGCTCTTGGTATCTAAACTTTTTAGGGAAATGTGTCTTCTTTAAAGCATCCTAAACACAATACTGATCTAAAAAAAAAATAAAAAAAAAATGAGTGGCAGGGCACCTGGGTGGCTCAGTCGGTTAAGTGGCCAACTTCAGCTCAGGTCATGATCTCACGGTTCGTGGGTTCGAGCCCCGTGTCCGGCTCTGTGCTGACAGCATGCAACCTGGAGCCTGCTTCACATTCTGTGCCTCCCTCTCACTCTGCCCCTCTCCTGCTCACACTCTGTCTCTGTCTCCCTATCTCTCTCACTCTCTCAAAAATAAATAAACATTAAACATAAATAAATAGAAAAAATGAGTAGCATCCTTCTTGATTCCGAACTCAGATCCAGTAAGACACAGTAGTGAAATATGAAAACACAAAATCTTCCAAGTCAGCTTGTGACTGCATGGAGTTCTGAGTCCTAGCTATCGGATAAGAAGTGCAGTTCTAACCAAGCTAAAGGATGGGACGGAGGAAACTCGGCTCCCTGTCAAAGGAGAAAGAAGGGCCATTTAATATAAAATNCACAATACTGATCTAAAAAAAAAATAAAAAAAAAATGAGTGGCAGGGCACCTGGGTGGCTCAGTCGGTTAAGTGGCCAACTTCAGCTCAGGTCATGATCTCACGGTTCGTGGGTTCGAGCCCCGCGTCCGGCTCTGTGCTGACAGCATGCAACCTGGAGTCTGCTTCACATTCTGTGCCTCCCTCTCGCTCTGCCCCTCTCCCGCTCACACTCTGTCTCTGTCTCCCTATCTCTCTCACTCTCTCAAAAATAAATAAACATTAAACATAAATAAATAGAAAAAATGAGTAGCATCCTTCTTGATTCCGAACTCAGATCCAGTAAGACACAGTAGTGAAATATGAAAACACAAAATCTTCCAAGTCAGCTTGTGACTGCATGGAGTTCTGAGTCCTAGCTATCGGATAAGAAGTGCAGTTCTAACCAAGCTAAAGGATGGGACGGAGGAAACTCGGCTCCCTGTCAAAGGAGAAAGAAGGGCCATTTAATATAAAATGCTAAAAGAGAGAAATGGGGTCAATGTTTTGATACATGCTCATATTCACATGGGAACCTTAAAATGACACGTTTTCTCTCATATTGTTTCCATTTGCATTATAAATCTGAAAAAGTATGGATACCACAAATTTAGTTTGCCGATTCTGATAACTGTCCTTTATGAAGCTTCTCATACAATGTTACAGATCATTTTTCTAAAAATCAGTGTAATAGTAGGTTCTGGCCAAAGGTACCACCTCTTGGACATGATCATGAGGTGACCGTGACACAGGCTGGCAGGTGCCTGTTAGACAACAGAAGGTGCCAACCACGAAAGAGAGCCCATTTCGCCCACATTCTGACCTGCAGCTGCTACACCAAAGTTCTTGTCCCCTTTTGTTTATGCTTTGAAACATTCTCTTTGTGCAGGAAAATAATTTCAGTGATCCAACTGAAACTCAGACAAGAGAGGAATCATCCCATTCGTCTCTCTGGGCCAACTTACTCAAAGTTTGGGAAGCGTCGACTCCCTCAGCTCTCTGAAGTCAGTTGAGAAAAATGGAAAACCTTCCAGCTTTAGAAAATGCCCCTTTACCCCCTAAACGGCCCCAGATGAACTCCACAGCCCTTGGTAGTATCACTCTCTGGTTTTATTTTTCTCTTCTTTCTCTTGGCTTCTTTGTACAAAAATAATGCTTATTATTATAAGCAATAATAATAACATAAGAATTCATACAATATAAATAAATAATAATATTTAAACACATTCATGCTTATTGAAGATAATCTGGAAGACAGTCTAAATGAAAATAGAAAAGGTATATTGTCCACAATCACACTACTTGATACCTTTCTTTAATATATATTATACATGCACAAGCTTGGTATCATATAGTATTATTTACTATCCTATTTCATTCACTTAAAATTATTTTGCTACCACTTTTCCAACTAAAACTTCCTCAACAATCACACCATTATGGCTGTGTGATATTTAAGGCAATCATTGTGTATGGTTGGTTCTTAAGCTATTTATAGTATTTTAATATTTTTTTAATGTTTATTTTTGAGAGAGAGGCAGAGTGTGAACAGGGGAGGGGCAGAGAGAGAGGGAGACACAGAATGTGAAAGCAGGCTCCAGGCTCTGAGCTGTCAGCACAGAGCTCAACGCAGGGTTTGAACCCACAAACTGCAAGATCATGACCTGAACTGAAGTTGGTCGCCTAACTGACTGAGCCACCCAGGTGCCCCAATAGTATTTAAATATCTAAAGAGACTCAGGTCTATTTTTTTTCCAACATATTTGGCCTGGATCATTATAATCACATAATAGCTTCTAATATAAAAAAAATTTCTCACCTAGATTTATAAATAATCTTAAGGATTTTAGTCAAATTGTTTTGACTAAAACAAATGATATCAAATTGCTTTCCAAAAAAGGTCTAAGTACCTTTCATTCCAACACCTCCTTCCTTTAACATTTTACACATTGCCAATTGTTTTCATTTTCATAAATTTCTCAGAGGACAAACAGCATCTCAGAAATTCAAGTTTCTTCCTTTAAATTTTGGGTGTGCCTAGACATTTCATGTATTTTTCATCTTACATGTTTATTATTTCTCTGAACATTTTCTCCCCTGGAGTATTATTTTTCTCATCTATTGTAGGGATTGTTTACAGGAAGGATGTCAACCTTCTGTCTTATTTATGTATATATTTTTTGAGTTTCCAGTTGCTTTCAAATTTGGTGTAGAGCATGTTTAGCTTATAGAAATGTCACATTTTTATTTAGCCTAATCTTTTAGCTTTCTACTTCTGCAACTTTTTTTGAGCTTATTTATTTATACCTGGGAACATTTCTTTCTAACCTAGTAGCAGGTTATTTGTTTTCATTCTGCCTTTTCATAGAGTTTCCTTTTCTATTTAACTATTAAGTTCATCTGAAATTTATGTTGGTGTACAATGTAAATGCTAACATTTTTTTTTTTAAAACAAATCATCTATTAAATAATGGTTCTTGGAGGCCTGTCCAGCCTGCAGATTCGGGCTTTCCTTAGCACAGGAAAGAGAATCTCTGCTGAGACACAGATCCCGGATAGACTCCAGTTGGGTTCTGCCCTGACCAGGCTCTTCTCCTTCCTCACTGGCTATTCTTTCTCAATTGCCCTTCCTGCTTCTAAACATTCTAGGGTTTTCCTGAGGACTGCCAGCAATGTGCTTGTATCATCTGCTTCCCTAGCTTCTATCCCGAGCATCATCTTTTCCACACTTGGATCCTCTGTCCATGCCAATTATTGGAAGGGGGCAGGGTTAACACTTTTTTTTTTTTTAACCTAAGAGTTTAATTCTGCTCCAACAGCAGCAGCATCTTCTACAACCCCCCAGGGATTTTCTAAAAATTTTTTAAATGTTTATTGCTTTTTGAGTGGGGGAGAAGGGGCAGAGGGAGAGGGAGACACAGAATCTGAAGCAGGCTCCAGGCTCTGAGCTGTCAGCACAGAGCCCGACGCGGCACTCGAACCCATGAGCCGTGAGATTGTGACCTGAGCAAAGCTGGACTCTTAACTGACAGAGCCACCCAGGGGCCCCCCACCCCCCCTTCTCCTTTTATTTTGAGGACCACTTGAAGTAGACAGCCAGTAACCGAATTCCAGTGCCAGGCTGCCTTCCGCCTGGTGTGGCTCTGCTATACCGAAGCAGAGTCCTAGCAGACACGGTTCCAAGGCAGTAAGTTCCTGGGAGAGCACAGGGGGCAGCTCTGTCTGCCCACTTGGTAGAGCGACCACGTGTCCTGATGGAGGAGCACAAGGCTGCGTCAAAACACAGCCTGTGTTTGCTTTTTATTTCTGTGTTTTTTGTTTTGTTTTGTTTTGCTTTTTGGCAGCTGTTTTCTAGAAAGTGGAGTAGAAGCACAACTCAAGCAGTCAGATTAGCAGTGATGCCTCCTCTGTGCCTGGAGCCTGACGGGGCTCTCCCTGCGGTAATCCAGGGCAGCGGGTACTGTTTACTACATACAGTCTGCTAAAGGTCGCCAGGTTGGCTGCATCTCTAAATCCAGTCGTCGATTCTCGGTACTCATATGACTTGACCTTTTAGCAGCCTTTGACACAATCAATCACTCGCTTCTCCTTAAAACCCTCTTGGCTCCCAGAACACGGTGTCTTTCTCCCGGGCCTCAGCAGCCCTTTGTGGGGTCCTCTGCAGGTCCCGTCTTCTGAGTGCTGTAGTGCCCGTGAGTCCAGTCCCGAGGCCCTTCTCTCCCTACCCTCTCCCCTTTGGAGACACTGCCCAGCCTCCTGACCTCCGAGACCACTCAGATGCTGACAGCCCCAAATAGTTAATTCCAGCCTAGAGCTGGGTTCTGAGGATTCATCTCAAACGTTCAACTACTCACTCAATACACTTCCACTTGAGTATCTAATAGCATCTTCGGCTTTACTTGTCAAAGCCTGAATGACTGCTCTTCACCCTGTAGAGGCTGCTCCTCCTACACGCTTCCCCATCTCAACAAATGGCAGTTTTGTCCTTCCGGCAGCTCCAGTCAAAGGCTTTGGGTTGTGTGTCTCTTTTTTCTCGCTCCCCACAACCAATCCAACAATATAGCGAAATATGCCCAGAATCCAAACACCTGTGGCCAACTCCGGCACTTCTCCCCTGCCCCCCATGGTCCATGCCATCATTCCTTGGGATTATTTCTCTAGCTTCCTAACTGGTCTCCCCGCTGTCACTCTGGCCAGTCGTCAGTCAACAGGGATCCCTCGTTCGCATCATTTCACTCTGAACAAAACCCTCTGATGGCTTCTCAGCGGACTCAGAGGAAAAACCAAAGCCCTTATAACGGCCTAGAAGCCAGCACGATGTGGCCTCTCGGCCCTGCACCCCACCACCCCCTCCATCCCCCATTCCCTTCTCTGTGGCTGTCCTGCCCCCACCTCCCTGCAATTCCTNGCTTCTCCTTGAAAGACTCAAACTATCCTGTTCCACCCCTTCACATCTCTGCTTCAATCGCACTTTTTTGGATAGGTTAATTGAAAAGCAAATTAGGCATTACTGAAGTCAGAACTGAAATACTGAAAGATATAGTTAAAGAAATGTTGTTCTGGGATGCAGCACAGAGGAACCAGCAGAAGGAAAATATAAAAGCAAAGTTAAGAGACATAGTAGATACCAGAAGGCCCAACATATCTTTAATAGAATCTCAGAAGGAGAGAATAAAGATAATTCAGGGAAGGCAATATTTGAAGAGATGACCAATCAAAATTCTCTAGAAATGATGTAAGTGTAAATCCACATATTCAGGAAATGTAACATTTGCCAAAACAAAGTAAGAAGAAATGTACACTTGGACATATCTTAGTGAAACTGCAAAACACCAACGACAAGAAGTTTTAAATCTACAAAGATTACCCTTGAAGAGTAAGGGTAGAAAAGAGACATATCAGTCAAGTATAAATAGAACATTTACCATCAACAGATATTCATTATTGGAACTTTGAGGGGGAAAAATGTAGTTTAGGGAGAAGAATGAACTGAAATGAGAGATACTACAGCCATCAATGAAAATGCTAACTGAACACACAGATAAATCCAAGCAAATATGTCTATGTAAAACAATGACCAACCTACAGAGTATTAAAAACAAGAACTAAAATATGGGACATCAGTAACTGGAAGTAGAGAAGGAAGTAAATGGAATTCGATTTTTTAAATATTCTTTTATTGTTTCTTAAGGAAGTTAAAGTATTTAGCTTTAGGCCTTTGTAAGGCTTAAGTACGTGTGATACAAATACCATATGTAACCACTCAGAGAATCGAAACAGTTTAAGAGTCACTTTAATGCAATAAAGAGACAAGGAGCTGAAATGAGAAACAGACACCTCAAAAATTCAAACTGTCTCAACAAGGATTAAAAAAAAAAAGCGAGGCTGAGAGAAAAACACATAGAAAAAGTTGTACACAGTAAATAAAAAGGAAACTGAAAGAAATAAGCTTGGTTTTATTTCCAGCCTCATAAATGTAAACAGTTTTAAACCACTGTTTTATAAAGAGATTGCCAGTCATTATTAAAATCAGTTCTATGCTATTTACAAGAAACACATAGAAAACATAATGACATGAGATAGAGGAAGGTTCATAGGAAAATTAGAAGAAACATACACCAGACATGTACTAATCAAAAGAAATAAAGGCAAATTATATTAATTCTAACCTTTTTTTTTTTTTTTAAGGAAGCTCCACACCCAATATGAGGCCTGAACTCATGACCCTTGGCTCAAGAGTTGAATGCTCCATGGATTGAGCCAGCCAGCTATCCCCAGACAAACAGACTTTAAGACAAAACTTAGCATGGGGCGCCTGGGTGGCTCAGTCGCTTAAGAGTCCAACTTTGGCTCAGGTCATGATCTCATGGTTTGTGAGTTTGAGCCCCGCATCAGGCTCTCTGCTCTCAGCACAGACGCTGCCTCAGATCCTTTGTCCCCTCTCTCTCTGCCCTCCCCCTCTGGTCCTGTCTCTTAAAATAAATAAATAAACTTTAAACAAACAAACAAAAAAAGACAAAACTTATTGTTGGATAAAGATGATCACTAGATAGTTATAAAATATTTGATTTCATTTAAAAGCTAAAACCATACTAAACTTATACGCATCTAAACAAGAGAGCCTAAAAATATATTAGGAAATAATAGACCAGTAGAGAGATCTTTTTTTTCTACCAATAGTTTATTGTCAAGTTGGTTTCCAGATAGCACCCAGTGTTCATCCCCACAAGTTAGAGATATCTTTTAAACTTACCACCAGAGTGGGAGCTTTTCACATATCTCTATTTTTGCTAGAACATACCAAAATTGATATAATGTGGACAATGTGAACAAGACAAGTAACAAACTTGAGAAAATGGACCTATATAGAAATCTGTATCTAGTGATAATAAAATTAATATCATTCTCAAAACATGGACTAGTTCTGTAAACTAGCTAGACCATATAGCATTTCTCAAAAAATTTTGAAAATTCAACTTTAAGCATAACACTTTGTCTGACCAAATATGACTAATTTAGAAGTCAGTGTCAAAATATATATTTTCAGAATCTCCATATATTTGGTAATGTCTACAAAATCTAGTAAATAACTCATGGGTCAAAGAAGAAATCATAACAGAAATTTAAAATAGAGCTGAATTATGATGAATATACTATATGCTAAAACTTATTGGATACAGAGAAAGTAGTTCTTCTGGGGAAAAATGACAGATTTAAATGCATGCACTGGAAAATAATAAAGAGCAAATTCATCTCAATAGTTAATGAAAAATCAATAAAATTAACTCAAAGACAGTAGAAAGAAAGAACTAACACAGATAAGAAAGTTTAGTTAACTTTAAAAAAATGATTCAATGGAGAAGATCAGAAAAGAAAAACGTTCCTTTGAAAAAGCTAATAAGCTCTCAGATCTCAAGCAAGAATAATCTAGACAAAAAGAGAGAGAGAGAAAATGTGCAAGTAAACCATGGAAATATAACTACAAATAAAAACGATATTATAAGCAGCTACTAAATAAAATCATCCAATCAGATTAAATATAAAGAATATATTAACGAGACAATTCCATAAAAAAGTATATGCCTATGAACAGCACTTCCTGGTCAAATGGACAATTTCCCAGAAAACAAAATCCTCCCAAAGAGACTCAGGAATAGATAGAAAGCATAAATATCTCCAATCTTATTGAATAAATTGAACCCCTAATTTTAAATGCTACATATACATACATGAATTGAATCAGATGATCCTACAAATAAAACTTTTAAAAAATGGGACCTGGGTGGTGCATTCGGTTAAGCGCCCAGCTCTTGATTTCAGCTCAGGTCATGATCTCACAGTTAATGAGATAGAAGCCCACATTGGGCTCCATGCTGACAGCACAAAGCCTGCTTGGGATTTTCTCTCCCTCTCCCTCTGCCTCTCTCTCTCAAAAGTAAATAAATAAACATTTAAAAAAAAACATTTAAAGAATTCTAATCAGTAAATGCTCCTTAAAAGAATAAAAAGAAGAAATACTTTCCAATCTGTGAAGTCAGTAAAACTTTAATACCAAAACTAAGCTAGGATATAGGACAAAATATATTTACAGGCTAATCTTATTCATGAACCAAGACTCAAAAATCTATAAGATATTAGCAAACAGAAGCTAGTGGTGTATAAAAATAATAGATCATGATCAAGTCACACATTATTATAGAATGCAAGGATGATTTAATATTTTAAAAACTATAAAGGACATTCAATAAATGATTAAAGGTGAACAATTATATGATCATTTTAACGTATTCAGAAAAGTATTTGATCAAAATTCCACTATCAATATAAAATATGAGATAAAATTTTTAGCAAACTAGAAATAAAAGGACTGTCCTTACCGTTGTAAAGGACTTCTATAACAAATTTATGGGAAATTTCATTCTTGGTTACGAAAAATGGCAGGTACCTTTAAGATGAGAATAAGCCAAACACCCTACCACTAATTTTATTAAATACTGAAGCCAAGATCTTAGCTGGTATCATAGGACACAAAACCAAAGGCATAAAAGATATGAAGGAAAGAAACAAAGTAAAATCTTCAGATTGTATAACTGTCCATATAAAAACACAAAAGAATATAAGACAAAATATTAGAAATAGAGATAAGACAAGCAATTTTTAATCTATATAACAATAATTAGAAAAGCTAAGTTTAAAAGAGTACAAATAGCTGAAAAAGTTCTGTTAAAAATAAAAGCAGCAAAATTACAAGGTACCTAGGAATAATTCTAAAAAGATATTCACAATGTGTATAAAAGAACTGTATAATTTTTCTATGAATATGTATAAGTTGTTATGAAAAGATATTAATGAAAACCTATGTAATTGAGGATATATACCATGATCATTGATTGGAAAACTCAATGTTCATTCTCCCCAACTGAGATGGGGAGATGTTCATTCTCCCCAACTCTTTAAAGACGACATTCAAGTCAAAATCTGACCAAAGTTTGGAGCACTTACCCTACCATATATCAAGACTGTTGTGAAACAGAGTTAGGAAAGAATGTTAGTGACAGAATTAAAAACTAAGAAACAGACACTCACATAAATGAAATTTTAATATGACAGAGGTAATACAGCAGATAACTGGGGAAAAGATTGAGTATTTCTTAAATACTGCCAGGATGGGTTATCCAGAGAGAAAAATGTAAGATGAAATTGGATCCTTGTACTCGGCAAACAAAAAGAAATAATAATTCTAGGTGGACTGAAGACCTTAAATATGAACAGCAAAAGTAAGTCTTAAATTTTTAAGAAATATAAAAGAGAATATCTGTAAAGTACGGAGGTGGGTCAAGACTTCTTAAGCAAGGCACTAAAAGTAACAAACATAAAATTGTTTTAAAATTCATTTTATCTGCATCAAAATTAAAAACTTCTGCCCATCAAAGTGCACCATAAAGAAAGAATCTGGGCACCTGGGTGGCTCAGTAGGTTAAGTGTCCATTTTAGGCTCAGATCATGATCTCACTGTCTGAGTCCGAGTCCCGCATCGGGTTCTGTGCTGACAGCTCAGAGCCTGGAGCCTGTTTCAGATTCTGTGTCTCTCTCTCTTTCTGCCCCTCCCCCACCTCAAAAATAAATAAACATCAAAAAACTTTTCAATAAAGAAAGAATCTAAGGCAAAAATAGAGATACTATTTTTAGAATGAATATTACAGACAAAATATTGGTATTCTGAACACATAAAGAGTATACAATATGGGAAAAACAATAGAAAAGTGTGGGCAAAACAAAAGACTTTTCACAGAAGATAAAGAAGAAATGGCAAACAAGTGTATGAAAAGATGCTTAATCTCATTTACACTTGGGGAAATGCAATTAGGAAACAATGAGATACAATTTTTACTCTCCTTAGATTGGAAAAAAATAGTAAATTTGATTACACCAAGTATTAGAGTACACATGGATCAATGGACAATCTTTTTTTTTTAATATTTTTATTTATTTCTAGGAGAGAGAGAGAGAGACAGCGTGAGCAGGAGAGGGTCAGAGAGAGAGGGAGTCACAGACTGAAACAGGCTCCAGGCTCCGAGCTGGCAGTGAGCACAGAGCCCGACGCGGAACTCGAACCCACCAACCGCGAGATCATGACCTAAGCGAAAGTCGGACGCTTAACCGACTAAGCCACCCAGGCGCCCCAAGATCAATGGACAATCTTGAATATGCTTTGTAAGAATATAAATTGGTGTATCCATTTGAAATACAAATTAGCATTATCTTTTAAATTTAAACATTCTTGTACTCCAACTAGAAAAGAATGTCAAAGGACACAGAACAAAACAATCCAGCATGTACTAATAGACGGAGGTATGAAATAAGCCACTTTCTGATAACTCCAGAAAACTGCATGAATTTTCTATAGATGGGGGTACCTGGTGGCTCAGTCAGTTAAACATCTGGCTCTTGATTTCAGTTCAGGTCATGATCTCAAGGTTCATTCCTGGGTTCGAGCCCCACACCGGGCTCTGTACTCACTTTGCGAACCCTGCTTTGGATCCTCTGTCTCCCTCTCTCTGCCCCTCCCCCACGTGCATGCGCACTCTCTCTCTCTCTCTCTCAAAAATAAATAAATCTTTTTTAAAAAATTTAATAAAAAATGTTTTTCTATGGATGGAGCACAAGTTGCATGTTTATGGGGGAAGAGAAGGAGATGTGATAAGCAACATTGGCAAAGAGGCAACTCACGGTCAGCCATTGTTTTCAGTATTAAATGTTTGTGGTTTGTCCTGCATACAAAACATTTTCAAGCACTGTGAAATCAAAGTTCAGATTGCAAATAAGTCACCACGGCAGAGCTGCTCTAAATGAACTTGGAGGACCTCGGGCCAGGCAGGCACGATCCATCCTTGCTCTCCATGGGGGTGACACAGGATTACACTCCTAAGGCTTGGGCACAGGCTGAAAACAGCCCTGTGGCCATGGCGTTTGGAGCTGTGTGGGACCACACTAAATGTTCGTCACAGCAGCACAGAGCATCCTTATAACTGGATGACGGCAGAAAACCTAAGGAGTGATTTGGAGAACACCTGTTCAAGGGTAGGGTTTGCGGAAAGGTATCCACTTGTAGTATCCGAGGTACCCAATATTTTTGAAGGAAGCCTCAAAGGTCTCAGCGTACAAATATATTTCCTATTACTCATTCAAATTGCTCAAAGCACTCTGGAAGTACCCTACAATTTTCATAAGTAGTTTACTTACATTGTTTTCTGGGCTGCCAGGAAAAATTGCTTATGTCTTTTATTAATCCTAAGCAAAACCTACTATATACTACTTTCAATCATCAGAAAGCTGGACAGTCAAATGGAAAACAAAACCAAATACAGAGGGAAGAGCAGTCAATTGCCTAAATTCATTCCCGGTATCAGACGAGGCACTTGACCGCTGTTGCTTAGCTGGGCAAGGTCTATAAAGTGGAAATGAAAGTATCCATCTCCTTCCTGTCCTGTCTCCCCCTGAAGGAGTCTATCATCATAACGCAAGCACAGCACACCTTTCTTTGGAGAATCAGTATTACAGTAAGATTAAGGGACAATCAGTAATTTAATCGATAATTTAAATTGTATATGAAAATCAACACCAAGAACACTTTGAGTCTTACAGGAAACTATCACACTGATCTAAAGAGAAATCTCGGCTCTCTGACCTTGTGGGGGGTGGGAGCTCCTCTCCGGCTTCTGTTTTTCCATCTGTAAAGCGGGGAGAACACTTACTTGTCAAGCTTATATGAGATAATACATAAAAGTACTAGAATGGAACCTGCATTATAGTAAGGGCTCAATAAATGGTAGCTAGAGTATGATATAGACAAGAAGGCCTTACAAGTGAGGACTTTCAATGGAGCAATCTTCCTAGTAAGAGGCTTCCAATAAGATAAAAGGAAAGGTCATTTGGACATTTCTGTGTCACTTGACAACAGTTCCTCGAACTCTGACACTGCTGACATCTGGGGCCGGACACTTCCAGGTGGCGAGGAGGACGCGTGGCCACCGCAGGGCACTCAGCAGTACCCCCAGCCCCTACCCATTAGGTGCTATTCGCTCCCCACCCACCTAAGTTGTGACAAACAGAAATGTCTCTAGACACCACAGAGAATGCCGGAGTGTCTCGGGCAAGGTACAAACTGCACCAACCACAAAGGAAAAGTGTGGCAAACTTGAAAATTTCTGTTAAAAGCTTGTGTTTAGAAATAAAACTGTGGGGCACCTGGGTGGTTCAGTTGGTTAGGCATCTGTTTCAGCTCAGGTCATCATCTCACAACTCACGGGTTCGAGCCCCGCATCGGGCTCTGTGCCGACATCTCAGAGCCTGGAGCTGCTTCCGATTCTGTGACCCCCTCTCTCTCTGCCCCTCCCCCGCTCACACCCTGTCTCTCTCTTTCTCAAAAATAAATAAACATTAAAAAAAATTTTTTAAGAAATAAAAATTCAAGCAAGAGCTTGAGAAAAATATTCTATTTATATGTATATACATACTATATATAAACCGTATATATACACATACCATACATATACACACACCATATCTCCACCGTATATATATACACACCCTATACCCACTATACACACGTGTATATACACACACACACATACACATACATATGTATCCATTAAGGGCTAGCATAGAGCTCCAAAAGAAATCAACTCTTTTTTAAAATCACAAATTCTAAAAACTAGATAAGAGACTTGAACAAATACTTTAAAAAGGCAGATATACAAACGGTCAACAAGCACNAGCCCGATGGCTCGGCCGCGGACGCTGTGAAAGCGGGGGGTGGACCGGAGCGAGAGGGAAGGCGGGGTGCGCGACTGCCTGTCGGGAAGAACAGCATTCGGCGACCAGAGGCTGGGTAGGTGGGGAGGGNCGTATTTTTTTTTTTTTTTGTAAATTTTCCAAATTCTATTTTACTTCGATCATTTCATTTTATTCCATTTCATTGTATTCATTGTTTCAAATGTTCATGTTTTCTTTTTTCCCCCTTTTCTCGTCTTTCCCTTTTTTCTCTAATCTATCAAGCTCCTTTCAACAACCAGATCAAAACACACCTAGGATCTAGCATCATTTATTTGATTTGTGTGTGTGTGTTGTTTTTAACTTTTTAATTTTATTTTTTTACCTTATTCCTTTTCTTTCTTCAAAATGACAAATCTAAAGAATTCACCCCAAAAGAACAGGAAGAAATGACAGCCAGGGACTTAATCAACACAGATACAAGCAAGATGTCTGAACCAGAATTTGGAATCACAATAATAAGAATACTAGCTGGGGCTGAAATAGATTAGAACCCCCTTCTGCAGTGATGAAAGAAGTAAAAGCTAGTCAGGATGAAATAGAAAAAAATGCTATAACTGAACTGCAATCGCAAATGGATGCCACAGTGGCAAGGATGAATGAGGCAGAGCAGTGAATGAGCGATATACGGGACAAACTTATGGAGAATGATGATGCAGGAAAAAAAGAGGGAGTTTAAGGCAAAAGAGTACAAAATAAAAATTAGAGAACTCAGTGACTCCTTAAAAAGGAACAACATTGGAATCATAGGGGTCCCAGAAGATGAAGAGAGAAAAAGGGGTAGAAAATTTATGTGAGCAAATCATAGCAGAAAACTCTCCTAATCTGGGGAAAGACACAGACATCAAAATCCAGGAAGCACAGAGGACTCTCATTAGATTCAACAAAAACCAGCCATCAACAAGGCATATCATAGTCAAATTCACACAATACTCAGGCAAGGAAAAATCATGAAAGCAGCAAGGGAAAAAAGTCCTTAACCTATAAGGGAGACAGATCAGATTTGCAGCAAGCCTACCTATAAAAATTTGGCAGGCCAGAAAAGAGTAGCAGGATATATTCAGTGTGCTGAATTGGAAAAATATGCAGCCAAGAATTCTTTATCCAGTGAGGCTGTCATTCAAAATAGAAGGAGAGATATAAAGTTTCCCAGACAAACAAAAATTAAAGGAGTTCGTGATCACTAAACCAGCCCTGCAAGAAATTTTAAGGGGGATTCTCTGAGGGGAGAAAAGGAAAAAAAAGACCAAAAGCAAAAAAGACTAGAGAGGACCAGAGAACACCACCAGAATCTCCAACTCTACAGACAACATAATGGCAATAAATTCCTATCTTTCAGTACTCGCTCTAAGTGCCAGTGGACTAAATGCTCCAATCAAAAGACATAGGGTGACAGAATGGATAAGAAAACTAGATCCATCTATATACTATTTATAAGAGATCCACTTTAGACCTAAAGTCACCTTCAGATTGAAGGTAAAGGGCATGGAGAACCATCTATCATGCTAGTCATCACCAAAATAAAGTTGGAGTAGCCATACTTATTTCAGACAATCTAAACTTTAAAATTAAGACTGTAATAAGAGATGAAAAAGGGCATTATATCACAATTAAGGTGTCTATCCACCAAGACGACCTAACAATTGTTAACATTTATGCTCCAAATGTAGAAGAACCCAAATATATAAATCAAGTAATCACAAACATAAAGAAATTCATTGATAATACCATAATAGTGGGGGACTTCAACACCCCACTTACAGCCATGGACAGATCATCTAAATAGAAAACAATAAGGACACAATGGCTTTGAATGACACACCGGACTGGATGAACTTAACAGATATTTTCAGAACGTTCCATCCTAAAGCAGTGGAATACACAGTCTTCTCCAGGGCACACAGACTATTCTCCAGAATAGATCACATACTGGGACACAAATCAGCTTTCAACAAGTGCAAAAAGATTGAGAACATACCATGCATATTTTCAGACCACAGTGCTATGAAACTCGAAATCAACCACAAGAAAAAAATTGGAAAGATATCAAATACTTGGAGACTAAAGACCATCCTACTAAAGAATGAATGGGCTAACCAGAAAGTTAAAGAAGAAATTAAAAACTACATGGAAGCCAATGAAAATAAAAATGATAATACCACAGCCTATAAAACCTCTGGGACTTGCAAATGTGATCTAAGAGGGAAGAATATGGCAATCTAGGCCTTCCTAAAGAAGGAAAAAAGGTCTCAGATACACAACCTAACCTTACATCTTAAGGAGCGAGAAAAAGGCAGCAAATAAAACCCAAAACCAGCAGAAGACAGGAAATAATAAAGATTAGAGCAGAAATCAGTGCTATTGAAACCAAAGAAAACAGTAGAACAGATCAATGAAACCAGAAGCTGGATCTCTGAAAGAATTAACAAAATTGATAAACCCCTAACCAGTCTGATCAAAAAGAAAAAGGACCCAAATGAATAAAATCAAGAATGAAAGAAGAGAGATCATAACCAACACAGCAGAAATACAAACAATAATAAGAGAATATTATGAGCAATTATATACCAATAAAATGGGCAATCTGGAAGAAATGGACAAATTCCTAGAAGAATATAAACTACTAAACTGAAACAGGAGGAAATAGAAAATTTGAACAGACCAATAACCAGTAAAGAAATAGAATTTGTAATAAAAAATCTCCCAAAGAACAAGAGTCCAGGGTCAGATGGCTTTCCAGGGGAGTTCTACCAAATATTTAAAGAAGAGTTAACACTCTTGAAACTGTTCCAAAAAATAGAAATGGAAGGAAAACTTCTAAACTCTTTCTATGAGGCCAGCATTACCTTGATTCCAAAACCAGACAGAGACCCCACTAGAAAGAACTATAGACCAGTTTCCCTGATGAACATGGGTGCATAAATCCTCAACAAGATATTAGCCAACTGGATCCAACAAAACATTAAAACAATTATTCATCATGACCGACTGGGATTTATACCTGAGATTCAGGGCTGGTTCAATGTCCACAAAACAATCAATGTGATTCATCACATCAAGAAAAGAAAGGACAAGAACCACATGATCCTCTCAATAGATGCAGAGAAAGCATTTGACAAAATACAGCATCCTTTCTTGATAAAAACCCTCAAGAACGTAGGGATAGAAGGATCATACCTCGAGATCATAAAAGCCATATATGAAAGACCCAACACTAATATCATCCTCAATGGGGAATATCTGAGAGCATTCCCCCTTAGGTCAGAAACACGACAGGGATGTCCACTCTTGCCACTGTTATTCAAGATAGTATTGGAAGTCTTAACCTCAGCAATCAGACAACACAAAGGAATAAAAGGCATCCAGATCGGCCAGGGGGAGGTCAAATTTTACCTCTTCACAGATGACATACATTTTTCCATACCTTATATGGGAAACCCAGAAGATTTCATCAAAAAACTACTAGAACTGATCCGTGAATTCAGCAAAGTCGCAGGATGTAAAATCAATGCACAGATATCAGCTGCATTCCTATACACCGAAAATGAAGCAACAGAAAGAGAAATCAAGGAATCAATCCCATTTACAATTTCACCAAAAACTGTAAAATACCTAGGAATAAATCTAACCAAAGAGGTGAAAAATCTATACATTGAAAACTATACAAAGCTTCTGAAAGAAATTGAAAAAATTGTGAAAAACTGGGAAAATATTCCATGCTCCTGGATAGAAAGAACAAATATTGTTAAAATGTCAAAACTACCCAAAGCAATCTACATATTCAATGCAATATCTATCAAAATAGCACCAGCATTCTTCAGAGAGTTAGAACAAACAATCCTAAAATTTGTATGGAACCAGAAAGACCCTGAATAGCCAAGGCAATCTTGAAAGCTGGAGGTATCACAATCCTAGACTTCAAGCTATATTGCAAAGCTGTAATCATCAAGACAGTATGCTACTGGCACAAAAAGAGACACTCAGATCAATGGAACAGAGTAAAGAACCCAGAAATGGACCCACAAATGTATGGCCAACGAATCTTTGACAAAGCAGGAAAGAATATCCAGTGGAATAAAGACAGTCTCTTCAGCAAGTGGTTCTGGGGAAACTGGACAGCAACATGCAGAAAAATGAACCTGGACCACTTTCTTTCACCACACACAAAAATAAACTCAAAATGGATGAAAGACCTAAATGTAAGACAGGAAGCCCATCAAAATCCTTGAGGAGAAAGCAGGCAAAAACCTCTTTGACTTTGGCCACAACAACTTCTTACTCAACATGTCTCCAAAAGCAAAGGAAACAAAAGCAAAAATGAACTATTGGGACCTCATCAAAATAAAAAGCTTCTGCACAGCGAAGGAAACAATCAGCAAAACTAAAAGGAAACTGACAGAATCAGAGAAGATATTTGCAAACGACATATCAGATAAAGGGTGAGTATTCAAAATCTATAAAGAACTTACCAAACTCAACACCCAAAAAACAAATAATCCAATGAGGAAATGGGCAAAAGACATGAATAGATACTTCAACAAAGAAGACATCCAGATGGCCAACCGACACATGAAAAGATGCTCAACATCACTCATCAGGGAAATACAAATCAAACCCGCATTGAGATACCACCTCACACCTGTCAGAATGGCTAATATTAACAACTCAGGCAACAACAGATGTTGGCAAGGATGCAGAGGATGAGGATCTCTTTTGCGCTGCTGGTGGGAATGCAAACTGGTGCAGCCACTCTGGAAAACAGTATGGAAGTTCCTCAACAAATTAAAAATAGAACTCCCCTACGACCCAACAATTGCACTACTAGGTATTTATCCAAGGGATAAAGGTATGCTGTTTTGAAGGGGCACATGCACCCCCAATGTTTATAGCAGCACTATCATCAATAGCCAAAGTATAGAAAAAACCCAAATGTCCATAGATGGATGGATGGATGAAGAAGATGTGTAATATGTATACACAATAGAGTATTACTTGGCAATCAAAAAGAATGAAATCTTGCCATTTGCAACTATTGGATGAAATCCTACGTGGGTAGAACTAGAGGGTATTATGCTAAGAGAAATTAGTCAGAGAAAGACAAATACCATATGACTTCACTCATATGAGGACTTTAAGATTCAAAACAAATGAACGTAAGGGAAGGGAAGCAAAAATAACATAAAAACTAACAGGGAGGGGGACAAAACATAAGAGACTCTAAAATATAGAGAACAAACAGAGGGTTGCTGGAGGGGTTGTGGGAGGGGGGATGGGCTAAATGGGTAAGGGGCATTAAGGAATCTACTCCTGAAATCATTGTTGCACAGTATGCTAACTAACTTGGATATAAATTAAAAATAATTAAATTATTTTTTAAAAACCCAATGAAACACCACTACGCACCTATTAGAATGGCTGAAGCCAGAACCAACCATACCAAGCACTGGTGAGGATACGGAGTGGCTAGACTCTCATACACTGTGGTTGGATATGTGAAATTGTTCAATCATTTGGAAAATGAGGTTTCTTTTTTCAAAGTCAGATATATACCTACCCCATGACTTAGCAATTCCACCCCTAGGTATTTACCCAAAAGAAATGAAAACATATGTCTATACAGAGACTTGTACAAGAATTCATAGTAGTTCACTATGAGCTCAATTACTACAAACTACCCAAATATCTAAGAGATGAATAGATGAACAAGGTTTATCCCCAATGGAATACTCAAGGGAAAAGGGAGGTGGGTTGAGAAATGTAAAGAAGGAAGGAAGGAAGGAAGGAAATACTGACACATGCAAAAATATGAATGAATCTCCGACACTATGCTGTGGGAAAGAAGTAAGACTTAAAAGAGAACACACCATATGATTCTATTTAAATGAAGCCCTAGAACAGGAAAAACATATAATGACAACATAACAAATGCCTTTGAGGCACTAGGGAGGTTTCTGTGCTCCTGAGAGTGTTCTATGTCTTGGTGGGGGTAGTGGTTACACAGGCACACACGTGTGTCAAAACTGATTGAAATGCACATCTGTGTGTTTTATTGTAAAAAAAAAATGAGGGGTGAGAAGGTAATCAGCTATGCAAACAGAATTAATAGCACCTATAGAAAATACAAACATAAGAAACTGGACATTAAATACACAGATTCAAGCCATTTTAGTGGATTTAAAAATATTTAATGCTTATTTATTTTTGAAAGAGACACAGAGAGAGAAACAGAGAGACAGAGCATGAGCGGGGAAAGGGCAGAGAGAGAGAGGAAGACACAG
The DNA here is from genome assembly GCF_008692635.1 of Crocuta crocuta. Taxonomy (NCBI): domain Eukaryota; kingdom Metazoa; phylum Chordata; class Mammalia; order Carnivora; family Hyaenidae; genus Crocuta; species Crocuta crocuta. Next base: position 9,494,345 of record NW_027532825.1, read on the forward strand.
AATCAGATTCCAAAACAAGCTCTAGGCTGAGCTGTCAGCACAGAGTCCAGCATGGAGCTCGAACTCATGAACCTTGAGATCTTGACCTGAGAGGAAGTAGGAATCTTAACTTACTGAGCCACCCAAGCGCCCCCATTTTACTGGATTTTGAGCAAACATTTAATCCAGAAGAAAAGTTGGGAAGCATCCAGGCATAAAAAAAAAAAAAAGAGCAATTAGCAAGTAGAGAAAAAGACAAATTAATAAACTGGAAGGGCAGAGAAAAGAATGCAGGAAATACCAAGATATCATAAAAGAAAAGAACAAAAAATCAAAGAAAAGCATTAATCTAAGCTATCATAAAGACCTTTCTCTTTATGTCCAAAGGTCTTCAAGGAACAAGGCAGGATTATTTCTTAAGGGCCCATCTCTTGACATATCCTGACAAATTTCTGCATTCTAAAGATAAAGATAAAATCATGAATATGTACATTAAAGACGCTAGAACTGTAGGTTGCCAGAATTGGATCTTAGAAATCAATATGAAAAATCTGTAAATGGTTGCCAAATTTTATTTGTACGAATAAAATACTTAAAATATCATCCTCTACTATAACCATTGCCTAATATCATGGAAAGAAAACAGGAAGAATATGTCCAAATTATAGGCATGCCAGTCCTCAAAAATGACAGTATATACATAAATGCACACTAATACACACGTTGTCTTCATCTCCTAAATTCTTTATGGCTACATCAAAATACTTTCTCACAAGGATCTTTAAACTAACACTAAAGAATGCAATAAGATTTCTAGAAATCTTTAGCAAAATGAACTATTTTCCTGGGATTCTATTCTTACACAAATCATTATTTTTTACCTTTTTTAATGCAAGCATTCTTTGTCCTTTCTATTTAAAAAATCACTGAGGCAGATAGGAATCAACAGAAACATAACAGAATGAAAGGAATTTGTAGTATACGGGAGATATTTGGGGAATAAGACCAATAAGGTAAATATTAAGTGTAAGAAATTGCTAACAATATTCTCTTGAGCTTAGATCAATTATGAAAAAAGAACTTTTGAAAGGAAAAACAGGGGCGCCTGGGTGGCTTAGTCGGTTAAGCGTCCGACTTTGGCTTAGGTCATGATCTCACGGTTCGTGGGTTCGACCCCCGCGTCGCGCTCTGTGCTGACAGCTCAGAGCCTGGAGCCTGTTTCCGTCTGTGTCTCTCTCTCTCTCTGACCCTCCCCTGCTCACGCTGTCTCTCTTTCTCTCCTAGAAATAAATAAAAAATTAAAAAATTAAAAAAAAAGAAAGGAAAAATAAACTTATTTTTAATACATTCTGGAGCTAAAATTTCATATACTTTTTTTTAACTTTTTTTTTTGGAGAGAGAGAGCACAAGAAGGGGAGGGGCAGAGAGAGGGAGACACAGAATCCGACACACATAGTCTAATGCGGGGCCTGAGCCCACAAACCCTGAGACCATGACCTGAACAAAAATCAGATGCTTAACCGACTGAGCCTCCCACGTGCCCTCATATAATAATAAAAGATGCACAACTAGGATGGAAAAATGAATACTAAAATTCTTATCTTTATCCTGAGATTATGGAGAGAGGCTACAAATACAGTTTAGATCTTGCTGTTAAAACTTTTTGGTCAACTAAGGGTGTCTGGGTGGTTCAGTCAGTCAGGTCATGATCTCATGGCCCATTAGTTCAAGCCCTGCATTGGGCTCTGTGCTGACAGCTCAGAGCCTGGAGCCTGCTTCAGATTCTGTGTCTCCCTCTCTCTCTGCCCCTCCCCTGCTCTCGGTGTCTGTCTCTCTCTCTGTCTCTCTCTCTCTCTCTCTCTTAAAAAAAAAATTAAAAGAAAATTTTTTCAAACTGGCCAAGTATATTTCTTACAAAAAGTAATATTCCTCACTAGCAGAAGATAAATGAGATGGAGAACTAAATCAGTAAGGAAACAATTGATCGCTCCAAGAAAAGACAGGAAAGAAAAGGAGAGAAGAAGGAAGGAGGGAAGGGCCGCAAAACATAAAAGATATCAGGTAAAAATAAGACCAATACCAAACAAATCAATTAAAATAACAAATGGAATGAACTACATTTCTATATAAAAGACAATATATAAAATTAGGGAAGAAAGGCAAAAGCCAGTTCAGAGGCTGCTTAAAAAGGCATTTTAAATAAAATGATAAAGAAAATTTAAAAGTAGCTGAAGATATGATAAGCAAATGGAAACAAAAGGAAAGCAGGTGGAAAAATACTACTATTGAAGTAAAGCTGAAGCAAAATGCATTAAGCAGGATATTTCATATTTATAAAAGGTACACTCTGCCAAACGGGTATGTCAAGAACCTTTATACACTGAAAAAAAAAAACTAATCGCAAAATACATTAGATGAAGGATTTTTAGAAATACAAGAGAAATTGGCAGAAAGTGCAGTCTTATGGGAGATAACATGCTTCTTTCAAATGTGACAGATCAAGTAGATAAAAAATATAGAGTACTTGAATAACACAATTACAGAGTCTGATTTATTGAGGAGAAAAAGTAAGAGAGAAACGTTGTATCTAACAGATGTAAAATACATATTCTTTTCAAATTTTCGTGGAACAGTAATGAAAAGGAGTCATGGAGAAGACATAAAGACCATCTCAACAAATTCCTCAAGCAGATATACCAGTCAGCTCACACTTTTTCCTCACTGTTGTTAACTGTGGAAATTAACATTTCTGCACAGTCTTTGGAAATAAAACAAATCACATCAATAATAGACTCAGAGGGGCACCTGGGTGGCTCAGTGGGCTTAGTGTCCAACTATCCATTTTGGTTCAGGTCATGATCTCACAGTATCATGAGTTCGAGCCCCACATCAGGCTCTGCACTTACAGTGAGAAGCCTGCTTGGGATTCTCTCTATCTCTCTTTCTGCCCCTCCACCCCCCTCCTCACACTGTCTCTGTCTCTCTCAAAATAAATAAATGAACTCAAAAAATAAAATATAAAAAGTAAAATAGACCCAGAATACAATATGGGTGATATCTGATTGTTATGTAATAATACCCTGATTAGATATTTGAGTATCTTGAGTAGATTAAAATCATTTTCCCTTTCTCTTACCATTCTGACTATTTTATCTCACAGCCTGATAAAAAAAGACTTAATTATTTAATCAGGGTCTGAATGAGGCAGTCCCCTCTGATCCTTGTCAACATTTTTCAAAATGGAGACACTGGCTTCCAGAGTGAATGATGGGACCCCATAATGGGGTCCAACTTTCTTTTGGGGCCTGAGAGGGCACACCCAAACTGCTCAACTATTCCTCCAGTCCCACACAACATGGAGTGAAGTCTGACATGGTTAAGCTACAAAGGAAATCTATGAAAGCAACATGTAATAATTATCCTATACTTAATCATAAATACAAATGGACAACCATCTATATTCAGATACTTGAGAAAAACCATAGCAAAAAAAAGAACCAAAAGAATCCAAATTAACAGCAGTATCCACTGTTGCTGGAGGAAACAGAAATAATTCAGAGAAGAGCAGGGAATCTTAAATTAACTTCAGTTGGTTTTATGAGAGATATTCAACAAATTATTTCATTCATAAAACAAGAACAGGTTGCAATGATAAAAGGAGCAGGATTTGTAATTACTTGAAAATATACTCCAAGAATGACAGCAACAACAGATGAAATTCAAGAGTGAGGAGAATATGAGATTTTAAGAAACCATGGCCCAAATAAGGCAGCAGAATGCAAGGGAATTCCAGAAGATAGCCATCCAATGGATCTTGAAAGTCGGGCTGTGACAGATCTTGAAGCCATGGAAAGGAGTGTTTCCAAAAGCAAATGAATTTTAGGTAGTGAATTTCTTGGTGGAGGAAGTATATCTTCTTCATGAAAAGGCAGAAACATATTAAAATATTCAAGAGGAAAAATATTTTGCTCCTTTTCCCTCCCCACTTCCATCTTTCATTAATTGTATTTCTACTTTTAGTGACACTGCTTTGAAGACGTACGACTGTATGTCTTAACCTATGAAATACGTTATGTTTGTGTTATAGTGAATATTTCAAATACTGGAATGTTTTTCCCCATTTTTAGTACAAATGATGGATAAATATTTAAAAAGCTTAATTTTACAGGCTCACAATCCCCTCTATGATTCCACTAGAGCAAGATATGAATCTGAACTCAGAATTTGAGAGATTTTACAAGGATAATACAATGCTTAGAACATATATTAAGTAACACTCCAGCACATTCTGGCACATCACCCTAATTAACATTTCTACAGAAAAAATATATAAATAATCTGCACAGACCAGTTCGGGTGAGGTTTTGTTCAGGTCATTGCCTCAAGCATGGCTACTCCTGCCAACTGACATAGAAAGTGAACTAAAGGGCGAGCTTGTAAACTCCAAAAGAGCCGTAAGAATCCTTGCAGATTTCCTACTGTGGGGGGAAGTAATGGGATGGAGAAAGAAAGGAAGATAGTGATGACACATGGAGACAGAGACACAGCCCCTATAGAATTATTTGAGCTCAGAGCTTGGACTCATCAATTTGGTGAGGCAGGAATTACCCTTTCTTGCTTAACAGCTTGATTTGAATTTGTCTTTTGCAACCTACAGAGGTCAGACCAATGCCCAATGTGGCCATACCAGAGTGGACAAGGGGGCATGTGACAGGAGAGGAGGTCTCCTGGACTCTCAGAAGACAGAGGCCTTACTCATCCTATCCTGTGCTTAGCTCACAGTAGGGACTCAAAAAAATATTTGTTCATTGGATGAATTATGGCAAATATTACATTGTAGTTATGTGAGTTTTTCTTTTTTTTCCAATAAACCATAACTCCTTGAGGGTAAAAACCATGTGTGCTTTCACTTTTATCCTCAGCATTCAACAAAATGCCTGCCATGTAACAAAGCCGAACAAATATCCACTGATTAATTGGTGAGTGAATAAATGAATGAACAAATGAATGAACAAATGAATAATCAAATTAATCTGTGTCCTAAAACCAGCTTCCACATCTGAATTAAATCTCTTCCTACTTTAAATCATAAGGGATATAGATATAATCGGAGTGACAGGTATGATTAATAGTCTTCATAATATTTTTTCAATAGGAGAAAATAGATTTGAAGAACAAGAAATTATTAGGCATCCAAATATTTTTTTTAATTCTGCTTGTCAATGAAATAGAACATTCTGACAATGTACTAACATAATTTTTAAAATTCAGCGCTTTTTAAAAATTCCGGAAGTAAGAAAGCTAAATACTTTCAGTGGTCATCTGAATGGGAACCACAAGGAGGGAGACAATAATGTATCCCCATATGTCATCCTTCTGCCACAAGGCTCTTGAACCCCACTAATAGAAAAAAAAAGGTTCAATAGCACTAGAAAGAAGGAAGCAATAGCTTTATGGAAATAATTCAGCTTCTGTCAAAAGGAAACTAAGAATGAGGGAGGGCCCACCATTTATTAAACCAGGGATATATTTTTATTGCCTTTTGTGAAAAAAAGCTCTCCAACATTTGTGAGATGGCGCTCTCCATGATCCTCAAAGTTCACAGGAAGCCCAGAAAACAAAAACAAAAACAAAAGCCTGCAGTTTCCTTTTGAGGATGAAAGCAATAGTGACCAACTAGAGGGTTGTCAAAGAATAAAAATAAATCGACGAAGTATGAAAACTCTACAACTCAGCTTCCTCTAAATCCACAAGATTCCATACACAGTAGTTTAACGGGATTCATCAGATGAATTAAGACTTGCCTTACGCTGAAACGTGTCACACAACTCCTCAATGTTGTCTTCACGTTACCCAATGCACAGAAGGATTTTTTATATGAAAAGTTGCTGAACGATGTCTAAAATTTTATTATTTCTGGAAGACTAATTTTATCCATTTTTTCCCAGTATGCTCACCTTCATTTTTATACTTAAAGCGTCTACTCTTGTGAAAACATGCTTTCCCAATTAGCAGAAAGAGAACTCCGGGCCACCTGCAATTTCCACTGGCCCATCAGAAATAAATCTCCTGTGGGGAAATGCTCATTTAAAGCAGGTTTGCTGAACTGCCAGCATCAGGTTATGTTTCTCCAAAAGTTCTGCTAGGAAACACTGGCGTTTAAAGAATTGCTTAAAGAAACTCCCAAGAGATACACAGTTAATGGGCTCATAATGAGTCACTTCTTCTGGCAAGAAAAGATATTTCTGCAACATCCACATCTGATTTTCTGGAAAACCTATAGTAGCCTAAGCTTCACCCATAAGCCACTGTAGGTTTATTATGAGCCTATAGTTTTTCTCTTTGCAGCTCATTTTGGACACTCCCCATTGTTCTGGGGTGGAAAATCAAGAATCAGAGTACCTTGAGAAGCTGAGTGCATAAATTGAGTGCGTAAATTCGTTACAAATAGGGCTCTTGATAGTACATTTAAAGTACAAAGAGTAGTTGTACAGCACGCCTAAGGAGTTTGTTTTCCAAATGAATGAAATGGTGCTGGAGAGGTGACATATTAGAATTTTCCCCCCACTCGTTAACCTGAAATGGCAACATGTTCATAATGTTTTTAGCCATTATTGGAAAAAAGGGACAAGGTTTTACGTAAATGCTGCCTCCTTCAAGCTATGGACCACAGTGAAGTAGTATTATCATGACAAGCTCTGTTGATTATATTATCTCAGGGCTCTCAAACTGTATAGACCAAGACATTCTGAACAGTTGTCCCATTTTAGAGAAGAAAATGTCTAATATAAAAAGAAGAAAAGGAACTCGAAGGCTGCAGACAAGTTCTGCCTCCAGATCTATCAGCATTAACCTGGGCTTCCCTTAAACACAAGTCTTTTGTACCTTCAAGGCTGAGTTCATTCAGTTGGAATTTTCTTCCTACCTCTTCCTGGAGGAAGCCATGGGTATTACTGCCTTAATACCCCAAACACATATTGGGTTTTCCAGATACAAATACTTATCGAAATACAAGTGTAAAGTAATACCCAAAGATCTATAGTACCTTTCCCCATAAAAGCCACACCCTCTTGATCTTATTCTTTAAAACGAGGGGTGCATGGGTGGCTCAGTTGGTTGAGCGTCTGACTTCAGCTCAGGTCATGATCTCATGGTTCATGGATTAAAGCCCCGCATAAAGTTCTGTGCTGACAGCTCAGAGCCTGGAGCCTGCTTCCGATTCTGTGTCTCCCTCTGTCTCTGCTCCTCCCCCGCTCATTCTCTCTNTGGATTAAAGCCCTGCATAAAGTTCTGTGCTGACAGCTCAGAGCCTGGAGCCTGCTTCCAATTCTGTGTCTCCCTCTGTCTCTGCTCCTCCCCCGCTCATTCTCTCTCTCTCTCTCTCTTAAAAATAAATAAACATTAAAAATTTTTGATATAAAAATAGCAAATAAAAATTCCACTCGGGGCCATCTACAGGCAATTTGTATTTAGAATATGAGCTCTTATAGTCAGGCGTATAAACAACAGGTCCTCAAAACAGGTGTCCAGCAAAATAAACCACAACGTCACTCATGGGTGCAGAACTAACCAGAGGTGAGGAAAGGTGATGAACTAAGGAATAATTCTGATAAAAAAAAGAAAGCCACCCTTTGAGAGAAACAGCAGATAAGAGCAAAAAGGGGATCTCACTCATTTTCACTAAAGGAAACACCATAATGCCCTCTTCCAGATTTATACAGTAAACCCACAGGATGGTTTTGTGGAAATTTTCCTATTGGCAGGCATTCTGAAAAATAAACAAAATACCTGAAGAAGAGCATTCATTTGCCACTTCCTCTTGGGTCATTACAAGAACATTCTCTCAGCGTCTTGACAATAAACAGCAAACAGGGTAACACAACCACAGAGAGTTCATGCTTAGAAGGAAACCCCAACATTTGATTTAAATGATGGCATTGCAAAGAAAATTCGGCTGAAGTGACACACAGTTTTTATAGGACTTGGCAGAAGGAACACTTAGCAACCTAGTTCTAGCTCTGACTCAACCACAGATCTCTCAGGGAACTATATGAAACAAAACAAAACAAAACAAAACAAAAGAAAAAGTCCTAATGCCAGCCCTTTGACTTCATTTCCAAATAAATGAAAAGTAACTCAGAAGGTGTGGCTTGTAGGTTAGTTTTTTTTTAATTTGTTCTTTTTTTTAACATTTATTTATTTTTGAGAGACAGAGACAGGGCATAAGCAGGGAAGGGGCAGAGAGAGAGAGTGAGACACAGCCAGGCTCTGAGCTGTTAGCACAGAGCCCAAGGCCTGGCTCGAACCCACAGACCACGAGATCATGACCTGAGCCGAAGTCAGATGCTTAACCGACTGGGCTACCCAGGTGCCCCATGTTTTTCTGATAAATTTTCTGTAAATGCTTTTTTCCCCACTGGATGCCAAGACGTGTTGAGGAGCTCCAATTATTTCTGAATATAAACATAAACTTGCAGAGATCCAATGGATCGTTTGGAAGAGAAAGCCACTCTCGGCATTATTATAAGCGGCCCCATAAAAGTCCATGCCAGAACAGAGAGGAATATCAAAAACTCAAAACCAGCTGGAGAGTTGCCCATTTGCTCACATTTATACTTGGTCAACATTGGCTCCTATTCACTTCAAGAGCAAAACAAACCATAACAAAAACCCCTACCACCGAGGTCAAGATCACACGCGGCTTATCAACCAAACCTGAGCATGTGTTTCTGCCTCTTGCACACCCCCCCACAAAAAAAGCGTTCCTAGTAAACATCCACGCGGACAAAAGCCTCCGTGTTCCCACTGCTTTTGTGTGCGGTGACGGGAAGCAGCTGTCGGCTGTGTGCGTGAAAAATAACAACTGCAGACACATGCCATAATGTTCCAGTGGAAATCAAACTCTGAGAAATTTTTTAAATGTTTTCAACACATCAGCATGAAGCATCGACCTAGTTGGAATCACTTAGATCTAAAGCAAATGCACTGATTGTTTTCACAGCAGGCTCTTCTGCTCGGACTGGAACGGGCGCACTGGCGCGGGTGGCAAGGAGAGGTTTTCAGCCCCCTGCCTTGGTCTGCGATAGCCTGTGACTCGATCAATACCAGGGTGAGCCGCAGAGGAAGCTCAGGGAAGATTATGAAGATGAGGTGAGTGACAGAATTACCTTACAGGATTTGTTCTTTCTCTCACCTTGAATCTCATCTGCCTCGGACAGAGATGGAACAGCATCAGGGTACAGACTAAAAGGAAAGGTGGCCGGGGGCAGGGAGGGGTGGCGGGAAGGCCGTTAGACATCCCGTATGCCCAGAGCCTGGCCATTGTGTTTCTTGCCATGTGAGAACCATTAGAAAAAGGCAAGTCCTCTAGCAACTGGGGGACGGAGGAGAGCGTCCCTGGTGACCGTGAAGGCCTCTCTTGCAGGCCTGGCGCACACAGGTGCACCCTCATTGGCAGCCACGATTTTCAGTATTTTGTTATTACTGTTAATACAATTACTCCTCCTGATTTTCCCTTTTTACCCTAGGCAGTACCATTCGTGTAAATGTCAAACATAAAGAGCCTACTTTCCAGTTAAAACCATGGGATGGGATAGATACAGTCTGCATCAAATGCGTTTAGGTGCCCCTGACAGTCACCTATTTATTGAGGTCCTTCTCTGTACCAGGCACTGCTAGCCCACAGTTTTCATCCCCCAAGCCAGAGGTCTAAGGATGCCTAAGCGATTGGGTCAGTTCACGCAGTGGGTTTGTCCTGTAGCTGAAGGGGGCACTGAGGTGAGTACAGCTGATTCTTACTCCATTTGTCTGGAAGTCTGCAAGCAAGCCCTTGGGAAACTCTCCTGTGGCTCTCTGATGTGCTTGAACTCCCTGATCAGTTGCACTGAGTTGGTAACGTGTCTAATAATCGTATTAACAATAATATGTCCAAGCTATAACCGGTTAGACAATCCAATAGTCCAACCCTGAAGATTGAGATTTCTTTGAATTTCTCTAGAGTTTAGACAGTGTCTGAGAAAATCAGTTGTATTTTTTGCTATTGTTAACTTGAGCCACTGGATGAACACAGAGAAAAGTAACATGTTTCCAAGGTTATTCTCACCAAAACATCTGAATGATTCCTTTCTGGGTCATCTTGTTCTAACTCTTTTTTTTTTTTTTAAGTATAACAATGTTTATATATTTCATTTTAAAGGGGATATTTAGTCATTGAAAAATGAAGAAACATGATTCTCCGCACCTCGATATTACCATGGCCCAAATTATGGTTATTTATTTGTGGTCTTTTCTCCTACACACATACTTTTTTTTGCTTTTATGTAATTCTTATCTTACTACATAAACTAATTTTTCCACTTAACATGACACATTATAATGGTTATTCAATTTGTTTGGAAATGTAATTTTAATGTCACACGATCTATTACCTTTAATATATTTAACCACTCTCCTTAAGAGACCAGGTCCTTTCTTTTTGTGTGTGAGTGCTAACATAAAGTGACAGAGTAAACAGTTTGTTCACCCAAATCTCTGATTATTTTCTAAATGACTGGGAATACCAGGTCCAAGGCTAAAACAAGTTAATGTTTTGTTTGTAGTTTATTTCTAAAGTACCCCTTTTGTCACCAAAATTTTATAATTTAGGAAAAGAAAAAAGAAAAAATTTCTCAAAATACCCCAGTACTAAAAGATTGACATCTTATTATTATCTTTTTTTAATGTTTTTTATTTTTATTTCTGAGAGAGAGACAGTGTGAGCAGGGGAGGGTCAGAGAGAGGTCACAGACTCTGAAACAGCCTCCAGGCTCTGAGCTGGCTGTCAGCACAGAGCCCAACGCGGGGCTCGAACCCACGAACCGTGAGATCATGACCTAAGCGAAAGTCGGACGCTTAACCGACTGAGCCACCCAGGTGCCCCATCTTATTATTATCTTGATGGCCTTTGTATACATATAAAAACATGTATATAAGCATTTTATGCTTTCGTAATATAATGCAGATTTCATAATATAAAATTAAGCTTTTAGTATACAATTAGTTTTATACCTCGTTTTTTCCAATTAACAAAATAATTGAGATTCTTTCCATGTCCTTAAATCTCAAACTCAGAAACAAAAGATAAATAAAATGTGCTGGTTTTCCGTAAGTTCTCTCCCATAGATAATGAGTAAGAGTGCACAGAATTAATAGCAACTCAGCCAATTTTAAAACACCATCTCTGTGATGCCACTTAACATTAATGACTGATGCTTAATGACACCTTCACATGTTGACACTAAGGATGATTTGGTAGAAGAAGGAGAAGGAAAAGAGGGAAGAGCATGGCCGGGAAGGAGGAGATAACCGTCAGGAAATATTCAGAAATTCCCCCTGAAGAGAAAAATAAACTTAGTGTGTTGAAGAAATTGATCAAATCAGTAAATTAACAAAACAGCAGGTCAGTAATTATTTTGCTGCCCCCCAAATGTTACTTTTCTCCCTAATACTTGTAAATCACTGACCTCAAGGCAAAGCGAGTATTGTATTAAGAAACTGTTTTCAAAACTCCTGGATTTTGCCTAAAGAAGAACAAGGTGAGAGCAGTCACTTGGTTTTTTACTATGATTCATCATCTACAAAAGAAAATACAAAAGTAGCAGAAGTATTGCTTGGTCTTTTACTACTAAGTATGGTTTCAAGGGTACATTATTCCCAGACAAAGGTAAGATTAAATAAGTATTATAATATTATTCAAATTGTTATTATTTCTAGATCTTCTTTGACAAAATGCCAAAGACTAACTTTTGATGTAGCTCTGTTATTTTTCCCATAGAGTGGTTTTGATCCTCATTATGGCTCATAATCACTATCACCACTATCATCTCTATCACCATCATCACCATCATATCATCACTATCACCACCTCCATTACCATCACCATCACCATCATCACATCACCAACACCAACACCATCACCAACACCAACCCCATCATCATTTCTACCATCAACATCATCCCCATCTCTTTCACCCCCTCACCAGCCCCATTCTCCACAAGCTGACCATTTAATCTTCAGGATTTAGCTTAAATATGGCCTTCCCCTAAGCCCCCATCTAAAGTAGGCTTTACACCTCCAATCATAATTCAGATCTTAGCAAAATTTTTTTTATCTCCTTCCTGGTACTTATTACAGTTTAGTATTTTTCATTTTTCACTGGTTTTTCATTTCTTCCCTTATGTGCACTGCAGTCTGGATGAGGACAATGACCACAATGATCTTGGTTATCATTCTGTCTCTCATACATTATGTAGTGCCTGGCGCATAGTCAATATTCAATAAAAATCACATGATTTAATTAATCAATCATCATTGACCTGTCTTCAACTCAGATTATGAACTCTAACCTAATGCAAAAAAAAAAAAAAAAAGGAAAAGAAAAAAACCCCAAAATTGTCTGTGATGCAAAATGATCTTTCTAATGTATTTTGTCTCCGTATGGGAACTAAGTGCTACGAGACCCGTAAGTGGTCAATTTTACACTGTCTGCAAACCATACAGGCACTATCAAGTACAAGCATTGCATAAAGGCAGAGCAAGGGGTCTTTTAAGAGGTATGGGTTGAGAAGTTGAGTGAACTATTCCCCCAGAAACATCTCTCTCACCTACCCAATGTGAAATCTCTATCATCACATTAATATTGAAGGTTAATATACTGTAATGCCATGAAACTCCTTTTAAACTATAAATACTGTGTAGTAGTTCACATATTAACACTTAGGTATCAATTCATTATCAGTCTATTCAAACAAGAGATACAGAACATGTCATTTTGGGCTTATATTAGAAGATCTAAGGAAAAGGAAAAGTCATGTTTTTGAGAAGGATGGCCAGACACCACACCAGACCCTGTACATGGGGGCCATGAAGATACCAACAGACAAGAGTGGGAACAAATGCCTCATTTAAGCCCAGCCTTTTCTAGATATTCTACAAGCAAAATTTAAGTGCATTTTTATTCCATTTCAACAAATATGTTTGATTGTACCCATTTATGACTTACGAAAGAGAAGCAAAGATCATAACCATAAGCATTCAGTCTCGAGGCCAGGACTTCAAATGTAAAAGAAGGAGATTAATATCTAGTTGTAAGTTGGAGAGGGTGGTGTGTGTGTGTGTGTGTGTGTGTGTGTGTGTGTATGTGTGTGTTGAGAGAATAGAGTGGGTGGAAGACATGGAAGGGACAAAGAACATTTAGCAGCAGAATTATAGTGAAAAGGCATCCAATACTAGTTGAGGATGTATAATAAACACTGGTAAAGTATCATACTTGCTTTATTAACTGTTTAAGTCATTACCAGAAGGGCAAGAGCCTTATAAGTAAATCAGTCTTAAACAATAAGGTGCTCTCAATTTAGAAAGACATAGATATGTTGAGGCTTTCCCTTAGAGAGTACAACAGATAGATCGCTAAGCTTCAAGTAACATGAAAAATCTGTTGGCTCAAGGCCAATCTGCTTAAATAGTGTGCTCCAAAGTCCACCAGCATGTGTTACAGGCACCTGGAGAAGAGAGTGGTCAACTCCACTTGACTTCCCCTAATACCCCCGTACCAGCACACTGCCCCCTTTCCTTGGCTTTCAGTTCACAAAGCTGAATTACAAGAACTAGTGAGCACCTGGGAGGCTCAGTCGGTTAAGTTTCTGACTTGATATCAGCTCAGGTCATGATCTCAGGGTCGGGAGGTCGAGCCCTGTGTCAGCCCTTAAAATTGTCTCTCTCCCTCTCTCTCTGATCCTCCCCCCTCCCCCCTCCCTGTCTCTCTCTCCCTGTCTCTCCCTCTCTCAAAATAAAATAAATAAATACAAGAAAAAGTAAGATGAGGTTTAGTTATTTTTCATGGCTTCAAGAAACTCAACATTTTTGTAATTATGAACAGAAAAAGAAAAGTTACGGTACCTACTCTAGGAAAACAAAGCCATTATCTTTCATCTTCGGTCGCACAAGGAGAAGAAAACATATTGTTCTATGTCACTGTCCTTTGGACCCTCTCACATAACCAGACCAACTCTTGCATCGATCCCTCTTTTCAAAATATATGTATAATATAAAAGTACCCCTGACAAAACAGTAGTAAGTATACAAGTAGGCTTTAGGAATATTAATGTCAGGGCACCTGGGTGGCTCAGTCAGCTGAGCGTCCAACTTCAGCTCTGGTCATAATCTCACAGCTTTTTAGCTCAAGTCCCGCATTGGGCTCCACGCTGACGGTGCAGAGCCCACTTGAGATTCTGTCTCTCCTTCTGCCCCTGCTCTCTCTCAAAATAAATAAACTTAAAATTTTTTTAATAAAAAAATATTAATGTCATAGTGCTTCAAGCAAAAAGGTTATTTAGCACAGGTTTGTCATTATAATTAGAGCATATGTTTGTAACTGGGTGTGTCCCAAATTGGGGGGCCGGGGAAGGGGGGAGAGTTAGGCATGAAAAGGTTATCCAATGAATGTTACCTCTTCGTAGACTAGGATGGCTAGCAAGGGCTTATTTTAGATGGAAAAAGCCTGTGGTTCCCAAAACAACTGTAACTTAAGCAGTTACATATATAGTATATTATGACATGAAAGTTGACACCACATACAGAAATACTAAATACCACATATGCTCGAGGGGTACAAGTTATCGTCGCTAGGAGAGCTGTAAGTTCCGAATGGCAATAAAAATGGAGTAACAACCACCTGAACAGCCTTGGATCATGGCCTTTATGGAAACCCTGTGCATTCATACGCTTGACAAATCCTTACTGAGTGCCTACTATGTGTAAAGTATTGTGTTAGAGGCTGTGGGAAAATATGGCCCTTGCCTCAAATAGCTATAAGGAAATATATCCAGTGGGACCGCACAGTTCTACAAAGAATGGGGAATTCCTTCCTCTGGCTAGAGAGCAGAAACTTTCCACAATATTCTTCAAATGTGACATGAAGAAGTCTGTAAAGTGGAAATGTTATTAGGATCGACCCCCAAATGCCCACTACTTCAACTCCAGCACCTGTCTCCTGTAGCTAACCCTCTAATGCCCATTACTGAGCCTTCCACTGTTTGGTCTTTAAGCATAATGGTTCACCCTTGCTCCCTTCTCACCCGCCCTTAAATAACTAACACAATTAACATCAAAGCATGCTCACCGCTTAAATGTTTCTCACATTGCCCTGGCATTAAAAATACTTTACAAAGCCTCTCAATGCTTATTTATACGTGTTCAGATCTTCTAATGTGTTTCTAGGTGTCCCATGAAATCTCAATAAATATCAACATGTACGTATGTCTAGATATACGTATGCTTTTTAAACATGAGACATACTACGTATCATGTAAGCTCCCTCTCTCTTGGGGAGCTGACTGCAACCCTATCTCCCTGAGTTGTTAAAATTCACTCTAGCACACCTTAATCATTTAAGACAGCTCAAGCTAGAATGTACCTGATAAAGAATATGGGAGACAATTCCTCCTCTGACTCCTAACCTCAGGAAGTTTCAGGGTCTAGGCGATGTCACGGGTAATTTATTAACTGAGATGAGTGGTAGAGCAATACATAACCACATGCATGGTTCACNAGCCTGCTTCGGATTGTGTTCCTCTCTCACTCTGCCTCTCCCTGCTCATGCTTTGCCTTTCTCTCTCTCTTTCTCTTTATCAAGAATACATAAACATTTAAAAAATAATAATAAAAAAATAAAAGTGGACAGAGAAAATAGGATATAAAGGTAATTTTGCAAAGAACAATCGCTCTTTCACACATTTTTCCAACCCAATAAGATATGTTTAGGGGCCAATCAGATATGGCCTAAAAGCTGTGACATAATGCCCAGAGATTGGGGTCTTTCTCAGCCAGGTTGGGCCACTGACTTTGGTCCAGTCATTCCATCTCTTTGAGCAAAACAAGGGGCTTGGGTCCATTGAACTTGATGACTTCTTTCCTCTACAACTTCTATAACTATAAAAAATGTATACTTCTGTACAAGACGACCTTATCGTATCTGCTCACATGTCCATGCCTCCTGTCCGTGCCATAAAAGCTGGGATCTTGTATCCCCAGGCCCTAAAAGTTTGCCTAACCAGTACCCCAAAGCACTTATCAAATGACTGAGTTGTTTTCACCATGTGCAATACATTTGTGTTCAGTGGGTCTTGGTTTAAGGCTGTGTGTTTAGCATGGGCACCAAAAGGATATAGAAAGCACAACCCCTAAGAGGTCAGCATCAGAGGGGAAGTAGAACATGTGTTTACAATAATCCTAACACGAAACAGAAGGTGGATGCCAAACGAGGCACAACGTGCTCTCAGGGTTCAGATGGGTAGGCCAGTGGGCAAAGGCTTCCTGGAGGGGCGGTCGTTTCAGAAGTATGAACAGCAGATAAATAAACAGAAATCTGGTGGAAAGTCAAAGGCAGGGGGGAAGGAAACTGCAGGTGTTTGAGGAAAGGGAATAATAATCTAGTTCATCTAGACTAGACCTTAGAGTCCTAGTGGGAGCAGCGAAGGAACACAAACTCCCTCGAAAACAGAGTGGGACTCCCATGACCTCATCACCAAGTCTTTGAATCATCGAATATTTCAGTGGGGGAAGAGTCCACTCAGAGCCGTGCCATAAATAAGTTATCCAATATCTTGGCTCAGGCACGGATTTTACACCTCAAAGTTTCCACTGAGGCACCAGGAGCCAACATGGAGGACAGTGTCAGCACAGAGCAGGTGGGAGTCTAGGTTCCTCCCCCAACTCCCCTCAGAGCTCCACTGCCTTTGTCTGCTGTACATCTAGGCCTTTCGTGTAAAATGTATTTGAAAGTAGAAATGTTTGAAGGCCACTGATGTGGAACAGAGAGACTAGAGGGCAGTTGTTAGTTCAACAGTCCAGGTGAGAGGAACAAAAGTCTGAAAGAGAGGGAGGAAGCAAGACTAGACAAAGAGATTTCCAACCCAGGTAGATCCCATGAGCTCCGTCCATTCATTAAATGTGGGAGGTGAGGGAAGGGGAGGAGCCAGAGTGAATGGAAGGCTGGGCCGACTCTGCAGAAAGGAGCCGGTCAAAAGGAGCAAACACAGAGACTGCCTGAGTTTGAATCCCAGCTCAGCTGCTTGCTTCCCTTGAGAGAGATACACATGTAAAGTTAGGAACACTGTCTGGCACACAGTCAGAGTTTAATAAGTACTCATTATTCTTTTAGGTGGAATGGGTTGGTAGGAAAGATTTGTTTAGGCTCCAACATGATGCTGGTAAGGGGAAAACCAAGGATCCAGGTAGATACGGTCAACAGGCACGCAGAGAAATGCTAGTTGACGTTACCGAAGGGGATGAGAATATAGAAGATGATAGAAGAGAACCTAGGATTGAGCCTGGGAGAGTGCCTGTTTCTGGAGAGAAGAAGAAACAAGCAGCAAGTTAAACAGAATGGGGGGTAAGAAAACTAAGAATAGAAGGTTAGGGTCGAGAAAGCCAAGTCGCTCAGGAGCTTCAAGAAGTGTGGCGAGCAAAAGGCCACACAGAAGGCAGAGGCAGAGGGGCGTTTCCATTTCTTCCACAAGGAAGGTTCCAGTAGAAAGGGAAGGCACAGGAAGTCAATGGATGACAGTCATAAAAACAGTGAAGGCACAGTGGTGGTTTCTGTGCACCAAACACTGAGCTTCACTCTTCATATGAATGATCTTAGTTAATCCTCCGAGTGACTCTCTGAGGTGGCCATTGTCATCATCCTGCTTCACCACGTGTGTCATGGGCACTAGAAACACCACTCACGTAAGTCAGCCTTCTAGCCCTGCCCTGCCCCCGTGCCCTGTGATCTGTGATTAGACAACCACCTTGTTTCTGTGTCCAAATGCTCCCTCTGTGCCCTGGTCCTGGCGACTGCATCTCCTTGCTTCAATTCCCATCCCTTCTCCATCTGGGTCATGCAGAATCCACTCTCCTTTCCGTTGGCCCCTCGTCTCCCCTGGAGCCTGCCAGCTGCCGGGCCTTCTGCCCCCACGGCAGCACACGCCCACCTCTCCTGTTTCCAGGTCGTTGCTTCTCTGTCCTCACCCACGGGCACTCTTGCAACTCGGAGTTCCCATGCCTTTCTGAAGGGATGACACGGTATTTATCCAATTCTCGATCTAATTTCAAAGCCACACTGAGATACCACCTCACACCTGTCAGAATGGCTAACGTGAGCAACTCAGGAAACAGGTGTCGGCGAGGATGTGGAGGAAGGGGAACCCTCTTGTGCTGCCGGAGGGAATGCAAACTGGTGCAGCCGCTCTGGAGAACAGTATGGAGTGTCCTCAAAAAATTAAAAATAGAACTGCCCTACCTACGACCCAGCAGTTGCACTACTAGGCATTTACCCAAAGGATACAAAAATGCTAATTCAAAGAGACACACGCACGCTGATATTTACAGCAGCACTATCGACAAAAGCCAAACTACGGAAAGAGCCCAAGTGTCCATTGACTCATGAATGGATAAAGAAGATGTGGTATAAATCTATATAATGGAATATTACTCAGCAATCAAAAAGATGAAATGTTGCCTTTTGCAACAACATGGACAGAACTAGAGTGTGTTATGCTAAGCAAAAATCATGATTTCACACATATGTGGAATTTAAGAAGCACAATGGAAGCACAGGGGAAGGAAAGGAAAAATAAGATAAAAAACAGAGAGGGAGACCAACCCTAAGAGACTTTTAAATACAGAGAACAAACTGAGAGTTGCTGGAGGGAGATGAGCAGGGGATGAGCTAAATGGATGATGGGTTTTAAAAATATAAAATAAAATAAAATAATAAAATATTTTTAAAATGTTCAATTCTCAACTAATAAAGGGGGACTGGGACTAATGAAGAGTTGGCACGAACATAATTGAAGGGTCTGCCTTTGTATTAGCCTCTGATACGTTGAATTCCAGGTGAACAAAAAGTTTGTTCAGCCAAGTACAAAAGTTTGTCTTAGGAGCCACAAACAAGATGAATATTACCCAGGGCAGTAAAAGGCACGAAGGAATGAATGGAGTTAAATTTCCTCTACCACCACCACCCCCTCCCCAGAGCAGAGGGGGAGGGGGAAGGGGGAGCTCAAGCCTCTAGGGTATGTTGACCCTCTTGTGTATTAAGAGGCCAGATGCTCTGAAACAAGCGCTCAAACACTCGACTTTCTACATGGAAAACTGACTTACAGGTACATGCATGCAGGTGTGAGTGTTTCTAAGATCCTGAAATTCAAACACCCCTGTTGTTCAGTCTTGCTGCAGATGCTGGATAGACTTTCCTGTAGGTTGGTTTTAGAACCATAAACCTAAACCTGACACCCATGAAAACTTCCCATTGTGTCCCGAGATAGTATCTCTGATATTTTCATGGTTTTCTTGTTACATACCATTCGTATTTCGTAACATTAAGGAATTCTAATTTGAAGCTTGAAATTCATAACTGTTTTTGCATGAGACTCATCCAAAGAATTTGCCAAAACTCTCTTTTCCTAACTACGCTTATTTCTTTTCCCTCAATTTGTCTGCAGAAGAGTAATACTTACTTCCTTAAAATATGAATACACACACACACACACACACACACACACACATATATTCTCTTCATTATTATGTTTTATTCAGCAGGAAAACCAAGAAAAAATTAAATACCAAATGTTCAAACATTGCTGTTTGTGTATCCCACAGAAATATAAATTGTAAAACAGTTCATTAATGTAACTTTACTTGTACTTTATTTTGAGAAAATTTTATTCAAGAATCAACTAGAGAAGTCAACATTCCTGCCTTTGTTTTCTAAGTACCAAAACAATGTCTTCATTCATTATATTCCTTACTCATTACCTTTTTCAATTTGTAAGTACAGGTGAGTTGCCAATTTAACAGGATATTCTGTGGCCTTTTATATTACAAGTTTTAAAACATGATTTGAATAATCCATATCCTAGATGGTAGGATGATGAAAATTATTCACAGTCAATTGATCTGTGTTGCATAAAACATTGCTAAAGTATAAAGCAAGACAAGCTTTCCACCCAGAGTAATATTTTAAGGAACATATTTATAGGTGGCTAAGTGATAGAACAGATTTGTTTTTACCACTAAACACATACAGGAATATTTTCATGAACCCCCCTGAAAATGATACCAGATTTATGAGATGTTCCTTAGTCATGTGGTTTGTTTGGCTTTTGGTCATGCCTTATTTATTTGATCCACATACAACTTAACATCCAGTCAATATAAACTTATGAAACATAAATCCTATGCCCTTATTTTCCCACTGCTCTTTGTGTTTTAAGTCCACTAAATAGGACCTTTTTTTTTTTTAAGATTCAACATTCAGATGGGCCAAAAGTAAGCATCTGCTAGATATCATGGTGACAGCTGCCTAAATTAAATGCAATGTGAAATACGAATAAGAAATCACAGGTGAGGAAACCACTTTCCTTTTAGACATTGACATGAACATGGAAAATAATAATTTTCAGGTCCCATTTGCATAGTCTAAACTGAAACTAGTAGAAGAACACACACAAAAAATTCCCAGACAAGGAATTTTGAGAGAGAGCTAAATGGAGCAAAGGCAACTCAAGACTTCAAAATCACCAGAGAAGAAAGAACATTCTGCTGAGATGTAAGTAAGAAGAGGGATGGCTGTGTTGGAGGAATCGTTGGGAAGCACTACTTGAGAGCCCAAATGCCGGGAGGTTTCTCTAGAAAGACTGAAGAGTTATGGAAAGCAGGGGGCAGGGAAGGGTAAGATGCTGAGTATAAAGAGGAAAATCCTGTAGAGTCTCCGGCAATGCCTTCAGTTAGTCTAACATGATTATGGGCCAATTTCACAGAGAGGAAGATGGAAGGCAGGAAGGAAGGGAGGAAAGGAGGGAGAGAAGGAGGGATGGGGAGAGGAAGGGAAGAAGAGAGAGAGAGAAAGAGATAAAGGGTCAGCAGAGGAAAGAAAAGGAACCATTTCTACAACAGTCTGGACTGAAAATACTAAAATCCCAGGACCTTAGTTGATTTAAACCCCTTTGGATTCTCAGTCTGATAATGACTCCGATATGGCCGACCCATATCCTACAAAAATAAGCCAAATAGAATGGCCCAGAAAAAAGGGTGTGGTGAGGCAGGGAAACTTGGATCCTTTGGCCTCATGTTTGCATGTGAATGGACTTCTCGTGGCACAAGAGGAGAAATTCGGTATCATGTTGCTAAGTGACAAGAGTCTGATATCCATGGTCCTCCACAGCCGAAAGAATTTGATTTTTTCCTGCTATACCCCACTCCCCATAGGAGGCAGAAATCCTGCATAAATGGGTCTCTTCATCAGACCCAAACTTTCCTCTGGTAGGCCATCCTGAGATCAAAATGTAGGGTCATGACCAACGAACACCCCATCAGGCTGCAGATGTGAAGCCGCATTTTTCAATGAGCTCTGTCAGTAATAAAGGGAAAATAAACTCAGTAATTAATGAAAGGACCTTACTTACGGCCCATCAAGACCCCTGTAGAATAAAAGGAATGAGCGCACAGGACACCTAGTTATTTTATATTGACATATAATCATAATTTTTCCTAGACTGAAATCATAGCTAGTGGATCAGAGACACACTCTTCTGTTCATTTACTCATAAACATAATTTGAGCCCCTGTGCTATGATGTGGTATCGTCACAGGCTGACTTCAACCAAATAACCAGGAGGTAGCATGGTCCCTTGCCTTCAGTGTTCCCTTTAGAACTCTTTCTAATCAAAATTGAGTCCAACTGAAAAACAAAAACAAAAAAACAAAACAAACAAAAAACGCCTTTAAGAAATATTGAAGGAAGAGAGGTGTGAAGAGGTAAGAAACCTTCAAATATCTTAATGCACAAAATCTTCAACTCCTATCCTTGCCTACTTTCTTGCATTCTAGCATACATGTCACTTTTTGTGTGCACCCTATTGTCAGATTTGATTTGCCTTGTGTTTGTTTCTTTGTAGTCACGACCATCATCCTATCCTGCCACAAGAATGTACTATTGGGGCACCTGGGTGGCTCAGTCCATTAAACATCTGACTTTGGCCCAGGTCGTGATCTCATGGTTCATGGGTCCAAGCCCTGCATCAGGCTCTGTGCTGACAGCTCAGAGCCTGGAGCCTGTTTCAGATTCTGTGTCTCCCTCTCTCTCTGCTCTTCTCCCACTCGCCCTCTGTCTCTCTCTCTGTCTCTCTCAAAAATAAATAAACATTAAAGGAAAAGAATGTGCAGGGCACCTGGGCGGCTCAGTCGGTTGAGCATCCAACTTCAGCTCAGGTCATGATCTCATGGCTCATGGGTTCAAGCCCTACGTTGGGCTCTGTGCTGACAGCAGAGCCCAGAGCCTGCTTTGAATTCTGTGTCTCCCTCTCTCTCTGCCCCTCCCCCAAACGTGCTCTGTCTTTCTTTCTCTCTCAAAAATAAACAAACATTTTTAAAAATGTAAAAAGAAAACAAAAAGAATGTGCAACCATTAGGGATTCATGGATTTATCATGTACTGGGTCCACTGCGGTAAAAATAGGAGAAAAATGAGAGAGTTGCAGGTAAACAGCATTCATGGGCAAGATAAGGGCACTCACTCTTACTTTATTGGGCTTCTATAGGCCACTGCTCAAGGAAGACCAGCTTCCTTCCTGATGGCATTAACAGCTTGACGTTCAGAACTCCGACAGATTTGACCAGCCTTATGCAGGTACATGGGAGAGTTAGTTTAGCACCAATATTATGGTGAGTGCAAACCACCGTCCAGGCCGCTGTGCTCTGCATTTGGTACAGGAGCAGATGAAATGTCACCCTGAACCAACCTCTTGGTGCCATTTTTCAGGCCGCACCGTGTGTCCTGGTTTCTAACTAACAGAGCCGAGGATGGTCTACAGTTTCGGAAATTCAAATCCAGCTTTGCCACTTGCCGTCCATGGACAAGTGACCTTCTGCCACTTCCTGAGTCTCCTACTTAGTAAAATGGAGATAATAACAGTAACTACCTCACAAAGATATCGTGAGGTTTATTTTTTTTTAATATTTTTATTTATTTCTAGGAGAGAGAGAGAGAGACAGCGTGAACAGGGGAGGGTCAGAGAGAGAGGGAGTCACAGACTGAAACAGGCTCCAGGCTCCGAGCTGGCAGTCAGCACAGAGCCCGACGCGGGGCTCGAACCCACGAACCGCGAGATCATGACCTAAGCGAAAGTCAGACGCTTAACCGACTAAGCCACCCAGGCGCCCCTCGTGAGGTTTAAATTAGCTTAGAATGTTCCTGGCATCTGGTAAGTGCTTATTAACTGGTGGATCATTGTTAGTATTATTTTTAAGATGACTAAGTATCTAGCTCTCTTCTAGATTAAAAAAAAAATGTTATTAAACATTATCTTAGAGGGGTGCTTGGGTGGCTTAGCAGGTCTAGCATCCAACTCTTGACTTACTTAGCTCAGGTCACGATCTTGCGATTCATGAGTTTGAGCCCTGCATCAGGCTCTGTGCTGCTAGTGTGGAGCCTGCTTTGGATTCTCTCTCTCCTTCCCTCTCTGCCCCTCCTGTGCGCGCTCTCTCTCTCAAAATAAATAAATAAACTTAAAAAAATTATCTTAGATATTCAGCAAAGCTTACAAGATTCAAGATTCCCACTGAAACACACAACACACACACACACAGTGAACACCAGACTGAATCCTGCCCCCCCCAATCCTTCGGCTGTGGATTTACTAGTGTGTGCGTGCGTGTGTGTGCGTGCGTGTGTGTGCGTGCGTGCGTGTGTGTGCGCGCGCACGCGCGCGCTGTCAGGGAGTGACATTGCTTAATCACTGTGATAGAGTCCATTAGAATCACCTGTAAAGCTTCTTCAAAATGCCATCACTCAGGCCCTACCCAGATAAACTCAATCAGAATTTCCGGGGCTGGATCCTGCATACCAGTGGGTCTTTCTAAGGTTGTCCCGCGTGGTTCTAATGGGAAGTCAGAGTTAAGACGTGGAAGAGAGGAAAACCGTGAACCCTTAGTAAGAACGTCTAGGTTCAAAGCTGACTTATTTTATTCACTGGCAATAGAGCTGTGAAGAAGACATATCACCTCTCTGGACCAGCTTTCACTCCCATTAAATGGGAAGGATGATTTGCACCTAACTTCTCAGAGTCGTGGGTTTCAGATGAGAGCACTAACACCAACGCTTTACTCTGCAGTTTGTTTTTGGGAGCCCGTTTTGAGCTTCACGTGCGGAACCAGCTGCTTTTAAACTTATAAATGACACATGGCTGTTTCCTGGTCAGGTGCCTTGTCCCAGCCTCTGTAGGGAAGAAGGGAGACAGAGAAAGCATGCACCACCCCAGCCAGCAGCTCCCTGGCATCAGTTCTGGAAATCTGGATGGGGAAGGAGGGCGCAGGCAGCTCATACTTCCATCTCCTATACAAATAAGATTTCATCACTACCCACTTCATTTTCACCTTAGTATATGGGAAGTGATGTCGTTAAGATGACCAAACACAGACCTATCCTAAAAGAAATGTTCACATTCTCTTAAATATTTCAGGAGTATGTGTGTTGTCCACCTTACCAAAACCCTAAATTACCTGAATTCAAGGGCTATGTCTGATTAGGTTTGATTCGGCCCTTCTCCTGACTGCATGATTTAACCTATGAATCATGGTTGAAGGATTAGTCTGACAATATGAAATATAGAAAACAGGAATTTAACTGACATTAATTACCATGAATTTTTTCTGGTCTCTTTTTCACTAATCTAGGTATACTAACTGAATCATGCATTGGAAACATATATCTCTGTCAATTATCTTAATAAATAGCATTGAGGCCCATGAGAGAAAATAAGTTATGCATTTTGTTCAGCTGAATTGGTGGCTTGAAACAAACCCAGAAGTCTTAGGGCCATAATGTATCTGACTGAGAATAGGCCCCTTATGTCATTATCTCTTATTCTTACTTCTTTGCCACTAAATACACTACTATGATTGTTACTGCTATTTTCATTGGCATGAGTGTTCAATATCAAAAAAGCGTTCTTGGGAGCATAAAGCTATCCCTTGCTTCTAACATTACTCATCACCTTCTCTTCGGAGACACTACTTATGCGTTCTTTTGGTAACGCAAACCCCGATTAGAAGATTCTGGAATTTTTTTTGTGCTAAGAGGGATGAAACAGCTCTATTTGTTGGTCTTATTTCAGAGACAAACGTATTTCTGCAAAGTTAGGTGATCATCAAGAGACAATGGGTTAGGTATTGTGGCTATCAGTTTGTAGTACACACAAATTTTGAATCATTATATCATACACCTGAAGCCAATATAATGCTGTATGGCAGTTACATCTCAGTAGAGAAAAGAACTGTTTTTAAATAAGTCAGAATATATCCATGACAGGGACTACTATAGAGAAGAATGGAAATCTATTGGTAATAATATGAGATGTTCAAGGTATGTTTTTAAAATGTGAAAGTTATAGAACTCTGTCTACAGCATGAATCTGGAGTGTTTGAAGATTTTCTATGCTTCTATGTGCATAGAAGATTTCTGGAACAATATAATAAATTATTGATGATGGTTATTTGTGGGGAGTGGAATGATGGAGTACTTCAGTTTTCATTTTATATGCTCCTGTGTCGTTGGTATTGTTTGTCATAAGCACACATTGCTTTTATAATTTGTTTAATAAAAATGTTAAGAGTCTTAGGATTCTACTACATGGCTTAACCCGACCACATGCATATTAACAACTGTGTTCATGTTCATGTTCTATTCAGACGCTCCACTCTTTGCCTGAACTAGCTACTTAACTCCTATTTGATGGATAAAGGTAGAAAGAGAGAAAAAAATCCCAGCTGATACGTTTCAGCACTTGTAGGAAGTAGCTCTGAAATGGGAGTAGACAGCAAAACAAAGCATCCTTCGTTTTGGAAGGAAATTACCACACGATGTAATGGCAACATCATTACCATAATAATCATCCTTTTACAGTATAGAAATCAACTATGTACTCAAATTTCTACAACTGATTTCTAGAAGTTGTAAAGTGTTTTTCCATTCGCATGAACGACTTAGTTGAAAGGAGGAGTATTTTAAATAAACACCTATCATAATTTTTTCAGGTACTCAAATTGAAAACAGTTAAAATATTTTTATCTTACTAGATGTTGAATAAGTATTGTACAATGTCTAGGGTGTGTGTGCGTGTGCACATGTGTGCAGGCCTGTGTGGCCATGTGAGTGCGTGTGTGTGTGTGTGTGTGTGTGTTTTCACTAATTAGATTCCCTCACTTTCATTTTTACTCCAGATTCTTCAGTCCCTGGAAATCTATGCAAAGGTTTGTTTACACATGGAAAAAGTTTTCAAAGGAAAAACAACTTGGGGCGCCTGGGTGGCTCAGTTGGGCATCTGACTTAGGCTCAGGTCATGATCTCACAGTTCGTGGGTTCAAGCTCCGCGTTGGGCTCTGTGCTGACAGCTCAGAGCCTGGAGTCAGCTCTGGATTCTGTGTCTCCCTCTGTCTCTGTCCCTCCCCTGTTTGCACTCTGTCTGTCTCTCTCAAAAATTAATAAACATTATTTAAAAAAAATTTTTTTAAAGAAACAACTTTAGTTACTAAATCAAGTATTAGCATTTTGCGAAGAAACACAGTATAACTGTCTTGGATTTGGAGAATAATGTTTGTCTTCGTTCCCCAGAACCTTTTGAATATTGTTAAGAAAGTCTTTACATTAGCAACATTAGGGAGACACTCCAAAATACACTTCAGAATGTATAAAAATCAACTCTGTTAAAGAGAGATTTGAAACAGAGAAAATGAATACAGCCAGTGATGTACTTTTCAGACCCTTGAACACCATCTGCTGATATGAGCAGTGAGAAATTTTCAAATTTGGGCTTCTTCTAACACAGCCAAATTTCCACAAAATCTCTTCTTTTCCCAAATTCTGACCCGGGGCATTTCATCCTACAATCACTTCTGCCTCCCATTCAACCAGCATCTTGTCAAATCTGGCTGCAAGATTAAGTTTCCCGATTCAGAATTCAATATTGTAACCCTAAGGATATAAGATCCAAGCTGGAACATTCTGTTTAAAAAAAAAAATGGATAAAATTGTTTCAGCCCAGAGACAAGAGTTTGCTCTGACCATAATGATGAATCATCAGGGCTGACACTAAGTGAAATGAGCTTGATATTCTTGGCTTTATTCGTGCGCGTTAAGCAGGGGTTTACGTTTGTCCCAACTTTCAACCTTTTGTCTAAAAGGTTGAGAGAGGCTTGTTTTCTAGTCTTATGTAAGGCTCACAAAATTCACTGGCTCTATCTGAAGCACTTTGCACCTGCCAGAGCCTAGGACTGAGTACCTGGCCCCATTCTTGCCCACACTGGTGTCCAATTTTGAAGGAATACAACTGACAATATAAGAAATATCTACCCCCCCTTTTTTTTTCACATACCTTCAATATCAATTAGGGTTTCTGATATCCATGCCTCTCTGCTGGTGTAGTATTTTGCCTCTTACTCTCAATAAAAAAGTATTACATTTAAAAAAAAATCTGTACCTGAATTCCACACTGAGAACTAACCTCTCTTTAAATGATGTGCTTTGTTTTTATTATGAGGCGTTGGTCTGAGTTCTGATCGATGCGAAAAACACCATTGGAAAAGTATTTAATCTTTTCAAAGTAGATCTGTTTCTTTAATTTTATTTTAATGTTTTATTTATTTCTGAGAGAGAGAGAGAGACAGTGTGAACAGGGGAGGGTCAGACAGAGAGGGAGGCACAGAATCTGAAACAGGCTCCAGGCTCTGAGCTGTCAGCACAGAGCCTGATGCAGGGCTCGAACCTACGAACTGTGAGATCACGACCTGAGTTGAAGTCGGACGC
Source organism: Crocuta crocuta (assembly GCF_008692635.1). NCBI lineage: Eukaryota > Metazoa > Chordata > Mammalia > Carnivora > Hyaenidae > Crocuta > Crocuta crocuta. The sequence continues at coordinate 9,522,204 of NW_027532825.1, forward strand.
TCAACCGACTAAGCCACCCAGGCGCCCCAAAGTAGATCTGTTTCTGTAAGTGCTTAGGTTTTAGGTGTTAGGCATAGATGTGTTCTTCTTAAACCACTTTCTGATTATTTGTGAACAAAGTTGTAACATATGCCGAGTCAACATCATATTAACCACCAGAAACATCCCTTTTACTAAGGCTGCTCTTTCACGGCACCTAAGCCTAGTTAAACTCGCAGAAAGCTCCCCAAATAAAGGGTTCCTTAATCTTGAAATTCGTGTTCCGTGGCTCCGTGGTACAAACAACTGTGCAGCTTTTCTTCTACCCGCCCCCCCCCCTTTGGCTTTGTTTTAAAATTGTATTTGTCTTGTCCTAAAGTCATCGTTTCACTGCTTATTACTGTGATCTAAAACCGCCAGGCGACACGAAATCAGCTTACAAAATAGCTTAACAAAAACCCTAACTGCGGACGCAGAGCGTGGGTCAGTTCTCTGCTTCCGTGTTGCTTTGTTTTGCCCTGGGTCTCGCCTCTCTCTCCCGTGCCCTTTGCGCCTGGGCAGCCCAGTAAGGATTCACTTTTCACTTATTACTCATCAACTGACTCTGGATTACAGCGGGGACGAGAGGGAAAGCTGAGGGGAAATGACAGTGAAGGAAAAGAGCAAGACACCAGGGCAACGCATTTGAGTAACTATTTCCTTTTCCTTCACTGAAGGTGTGGACACATCTATTTGCATCTCTGACCTTAGGAGGTGGGAGCTGGAAATTGTATGGGCATCTTTTCCAACCGAAAGAAGCCACCCCCTGGAGAGAGTGAAGGTGGGGGAGGGGGAGGAGGGGNAGAAAAATGTGGCTGAAGAGAATAGGGCTGCAGTTCACCCGGAATCAGTACCAAGTATCAACAGCTAATCTCTGTCTTTTAAAGAAAGAGTCCTTCATATCATGGGGGTTTAAAGCCAGTGATAAAACAAAAAGCTATTTTCTGAAGCCAACCAACTTGAAAAATAACTGGTGTAAAACCTCAAGAGCTGCCTTTGGTATTAATAATCAGAAATGCTTTCAATTATTTTGCCCTCCCTTGCATACAACGGTTTTATATTTGGAAGAAGTGGTAGTTGTGAAATAACAATAATGTGGTCATTGATAGCTGGAGTAAAGAAAATAGCACAAGCAGAGAGCAAAACAGGAAGAATTTATCCCATAAAAATCAGGCAGTTTTCGCCCATAATTGGCTCACATTGTAGAACTGGGAAGGGCAAGAAAATAATAGAAAGAAAAATGAATCTTAGTGAAATGTAATGACAAGGTTCTCAGAGCTCTTTCTTCAGTCTAAGGTTCGAAAGAATTGTGCGAAAGGCAAAACTGGTACAAATCTTGGTTATAATTTCGGACCAGCTCAAGACAACATGACTCAGCACAGTATCAGCATGTGATCCCAGAACAAGTCTTGACTTGGTAATTTACTCTATAGAGCATATGTTTCACCTCCCACCCTGCACTCACCCCCCCCCCCCGAGAAAGGAAGGAAGGCAGGGAGAAAGAAAAGGAAGAACATAAATGAAAGTGTGAAATTACAGTGAGAGCAGCTCCTATTTCCCAGGTAACAGTTTGGCCACGAAATACAAATGAATTTAAAAGTTGTGCCATTTAAATTTTCTGCTCGTGTTCAAATTATGGCCAATATTTACCTTTTTGCCTATTTTTCAGGTCCGATCCTTTGATATTCATTATTTTCACAACCTTACTCTTTACCCAATCAAGTGTTAGAAAAAAAGCAACGGCTTGTAGGAGATCACAATGCAAGGGAAAGTGGGGCTTTTCAATATCTGCGGACACGTTAGTTACATTCTAATTTTGGCAAACAATAAAGATGAAAACAGAAAGATGCTTTCAAGTGTCTGGTAAAATGCAGTTTACATAAGCAAAGTGACTGTCAACAAAGGGACCCTTCCTTCACCCATCTCCTGAACAAGTGCTACAGATGTGATACACACGAAACACATTATATTCAAACTGTCTTACTTTGAACATGCATATTTCAGTGTTCCAGCAACCTCTCTCTATATCCTAGCGACGTGAACCCAAAAGCTTTAAATTCTTAAGCCCTGAAATGTATACGATAGAGAGAGTTTCATTCATTGATCTTCAAAATAGAAAAGAAAGTATTGTTTCAATACTAGCTTTCATGCTCCGGTTTAGTATGAATATTGACTTTATTGTAAAGTATCGTTACTATATGGATACACTGTGACTGTAATGAACACGATTGGCTTTATAATGTAAACACCTGCTCAGGTAACATACGGAACTTCAATGTAAAACTATTTGAAAGCTAATAAAAATTGAGTTCATCCCATAGAATATAAAAAGCTAACACCAACTTTCCTCTAAGTGGAGTATTGAGTCCATTAGAAATACAAAGTACAAATCTATCGTACAAATTCCTTACAAAGCAACAGTAGCATCATTTTGTATTTAGAAAGAATAATCCTTAATTAATTTGTATTTTTTTTAGTAAACTGTATACGCTTCGCCTATAATGCCCTCAAAAACAGTATTCTCAATTAAATCCAAGCAACAATTTCACATCTCTGAAGTATATAAATTTGCTGAAGCGATACATTGGTTTCATATGAAAAGGGCATCCAAACCTCAAAAAATGAGTTTTTAGAGTACACGGGCATTATGCCTGGCATGTGTTAAACAGGGTGAGGTTAGCCCTAAAGTTTAATTTTTATATAACGGGCATGAAAATCAGTGGAAACGGACTGAGAATAGGCAAGTGTGTTATTGACGCACCACTGGGGTCCCCTCTCCCCGGGCCACCTCCATCCTACATCAGCATGAGTATGTATGAGTTAAGCACGTCATTCTTAGAGCCATATTCAACACTCTCGGGAACAGGGTACAAATAAACCCATGTGCAAAATTGCTTTACTACCAGAACAATGAAATATTTTTGGGTTTTAAAATCTTCACATGAGAAAACACGCACTGAGATCCTATTAAGCCAAATGCCCTTGACATCTGTGCCATTAGGACACACTCTCCAGCACTGTCTCCAATAACCACATTCACTTCCTCATGTGCCACCTTTAATCACTGAATTGTCTAAATTTACTTCGGGAGGGGCACCTGGGTGCTTCAGTCGGTTAAGCGTTCGACTTCGGCTCAGGTCATGATCTCACAGTTGGTGAGTTCGAGCCCCGCGTCGGGCTCTGTGCTGACGGCGTGGAGCCTGGAGCTGCTGCCGATTCTGTGCCTCCTTCTCTTTTGGCCCTTCCCCCACATGTGCTCTGTCTCCCTCTGCCTCTCAAACATAAATAAACGTAAAAAAATTTTTTTTTTTAATTTAACTTGGGGGAAAAAAAAGACCCATTTTACTGGGAAGGTAAATCGCAAAAGCTTTTGCTTGCACTTCCAGTGCTGCTAAGGATGGTCCCTGCGCTCTCCCCCCGACCCCTTCGCCATGGCCACTCGAAGCGTATACAGGAGAACTTTTCCCCAGCTGTGTCTCTCCCCGTTCCTAGCGACCTCTTAGATATGCTTGATAAATATTTTTATCTAATTTGCCTCATCTGTTGTTTTTATTAACAACTAATTTAATATCCTCTGTTCTGTAATATCTGCAGAAGCCAGTGTAAGAAACGTGCAGCCAGCCCAGACCCTGAGGCCTGCGCATCAAGATGGCAGGCTGGCCGAGGGTCCTCTGGGGACCGCAGTGCCAGAAGGGGGATTGGACACGGTGACCCGTCTGCCTGAGATGAGGGAGGGAAACAACGACAACGCAACCAAGAGGTCTGTAATACTGATGAACTAATCTGTCACTCACAAGCTCAAGGTCTGCAAAAGAGGGGGGAAATGCAGTAAACATTTAATAACCATGAGAGGTGGAAATGCGAGTCTTCGTTTTTAAATGTATCCAAACCTATGGCTCAGAACCTACTTAACTGGTTAGTTTGTGTTGCTTTGAAAAATCATCCGAAGACAACAATGTGCCCTAAAGTTCCAAGGAAGTGTGCCCCTAGGTAACTACCAAAACCCTGATGGTTTCCAAGAACCGTATGAATGACCCGAGTTTCTTGATCTTCATCTCCTAGGCAGGGAATTTGTTCTTAAGTACTAGACTGCTTAATTGCTTGCTTGGGGGAGAGAAAGTCCTGGGGGAAAGACATTTATAAGCAATATCTCCTCCATGGAGGAGTACATTCTCTCGAGCTGGATCATGGCCAGCACTGCAGAGAAGTCTACTCTTCTCTCCAGGACAAGCAACTGGATATTTGATCTTAGAGATGAATGAAAAACCCAAAGATCACATTTCATGGGAATCTTTCGGTATTCTGAATGGAAAATCGCACTGACACTGCTTATTCGCTCCTCCAACCCAAATCCACTTAGGAACAGAATTAAGAATGGGGTTGGGGGACGGGGGGACAGAAATAATTTTTATTCCAATATGTATTTGAGGAGGAACTAACATTTGCATGATCAGACGGCACTGTTCGCATCTGCTGAGTAAGCAAAGGAGGATACTGAAATCAACAGCTTAAAAGAAACATTTATTTTTGATTATGAATGCCTGAAAAGCAGTAAAAAAATTATTTTCACCTTCTTGTTATTGTTAGAGGTTGCCATCTGGGTATATATTTTTAGCCGTGCTAGAGCAATTAAAAGGAAATCATTTTAAAAATCTATGCCTCTTCCTTTTTACATCTCTGGATGCATATGGGCCACTGTGTGCTTTTTCTTTCCTTTCGCATATGAATCTTTCAGAAGAAGCAAGCATTTTAGTTTGCACATTTTTTTGTGTTTGTACATTTTTAATACAGAAAACTTTTACAAGCTGCAGAACGACTGCTATTATAATTTACTAGCTTGACAAGACTACCTGAGCTTTTTTATAACAAATAATTTATGAGAAATGAGCTCTTCAGAAACCATGTGGCCACTCTGACACAACTACTTAGAAAGTATTTGTAACAAGTCATTAACATGTATAATTCCTGGACATATGGAGTCTTTAGAACGTACAAAATGCCGAGCTATGTAATAATAACCACCACTTTCAGACCCTGACAAATTAGGAGTTTAATCTGGTGTCTCCAAAACGTATACCACTTTCCTTTTTGAAAGTATACATTTGAACCTTTTAAAAGTATATACCTTTGCAATGATTTCCAAAAACAGTACTGCATAAAAATTTAGAAAGATGTCTCCTGTCTTTTTTTTTTTTTTAAATAAGATTTCTTTTTTCCACTAAGGGAAATGTATACGAAAGGAGCTCCTATTTTTTACGTGGGAATGTAATACAGTAATTTTGCACAGTCTTATGGCCATACGATGACATTCAGAAATGAGAACATGTTTACACCCCAAGAAAGTTTTATTAAACAGGACAAAACTATGCTCAGGAGCTCAAGTGTTATTTTTCCATGAAAAGGTCATCTTTTTTAGCAGGTTATTTAATTCATTCTATATGCCCTGGTTATTTTAGCTAGATTTGATACTCTTCCTTGCTCATCAGTGAACACCTATGCTGAATGGGTATTAACAGCATATAAAATCAGTCTTTATATATTTTCTCCTGCCAAAGCATGCCCAGAGACTTCACTTTCTACCTGTCTGTATAACAAAAACCAACTTGGAAGTTTTTTTTAAATATTGTTCCATTGAAGCAGATATCTACTGCTTTTTAAAATAGTGTGAGCCTGTGGAAACATGGTATTATATATCTGACATTTCCCATCTAAAAATACATTATGAAGCATGCTGGTATTAATAAACCATGTGCTTTCAGAACCCTAAAGTGCTTTGCTATAATTTGGTTGAAAACAGAGTCAAATGGTATATTTTCCACCACGCTATTAACATACAGCAAACAAATTTCACACCATCACTTTGCCCGCTTGTCTTGATTGGAAAGTGTGCAAAAAAAAAAAAAAAACTTTTAGGAGTTTATCAATATTCGTCACCACATTCTGATGGCTGAGTCAACAGCCCATATGTAAGCCTAGATAACTTAGGAAAAAAAATGGGATCGAAAACACATTACCAAAAAAAGAAAGAAAGAAAGAAACCACATATATTCTCATTTTCCTCGCCCCACCCCCATCCTAGAAAAATCACCCTTCCTTTGCAGCAGTTATCTGAAGGCAAATGAAAATACAATGATCCCTTCCTCTTCTGATTCAGCTTAAGGACGCAAACATTTAAACCCAAACATAAAGTACCGATTGCCCAGAAAGCGCCAAACAGAAAGAGCGAGACTCACTGACCCATTTGGAAGACAAAGACGACAGAACAGCAAAGCTCTAAAAATCAGCTTGTGAGGCCTCAGAGAGAGATTCTTCTGGCATTTCATCACAGCAGCCTCAGATCAGTTCACCTCTCTGGATCCAGGGAGGAGGCACTAAATAGAGCTGTTTATTAACGCTGGGGTGCTGGATTGCATTAGGAAGCCGAGCGACCACCTGGGCCTTTCAGAGTGTGGCAGTGTTTAATTTGCAGCCTGCCCCTTCTGCAGCCGCCAAGACCACTACTCTACATTTACCAGGCTCAATCACACGTTATCTGGGTTAGAAGTAAAGGCACGTGTATTCCTCGACTTCTATTTTCCACAGAGAGAGGGAGAGAGGGAGACATAGAATACAGCCAAAATAAAAATATGGAACAGAACAATTTTAACTACTACCTACGAAACACAGCACCTTATTCTCCTTACACTTCCTTTCAGAGATCACGATCTCGACAGAAAATAAATTCTTTAAAACGGATTTTTTAAAAAAACATCCAGACCAAATTATAAATTAGATTTGTCCTTGGATTTTTTTGTTGTTGTTTGCATTTTTGTCTGTTAAGCCTCACATGGAAGTTTGAGGCTGAGATTCCCTGGCTAGATTTACTGGGTACCTACTGCCTCCCGCGCTCTCAGCACCGCACTGGCAGGTAGCTGAAGATACAGATAGAAAGATGGTACTGTAAATATGAATTATGTGAATCATATGGTGAGACCCTTGTGGAAAAAAGGGGAGTTGAGAAATGGCTGACTCCATACCTGACCAATTACAGCTTGCATGGTCCCCGTATCCTGCTGGGCTGAGAGATCGCAATCCATCATATGTTGTCTTTGAAAAGGAGAATGGGGGTTTGTGGCATGCATCTGTCAATCAACTTCTGCACTCACAACCATCACCAAAAGCAAGGGGAAAAAAAGTCAAGCTGCTCCACCAAATAGGATGAAACCGTCATGTGACCTCCGGCAGACAGGCACACACACATTCACTACCTCCATAGAGCGTAAGAATTTTCTGTAGATATGAAATGACATTGACAAATATCCAATACCAAGTAAATAAAGTGAGACAAACAGCTATTCACCAAAGACAAAACATTGGCTGTAATTTACTGCTAAAGGTTTAACAAACCTAAGAGGATTTTTTAATGCTCTAGCAACCTGTGTTTAAGACCAAAACAAAAACAAAATTAACTGTTTCATGTGATAATGGAGGCTTTGAGTTCTGCGCCACCCTATACTTATTTTTTTCAGTCACAACTCATCACCCCACTTCTGTGAAGCTGTCCCTGATGATTTTATTTTCAGATTCTCTAAATGCCCTTCGGACAACATGCAGGCGTCTTCAGTTTCTGTACAACGTCACCTTTACAGACAAGCTTGAAATGTTAACCGTCGCCTAACACGGATACCCTGGTATTTGTTGATTGGAAATGGATATATACAATCATTTGTGTAAACTCTGATGACCACTCAAATATAAAATATTCAAAGTGAGTAAATAGTAGTCACTAAACTTTTCATTTTCCAAAAGGTCAGGAAATGATTTACTTGATGTAAGGTGATGTAAGGTGATGACAAAGATTTCAACTTTTTTTCATGTAAGTTAAGCTATCTGATCCCACACACGTCGGGATAGATTGTTGATGTCCCGTGGGTCAGCTATTATAAGGTGACATGAAGATAATCCATTAGCTTTTTAACCCTTTCAGGATTGAGATCACAGCGTGATTTCCCGCACAACCAGACGGAAACTGCGAAGTTGCTCTTTGGAATCCAAAGCCATAAAGAGCAACTATTAGTTGGGTGGCTTCGTGAAGTTATTAGTGTTTGCATGTAAACTTAAGGTCATCAGTTCGGTACTCTTCCGGGCTTGTCGAAAGAAATTTTTGTAGGAAAATTTTGGGGTATTAAAATGGGGGCACTTTTCTTCAAGGTTCAAAACTAACGTTAAGTTGGAGAGGTGTTGAGTGATGTTTAACACAGAAGAGCTACCGTCGTGTATCATCCAGCGTCGAACTGTATCATCACCCGAAAATTAATTAAGAGGAACTCCGAGTAAGAGAAAACAATTTTTGTTCGACATTTCTGAAGACGCTTTAGGAGGAAAGGAGGACTGAAGTCTTACAGGCTTCTCATTAAGAGTTGCCCCACAGTGTAAACAGCTCTCTCT
>NW_027532825.1:9530734-9558511 GCF_008692635.1 Crocuta crocuta
CGCGTTCCCGGGGCCGCAGCCGCCTCGCCCACCGGGCCGGGCGCCCCACGTGGCGGCGGCTCAGGAAGGCGGGTGCCACGCGCCCCGTGCCCCCCGATCTCCAGATGAGACCACGAGAAGACGGCCGCCCAAGATGAACAGGGCCACGATGGGAACCTGCGGTGGATCCGCAGGTGGAGCTTTCCGGAAGCACCGGGCGCCCGGGGCCGCTCCGGGGACCCGGCTGCGCGCTGGGGGCCGCGGGAAGCGGGGCCCGGACAGCGGCGCGTGGTTCCCCGGAGGCCTTCGTTGGTGTCTGGGCAGATGCTTCTGGAAGAACCCCCGAAATGCACAGCTTTAAACCCTGCTGGGAGACCCAGAGGAAAGGCAGACGAGACGCTGCACCAAAGGAACGACGTAGGCTGGGTGGGCCCGTGAGCAAAGGGCAACCGGCTGAAGTTCCCCGCGCCACGGACTCCCCGTCCACTCTCCTTGGGNGACGTGTGGCTACGGGGGCCGCGCCCAGAATCCGCCGTGCGTGCGCGCATCAGAGGCCGCAGGGCGCGGGCCGCAGGGTGGGCGTGTGGTCTCACGCCTACGTTTTGAAAGATGTTTCTGGCTAAACAGGGGGAAGTTAGGGGGACCCATGAAAGGAGGCTTGGCGGCGCGTTCGGCCACAGGGTGCTGGTGCTGGCGGCGCAGGGGACTGCGCGGCTGAGGTCGGAGGGGAACCTGGTGGCCGGCGGACGGTGGGACTTGAAAACAGACACAGGGACCTTTCCGAGTTGCATAAAGCGGATATTTAGTGATGCCACTTACTGAACGAGGAGGAAGATCAGGTTGAGGAAGGGCAGGAGGGATCATAATTCTCGTCTGAGACATTTTCACTACAATCCTCAGGGTAAGAATGGCGATGCCCCCTCCCCGCTTTTCAGATGAAAAATCCAGGAGTCTCAGAGATGAGAGGCGGCCCGTGACCGCAGCAGAGCACGGAAGGTTCATGTGACGGAAAATCAAGGTTCCTGACCCTTGCGTTAGACCGCTTTGAAATGAGGTGGTGCTTCTGGGGGTTTCCGGTTGACTAAAACCTTCCTACCAGGAAACCAAGGTAAAACTGATGACCAGACCCCTTCTCCCGGGAGCCAGTCCTCATCAGGAAGTCTTCCGCTGGCATCTCCTCTGGGATGAAAGTTCGGTGGGGACCCTATGTCCCTGCCCATATAAAACCCAAGGACTGGTTTCTAGGCCTAACATGGCAATAGCAAGTAGGATGTGAAGACGCAAAAGTGTCTTTGGGGCACCCGGGTGGCTCAGTCGGTTGAGCGTCCGACTTCAGCTCAGGTCATGATCTCGCGGTTCTGTGAGTTCAAGCCCCGCGTCGGGCTCTGTGCTGACAGCTCGGAGCCTGGGGCCTGTTTAGCATTCTGTGCCTCCCTCTCTCTCGGTCCCTCCCCCACTCACGCTCTATCACTCTCTGTCTCTCAAAAATGAATACATGTTTAAAAAACTGTTTTAAAAAGACACAAAGGTAGTTTTGAATTACCCAACTAACGACTTATATATTTATTGTGAGTACGATCTCCTGATAGGTGTTCTGCGTAAGAGAGAGACTTGAATAAGACCTACTTCCTGTCATTCAAAGGTCCATACTCTAGTGGGAAACAGACACATATAAATGAATTAAATTCGGCACAGATTGCTTTTAAAAGCTAAACCAAATGCATGGGGCGCCTGGGTGGCTTAGTCGGTTGGGTGTCTGACTTTCGCTCAGATCATGATCTCGCGGTTCGTGGGTTCGAGCCCCGCGTCGGGCCCTGTGCTGACTGCCGGCTCGGAGCCTGGAGCCTGTTTCAGTCCGTGACTCCCTCTCTCTCTGACCCTCCCCTGCTCACACTGTCTCTCTCTCTCTCTCCTAGAAATAAATAAAACATTAAAAAAAAATAAACCAAATGCATAAAAGGTTTACCTGAGGGGATTGTTGGATTTTCTCTGCTGGAAGATGCTTACGTTTTTAGGTACCATGATATAGAGGCTTGGGTTAGAATCTACTCTATCCCTAACCTCTGACGGGGTGTGGCCTCAGGAAACTGGCAATTTCTCTGTGCCCCGGGTATCTCATAACTCCTCAACGGTACCATCCATAAATTGAGTTATACTTTTAGGTTACCCAGGAAATATTAGTTATGCTCCCATATGGGAGGACTCTAGAGGGGCAGGAAGGATGAATTCTGGGAACTGAGGAAGGCTCCCCTGAAGACAGGTGGAAGGCTTCTGGCGGGGAGAGGAGCAAGGGGCACCTGCTATTTAGGGCCAGGGAAACCGCCGCAGCAAAACGCCTGGCCCCCCGGCAGTGTGGGCGATGGCCCCTTTTAGGGTCAGAGCGGTGAAAAACGAATGAAGAAGGGCAGGAGGTGTTTCTACTAATTGTTACTCCCACTTCCATCGTAGAATCTGGGAAGGAAACTTCATTAAGTGAAATATGCACCCCCTCCATCACCAAGTTTCCGTCAGATGGTGCTTCCCCAGCCCGCCAAGGCTCTCTCCTTGCTTCCCAGCTTAGACACACATGCCCATTCTCAGCAGCTGATGCGCTTGAAGATAAAAAGCAATAGGAGGCGCCTGGGGGGCTCATCAGTTAAGCATCCAGCGTCGGCTCAGGTCGTGATCTCACAGTTCGGGGGTTCAAGCCCCGCAACAGGCTCTGTGCTGACAGCTCGGAGCCAGGAGCCGCTTCAGATTCTGTGCCTCCCTCTCTCTCTGTCCCTTCCTGCTCTTGCTCTCTCTCTCTCTCTCTCTGTGTGTGTCTCTCTCTCTCTCAAAAATGAATAAACACTTAGAAAATTTGTTTAAAATGATAAGCAAAGGTCACCGTAAATCAGACCAAGTCTCTAGTGTCTCAGGACAGGATGCCCTTAATTTTTTTTTTAAGTTTTTTTATTTACTTCTTTCGAGCGAAAGAGAGAGTGAGAGCAGGAAGAAAGAGAGAGAGAGGGAGAGAATCCCAAGCGGGGTCCATGCCACCAGCACAGGCCCGACATGGGGCTTGACCTCACAAACCATGAGATCATGTTCTGAGCCAAAATCAAGAGTCGGGTGCTTAACTGACTGAGCCACCCATGTTCCCCAGATGCCCCTAATTTCTTCCTCTCGAACCACAAAGGACACTGAGAGATCAATGCTACACAGACGACCAAGAGAAAGTGAGGAGTTGATCACGTCTGTTATTCCAGAAATCCTTGGCAGTGTTTAAGGTGAGAAGAGACCATGCCGCTGAGTGCCACTGGAATGCAAGAACCAAAAGAATAAAAGGTTCAGGGGCGCCTGGGTGGCTCAGTCGGTTAAGCGTCCGACTTCGGCTCAGGTCATGATCTCACAGTTCGTGGGTTCGAGCCCCACGTCAGGCTCTGTGCTGACAGCTCGGAGCCTGGAGCCTGTTTCAGAGTCTGTGACTCCCTCTCTCTCTGCCCCTCCCCTGCCCACACTGTCCCTCTTTCTCTCTCAGAAATAAATAAAACATTAAAAAAATTTTTTTGAAAAATAAAAGGTTCAACAAAAGTCACCAAGACGAGTCCTCCCTATTAGACTCCGTCCATTTCCGCTCCTGCTATCCCAACATGTGTGAGGTGACTTCACGTCTACACGCCTGCTCTTTGTCTCTGTGGAGATCTACTCTTTTCTCACGCACGTTGTTTGTTCCTTCGTTCCAGTTTTAGTTACTCACCTCTCTACTACTCTTTGCTTTTCATTCTTCTGCTTGCTGGTCTGTAGGAGATTAATCTCACGTTTCCTCCAGCTGGTTTGTTTATGTTTATCCCAGATGTCGCCCTTCCCCGCATTCTTCATACAGCTCCTCATGACTCCAGCCTTCTTCCTAAAATAAGAATCGTGGCGGAACACTCTTTAGAGCCTATCCACTGTGCCGCTGCTGTGTGGTTCCAAAGCTGGTGTAGAAACCAGGTAACAGGTGTACGGGAGGCAGTCCAGGGGGTGTAGAATACAGTCGAGACTTCTTGGGGCCCCTTCCCCCCCCCCGNCCTCTTTCTTCAAGACCCATTTTTTTCTAGAATTTCACTTGGTGCCATCAGTTTCCAGAATGTTCCGCCGCTTTCTCTCTTTGCAGCCCCCCTCGATACCACATTTTTGCCTCTCCTTTCAAGGTTTGTAGATCGTTTCTCCGGAATGGACTTTTCAACCGCCATCCGTTTCCTTGAGCAACATTAGACAGATTTGACTTCCACAGGCTCTTGAACACTTATAACTAATCTGTACCCTGGGATCTTCTGTTGTTGCTACTTTCCTATTTCCAGAGAAATTGAGCACCGGATAAGGACTCAAAGCAGAATGATTATTTTTCAAAGCGAACAGTAGGAGGGAGAAACCCCAGCACTCAGAGGCCCAGGACTACAGGTGTGGGAGGGACTCCGCAGCGCTGAGCCAGACGCCGTTGCCCGCGAGGGTGTGTTATTTGATTTTTGTCTACGACGTGAATCAGGAGTGTTCTTTCTCCCCTGGGAGGCGATACAAGATTTTTCCTTTCAAGTGACCAGCTGAAAGTCCAAGAGCCTGTGGACTCTGGGCAAGGATGCCCTTGTGGACGTTACTAATGCGATATTAGACCTCAGCCTTCTCCGTCTCTTCTTCCAGGAGACTGTATCCTGGATGAAAACAGAAAAAGCCGACACCAGTAGCCAATTGTCCCTTAATTCCCATTTGTCCCTTTGATGAAATGCTTTGGTTACGGCGATGCATTTTGCCCTGCCGGAATGTGTTTCTTCTGCCTGAACATCCTTGGAAAAAGGCTTTGAAATGCTCCTGGGTTTCACTGTACGATCGCAGTTTTGGCGCCTGAGCCCAAATGCTTCTCGTGAAAATGCTGCACGGTGGCACACACTGGCACACACTGGCACTGTCTCCTTACAGTCCGAGGGGGAGACTTTTTCCTCTTTATTTCATGCCTGTGGCTTCACATGGCTGAGAAAGCTGGTTACCACTGTCCTTTCATCCTTCGTATCAATAGGTTGATAGCACTTCGACCTAAATGTGATCCGCGCTTTCAAAGACCGGCGTTCCTAAATGAAGGTCCGCGTGGGACCAGGTTCATTAAGAGAACCTCACACCCCCAGCTCTCACGCCGGAAAATGCATTTCTATCCTGGTTTTCTCTGTCGTCCTTTGTCCTCCTTCCCAGCAATCATTACAATAATAGCGGTAAATCTAGGAGTGGTTCTCATGGTGGAGGTACACGTGATGCCTCCTGAGGGTCCCCCAGACCCTTGAGGAGGCCCGTGAGGTCGGAAATTGTTCAAATTAGTCCTAAAGTGAGGTTTTCCTTTTTCCGCTCTCAGTTTCTGAAGCAAGTACCACAGACCTTCCCCAAACTTCCTGACGTGTCACTTCCTAGCAGATTGAACACAGAAGCATCTTCTAGTAAACCAGCCACTGCCAAGATCTGCCCAAGTGTAAGACCGTATCAGCCTTGTCTCACTAATTTTTTGGTTTGGGGGGGCGGAATATGGGTATTTTTCATTTAAACATTATGTTACTATGTAACTACTTTAACTGGCCTCATAAATATTTTTTAAATATTTTTTCTTGGTTTTAATTCCTAGTAGAGTCGATGTTGATAAATTTAACCCACAACACAAATGCATTTACAAATAAATAAATATTTCTAAATAAATTAAATAAATAAATAATTTTATAATACTGTCAACAGGTCCTGAGACCCAAAAGTGTGAGAATTACAGACCTACTAGAGTATTCACTGTAGCATGCCACATACTATCTTAAGTACTTCGTGTGTGTGTGTGTGTTTACACAGACATACACACACACATACACGTATATACATACACATATAAACACATTTCATCCTCACATCGGCCCTAGAAGACAGACTTTTTTTTAGAAACAAGGACACTGATTGCAGTGTTTTAACTATTATAAATACAAAGTTTCTTAGAGATGAATCCACCCACAATAATTTTATATATGGATAATGGAGATATGCAATATCTCCTGGATGAGACTTGTACAAATCACTAAATTAGAGTCTTTATACCAAATCGGATGTGTGATCAGTATCATACCTGTGTGCAGTAATTCAGTTGTGTCCCTGGTGACTGTCACATGCCCTGACAGCAGACCCCAAAGGAGACAAACCGTCTGGTTCCTCTCCTATCTCTACCATACTGCCTCTATGACACCATGCCTCAACAAAGGCATGGGGCTGTTGTTTTAAGTTTATTTATTTATTTTGAGAGGGGGCATGTGAGGGAGAGACAGAGAGAGAGGGAGAGAGAGAATCCGAAGCAGGCTCTGCACTGCCCACACAAAGCCCGACACGGGGCTTGAACTCACAAACCATGAGATCATGACCTGAGCCGAGGTCGGACGCTTAACCAAACGAGCCACCCAGGCGCCCCAGTGTTGGATCTGTAATATCTTTTCCAGTTGTAACATTTTGCATCTGCTGAATCCCGAGTCAAATAGACAAGTCCATATAGAACATTAAAAGACAATCTATGATTTTTGTAATGTTTATTTATTTTTTTGAAAGAGAGAGAGAGAGGATGAGCAGGGGAGGGGCGAAGGAGAGGGAGACACAGGATCCGAAGCAGCTCCAGGCTCTGAGCTGTCAGCACAGAGCCCGACACGGGGCTTAAACTCACAAACCATGAGATCATGACTGAGCCAAAGCCAGATGCTTAACTGACTGAGCCACCCAGGGGACTCTACAATCTATGATTCTTAAGCATCCATTTGATTATAAAATTATAGTCACTGTACTAGACCAAAAACAAAAAAAAACTTATGAAACAGAACTTAATGTATATAATGGCATAATAATACAGTCACACGATTCTAAATCCTAAAAGGGATATCCTTTTGGGAGGAGGGAATTTTATTTCTTCAGGAAAATATCTGATGAACTGCTTAGCCAGCAATATGTAAGGGCAAGGTAGAAGAAGACAAGGTAACAAAGACACAGCTAAAGAAAACTAGATTATGGGTCAGGAAGAACAGCGAGGAAGGTCAAGGAGCCTGAGAGCATGGGAGAAGGGTACAAATGCCCACCATATCCCTGAGGTGACCCAGACAGACTCTTACAAACAGCAACAGCTGACAGTCAATATTTTTTGCATATGCTGTTGCCACTCTCGCTTTCCCCTGCGTTGTGTGTACTCTGAATCCCAAACCTGCTACAAAGTCTGCTGTGCACACAAACTCTTCTGTGAGAGATCTTTTTTCAGGAGAAGGAAGAGCTTAATTCCATAGCTGAGTCCATAGCAACCAGCAGACACAAAAGCTATGGGAAGTGAGCTGGAGTGGGTTCAGGAAGAGCCCGAATTAGTGACAGAATGTAAACTACTCTCTGTTATTTTGGAAGAAATGCAAAACCAGACTGTGACTTTCTTGAACAGCAAAGGGAATTTTCTGAGTCACAAATTGACTAAGAGGTACAGAAGTGGGTAGGCTTCAGGTCCGGCTTGATCTTGGTTTATGGTGCAAATAGAGCTTCATCTCTCCTCGAGTCTCTTGACTGTTTCAATCTGAGTATTGGTTTGGCTCAAACTGGCTTCCCTCAGGATAGCAAATGGCTCTAACAGCCCCAGCCCTAACACCACACCACAAACGATATCCTCTAGAGCATGAGAGAGATCCTTTCTTTCAGATATGCACACAAAAGCTGGAGATTCTCTCTGATTAGACCAGACTAGGTGACACACCCAGGCCTCAACCTCTGTGGCCAAGGGGGCAGAACACACTGAATGGCTCGGCCTGGGCCGTATGACCCGCTGTGGTGATCCTTCTGGAGACTGAGTCAGCAGGAACCCTGAATACGAGTGAATCTACAAACAGCAATCAGGAGCTGTAGATAAAGGAGAATTCATGTGGGTAGAAAGAGGGGCAAAAAAAAAAAAAGTCTACTACAACACCCCCTGAGAATTCACAGCTATTTCGTGAATCCGGGAGGGATGCGTGATGAGGGAGGCTTGCATCAATTTTATCTACGTGTCAAAGGACAGGCTGACCTCAGCTCACCTGATGGCTTATGGAGCTTCAGAAGAGAACATCTGGGGTGCCTGGATGGCTCAGTTAGAAGAGCTTGTGACTCTTTTTAATGTTTATTCATCTATTTTGAGAGAGAGAGCTTGAGGGGGGAGGGGCAGAGAGAGAGACTCCCAAGAAAGCTCTACACCGTCAGTGCAGAGCCCAAGAGGGGGCTGGAACCCACAAACCATGAGATCGTGACCTGAGCCAAAGCCAAGAGTTGGCTGCATGACTGACTGAGCCACTCGGGTGCCCCAGAAGAGCATGTGACTCTTGATCTCAGGGTTGTGAGTTCAATCCCCATGTTAGATGTAGGGATTACTTAAAAAAAAAAAAAAGGCAATAAAATCTTTAAAAAAAAGAGAGAGAGAGAGAGAGAACATTCATAAGTGCATGTCACAGTGCCCGGAATAACAGGACATCCTTACACACTGCAATTCCCTCTTCCACTTTCCTTCCTCTTTCCTCCTGCAGAATATAGTGCATATGACTTGCAGGCCAAGTGACAGTGCTGAGTTTTGGAAACACTGTGCCTAAATGAGAAAAAACATTTATAAGTCATAAAACAACATAAAAAATGGGTGGTCACCTTGGTACAGAGAAGAACCCCGGTAACTGTTTATGGCGGCTTATGAAGAACTTTTGGGGCCTAAATCTAAACAGGAATGAGAAGCACACGCGCTTGCACTGCGAGAACACTGCAGAGGTGACTGCTCTGTCTCACACGTCACGTCAGTGATGAATTCACATTTACAGATGCTGTTGGTGGGGACGCTACGGAGCCAGCGATGGTGGGATCTACACGAGAATGGGGTCAGCCGAAGCCGCAAGGAGATAGTACCACACCCCTAATGAGAAGGGCTCATGCCAAATAAGCTGACCATCCCGAATAAGGGCAAAGATTGGAGGCACTGGAAGGCAAAAAACAAAAACAAAAACAAAAACGGAACAACCACTTTATGAAACTGTTTGGATATTTTAAAAGGTTAAAATTGGGGCACCTAGTGCCTCGGTCAGTTGAGCAGCTGACTCTTGAGTCTCGCTCAGGTCATGATCTCGTGGTTGGTGAGATCGAGCCCCATGTTGGGCTCTGCTCTCACTGTGTGGAGCCTGCTTGGGATTCTCTCTCTCTTTCCCTCTGCGCATCTCCCCCACTGGTGTGTGCTCTCTCTCTCTAAATTCAAGGCAAATTAAATAAAAATTTTAAAAATAAATAAATAAGAAAAAGATAAAACATCCCCAGTTCTAACATATTATAGTCATCTTCGTGGATTTTGCCTTAATGAATAATTGCAAATTATTTTATAATTGTTTTTTCAAAAATTCCTAAATCCCTTTATGTGGGAGGCATTACACTAGATGCTGGCCACCCCTGTGATGAAAGTTATACACATTTTTAAGAGTGGTCCCTGCTCTTAATCAGTTTATAGACTCATGATTAGAATCAGACCAGAATGAAATAAACTTATAAATAAATGTCTAAATTACTAACTATGATAAAAACTATAGAGGACAGTAGACAAGGGAGTATTAAAGAATATTGGGCTGTTCTATCATGACTTTTCAAAACTGCAGCATGTTTTATGAAAATAATGAGCACATTTTTTAGAGGAATCTCATGATTTAGAACTGGATTTATGCGTGTCTGTTCTTCCATAACACAGAGCCCCACTCAGATTCCTGACCGTGATTCATCTTGAAGTAGACTAGAGTATTTTTCCAAATAGGATTTTGAAGCTATTAACAATCCTGAACTGGTGTGTATTTAAAAGCTTTTTCTCCGTTGCCCTAATTGTAAATAAATACCTGGTTGGGTAAAGTCTTCGTGGGTTATATTACGTTTTCTGCAGCCTAATGGACATTTCGCTGTGATTTCCTGCTGTTTAACGTATCAGAAGGAAAAAAAAATTGTAGGTGACCAGCTTCATTAGCATAACTACTTGAAAACTCTTCGTTTTTATGCTTCAATTTTGGTGCTTTGAGAAGAGACAAATCATTCTCTTTCATTACTTTAATTAGGAAAAATTTCAGAGTACACAAAAAATTACAAGAATCCTCTACAACTACCATCCAGCCTCAACAACCGTCCACATTCCCAGACTGGTTTTGTCACACCCTCTCTGCTTTCCTGGTGACAGTATTCTGAAGGAAATCCCAGATGTCATGCTCTTTAACCCATACACATTTCTGTGTCAATTTAAAAAAATATAGGACGTTTCCTTACATTCTACTTAATGCTATTAATTATTTAATAATTTTAACATCATCTAATATTCAATATTATAATACTTAGCCCATATTCTCACTCTCAAAATTGATGCATTGTCCAAAAATGTCTTTTCACTGCTAGTTTGGTTGAATTAAGATTCAAATAAGGTTCATTATTTGCATTTTTCTCATATCTCTAAGTGTCTCATCAAATGGCTGTCATAAAACATTCTTTCTTTGACTTGTTTCTCCTATACTTCCCATAGCCTGGGAGTTGGATCTGGAGAGACTTAGATTCAGGTTTAGATTTCATTGTGGATGGTGCTATAGTTTCACAGTGCATCTTATTGGAAGGCACTTTGAACCTTTTTTGTATACTTATTTTGAGAGAGAAAAGTTGGGGAGGGGTAGAGAGAGGGAGAATCCCAACAGGGTCCACACTATCAACACGGAGCTCAACACGGGGCTCAAACTCACAAACCGTGAGATCGTGACCTGAGCCAAAATCAGACACTTCACTGACTGGGTCACCCAGGCGCCCCTGGTTGTTTCACTTTTAAGAGATACTTAGGTTCAGGGTTCAGGTGCCAATACCATTGCCTTCATTTTAAAAGTTTCCATCAATCCTTCATCTAGCACTTTTACGGCCTATCAATGACCTTTATCTGAAGTTTTATTCTGTAGATGCTGTAAAATGGTGATTTTTCTAATTCTGTATTTCCTTCTGCACTTATTAGCAGTTTCTGTGCAGACAAAAACATGCCCTCGTCCACTGAAGATATTTGATTCCCCTGAAACACAGTTCATACTGCACAGGCAGGATAAATTCCTGTTCTGATCCTTTTGTTACAAATTCTCAAGATGATTTTGTGCCCTAGTAACCTCCGATATTGTGCAATGAGTTATATGTTATTTCTTTCTTTATTCTTTTTTTAATATCACTAATAACTCACAGAATTTTATATTTTTAGTGAGTTTTAAACAATTGCAATCATTATTCTCATTGATGCTCAAATTGTCACATCTTTTGCCGTGGGAGCCCAGCAAGCTGGCTGTGTGTACTTTTGACACAATCCGTTAGCCTTTGGTAGCTCTTTTTTTGGGCCAAGATGTTCCAGAATATTCCTGTACATTTCCTACACCAACTGTAGATTCTGTTTAGAGACGAATGGTAGTTAGAAGCACTGACTATACATTGTTTCAGAGGTCAGGACTAGGAAAGAAAATTTTAAGGGAGAAAAATCATCAGTTCACACTGTGATTTCTAATTCAAAATTTAAGATTAGAGATTTGTTGTGACTTATTTGATGCCTCTATCTCTTGTTTGCTCTTATGATAAATATTTTGGTTCAAAATAATGTTCACATAATTATGTGCGTATTTTATCCTAGAGCATAAGTAAAATCGTTCATAAAATGAAACTTATTCTTGGTCATTTTCTATCTATCTACCTATCTATTTATTTATTTTTCAAAAACAAGATGAGTCTTTCATTTATCTTTCATTTGTGAGAGGTTTACGTTGATTCATCTCTGAGTATTTTTTGTTCCATTTATTACCAATTATGTATCATTTAAGCCTTCTCTCTCTGAAATACATATTTAGCATGTATTATATTATCACTTAAATCTATTAGTCTTTTTCCTTCCATGATTTTCTGCATGGTTGGGTGAGGCCCAGGTGGACAAGGGAGAGAGCCCCCTTCCTGTTCTCATGGCTACTATTCATGTAAAAATGAGTAGTCGTGTAGGATTTGAGGATAAGCAAGCTGCTTTGGCGCCAAATACTCTGTGTTTCGGTGTGAGTCCCTGAAAAACTTGAGGGTGAAATCTTCCAGGTGAGAGGTTGCATTTGGACACAACGTCTCCCACAAGGGGACACACTAGTCCCACCGAACTTGTGCGTCTTTCGTCAGACAGGAAATTCTGACTGCTGGGCCCACTTCACACTATACAATGACATGTTACAATATCATATAACAATACATGTCTAGAGGCAGAACTGGTCTGATCAGAAGGAAGGGAAACGTTTGAGAAACTGAAATAAAAAGAAAGTGGAAAACCAATACAGCGAGCACTCAAGTTGACATGAAAATCCCAGGAGTGAGCTTTTTTTTTCCCCTTAAGTTTTTATTTAAATTCCAGTTAGTTAACCTACAGTGTAATATTAGCTTCAGTAGAGTGTAGTGATTCAACACTTCCATACAACCCCAGGTGCTCACCTTAATCCCTATCCTCTATTTCACCCTTCCCCCAACCCCCCTCCCCTCTGATAATCATTAATTTGTTCTCTATAATTAAGAGTCTGTCTCTTGGCTTTCCTCTCTCTTTTCTTCACCCCTTTGCTCATTTGTTCTAAAGGACTGAGCTTTGGGGGCAACTGGGTGGCTCAGTCAGTGAAGCGTCTGACTTTGGTTCAGATCTTGAGCTGACATTTCACAAGTTCAAACCCCAATTGGTCTCTTTGCTAACGGCTTGGAGCCTGGAACCTGTTTCGGCTTCTGTGTCTCCCTCTGTCTCTCTGCCTCTCCCTTGCTCGAGCTCTGGCTCTCTCTCAGTAAACAAACAAACAAATAAAAAAGACTGAGCTTTTATATCTGGTAATGAAGAGGGGCTGGGATTTTATTGCTTCGTAAAGACAGGTGTTGAGGCCTGTGGGTAATGATAGATATGAAATGGAATCAAGTCTCTTTATGAAGCTCATCTTTCCAATTTGTTGAAACCCAAAGCTAGTCTTAGCTATTAGAACTAGTTTGAAGTGTGAATTTACTGTTTCTGTTCCTTTACATTACATTAAATTGAAAATTCATCCAAGGCTTTGTGACTTAACCTAAGGTACCCAGAAGAAGCAAATGCAAAACTATTCTGGAGGATACTATCATCATTTTTTTCCACATAGAATACCCATGGGGGAAGGAGGGGGGAGGACCATTAAACATAAGCTTCTAATTAAAAAAAAATAAAAATATATGAGAAAACAATCCACTGAGGGGAAAAATCAGAAAGAACAAGGAGGAGAATAAACACCTCACACTCTTTAGATTAAAAAATGATGAAATGAGTAAGACTGTAATAATTAAACAAATGAAAGAAGGTACTGAATCTTAAAGAAAGAAGAAAACCAGCGGAAAAGAAGAAGGTCGCGGAGTCAGATAGATCTTCTGATGGTGAAAATTTTCACTGTACTCAAGACTTGATAGATAGGCTAAAGAGCAGGGTGTAAGTGCAGACAAAGGAGAGTGTGAGCTCAGATACAAGAAATGGCAATTAAACAAGAGTGTAAGAAACGGGAGCGAAGGAGCACGTGGGTGACTCGGTCAGTTAAGCATCTGGCTCTTGATCGCAGCTCAGGTCTTGATCTCAGGGTCGTGGATTTGAACCCTGCATGGGGATCCATGCTGGGCATAAAGCCTACTTAAAAAAGAAAAAAAGAGAGAGAGAGTGAAAGAGAGAGAGAGAGAGAGGAAGGAAGCAAGGAACAGGAGCAAAAGAATTCCAACATATGAGAACTATTCTGGAAGAGCTACTGAAAGAAACTTCCGGAAGAAGAAAACTGAACCCAGATGGAAGGATTCAAGAAACAACGGCAAACCCCCTGAAAAGCCCCTAAAACGACCAACGACCACAATTGAAGAAACAATGTAAACTAAAACAAAACTGGTAAACATGTGGATGAATCTAAATGAGTAAAGTCTGGAGGTGGGGGGAGAGTGAAATATCATCAATGGTGGGTGAGAGATTAAAATAAGGTGGAAATGGATTACTAAATAACAGTAATTTATAAAATGGGAGGAATGGAGATTGGAGTTAAAATATTGAAAGGGCTTTTATTATTCAGAAGAAAGCTATAAATATGGATCATCTCTAGATAGCAGGTACGCATGTTAAACTTTTATGGGCAGTCCCTTTGATAAATACTACCATGACTTCTTAGCCAATAGAGGAATACAAGTAAATAAATAAAGTATATTCCATTTAATAGAAATGGCAAGAAAGGGAAAAAAATATGAAAGGAACATCACTGTAAGGATAAAGCAAAACATTTGATGGTAGAAATATATATATATAGATACAAAAGTTTTTTACAAAACAATTTATGGATCAAAGATACAATTATATTGGAAATCATGAAATATTTAGACTTCACACTGGGATCATTCCCAGTGATATCAATGCATGACATGTAATTCGAGTGCAGAAAGGATAGCCTTGAATACTGTGGCGAGCAGCTTCTAAAATGCTTCCTCTTAATTCCATGGCCTGGTGTTTGGGTCCTTGTGTAATGCCCTCCAGGTGGCGTGAGCTGGACCTAATGGCTTGTTTTGCATGAAGAGAATACGGCACCGTGAGAGGGTGGCGCTGAGAACAAGGTGTGGGAGACAGTTACGTCTATCTTGCTGTGCCCTGGCCTCTCCCTTGCTCACTCTTGAAGCTGCCTCATGGAGAGGCCCCGTGCGGTAAGGAGTTGGGGCAGCCTCCAGCCCAGAGCCAGCAAGGAACTGAAGCCTTGAGTGCAACAACAAATGAAGACCTAAAATCTGCTAACGACCGTGGCAGGAATGGGGGGGAGGGGCTTGGAAGTAGATCCTTCCCCACTCAAGCCTTGAGTTGGCTGCAGCCCCAGGGGCACCTTCACAGGAGCTTCCGGAAAGGCACAAAGCTTGAGGAAGCAGCTACGCAGAGCCCAGATTCCTGACACGCAGAAGTTGTTACTGAGTGTTCATTGTCTTTTGGTTGTTTTCTTTTAAAATTTAAATCCAGGTAAGAACCTACAGTGCAGTCTTGGCTTCAGGAGTAGAACCCAGTGACTCATCTCTTACACAGAACAGCCAGTGCTCATCCCAACAAGTGGCCTCCCTAGTGCCCATCCCCCATTTAGCCCACCCCTCCACCCGCCTCCCCTCCAGCAGCCCTCAGTTTGTTCCCCGTATTTAAGAGTCTCTTCTGGCTGTTTGTTGTCTTAAACTACCAACTTTGGGGAACATGTTTTATGCAGAAACCCATGACAAACACAAAGCTATTTGCAGGACATGACACAGAATTAAAAATCATAAGCTAAGCATCCAACGGAAGAAGTTAAAAAACAAAAAAGCAAAAAGACCCAAAAACAAAACCAAAAGGAAAAAGAGAGTAAACCAAGAAAGCAAAAGGAAGGAAATTATAAGGGTAACCATGGACGTTAGGGAGCAGCAACAAAATCCAATACTTGGAGTTTGGGTTTTTGTTTCTCACTTTGTATCTAAAGTAATTTCAGACTCACAAAAAAGTTGCAAAACTATCACAGGGTTTCCAAACACCCTTTAGCCAGCTTTGCCTAAGGTCAGGAACACGAAATGAATGTCCACTCTCGTCACTGCTGTTCAACATAGTACCGGAAGTCCTGGCCTCAGCAAGCAGACAACAAAACAGAATGAACGGCATGCAAATTGGCAAGGAGGAAGTCAGCCTCTCACTCTTTGGAGATGACATGATACCCTACGTGGAAAACTCGAGTGACTCCACCAGAAAAACCTGGTAGAACTGCTACATGAATTCAGCTAAGTCAAGGGTATAAAATCATTGTTGCATTTCAGAAATCAAAACCACAATGAGATACCACCTCACACTGGTCTGAATGGCTAAAATGAACAACTTGGGCATTTTCTGCATTCTGAGGACACGGAAAAAGGAGAACCCTTTTGCACTGCTAGTGGGAATGCAAACTGGTGCAGCTGCTCTGGAAAACAGTATGGAGGTTCCACAAAAAATTAAAAATAGATCTACCCTACCTACAACCCAGCAATTGCACTACTAGGTATTTATTCATAAGATACAAAAATGTTGATTTGAGGGAGCACGTGCACCCCAATGTTTATACCAGTGTTATCAATAATAGTCAAATTATGGAAAAAGCCCAATGTCCATCGACTAATGAATGAATAAAGATGATGTGATATACAGTGGAATACTGCTCAAAGATCAAAAAGAATAAAATCTTGCCACTTGCAACTACATGGATGGGCCTAGAGTGTGCTATGCTGAGCGAAATAAGTCAGTCAGCAAAAGACAAATATCATACAACTTCACTCATATATGAGATTTAAGAATCAAAACAGATGAGCAAAAGGGAGGGGAAGGAAAAATAACATGAAAACAGAGAGGAAAACAAATCATGAGACTCTTACAGAGAACAAACTAAAAGTTAATAGAGGGGAGGTGGGCCCAGGGGGAGGGGCTAGATGGGGCGATGGGCATTAAGGAGGGCGCTTGTTGGGATGAGCACTGGGTGTTGAGATGAATCACTGGGTTCTACTGATGAAACCAAGACTACTATATGTTAACTATCTTGAATTCAAATAAATATAAATAAATAAGTAAGTAAATGGAAAATGGTAGAGTCAGTCTCACTTAGCCAAAGTAACAAAGTTCTAATAATATGTTAGGAACCAAATGCATCAATGCATTAGAGAAACATGAGGTGGTTTTGCATTGTACTGCACAGTTAATTTGAAAGTCACTTATTTATTTTGTTTACAAGATAACTTTTGTAAGGACAGCTTCTTTACTTCAAAATCTCCCTCCAGATTGTCTCATTTACTTGAGTTGATATTTGCGAAAAAATTACTTGGGGCTTATCTCTTCTTTTATGGTATTAAAGTATAGTGATCATAAAATATCATAGTGGGGACTTTTGTGAAATGCAAAGCAGGTTTGCATTCTCAATAAATTGGGAAAACTATTAATGTGTTGACTTATATAGACAGATTGACAGAAAAACCATTTGAACATCTCAACAGGTATAGAAATGGCATTTGATGAAATTCCACAACTATTTGTGATTTTGTTTCCAAAAAAGTTCTTAGACCTAAATATGAACGGAGAAAAGTTTAAACTTTTAGAAGAAAGATGCACGAGATTATTTTATTACATCAGGGAAAAAACAGTGCCTTTAGACACAAAACCACAAATCCTAAATGGTAAAATGGATGCATTTTACAATTTTAAACTTCTAACAAAATAAACCATTGTATACATTGAAAGAAAAGCCATTCTTTTTAAGAAAATATTTGCAATACATTTAGCCCCCAAGGGATTGAATCCACAATACATAAAGAATAAACCAATTAACCCAATCTTAGAATATATGAATGGGCAATTCAGTTCACATCAGCGGACTCATGATGGGCTATGAAACTTCTAAAAAGATCCTCAACCACATAGCAGTCAGGGATTGCAGATTAAAGTCACTCTGAGTTACCATTTTACGCTGTAAATTGTCAAGTATTTGGCAAGGCTGGGAGGAGATTAGAACTGTTTACATTCTGATAAGAATATAATCTGGAGAAAAATTAACAATACTTTGTCGCATCCAAGTTGTACATAGTTCTGAGCCTCTTTTAGGAGTCTATTCCAGAGAAAGTTCTGCATCTATATGAGCTTAAAGATTCTGCATATATATGAGCTTAAGGATATTTATTCCAGAGCTATTTGTAATAGCAAAAGGTAATTAGTAATACTGATCAGTAATCCTATCAGTAGGAGAATGAATAACCTGAGGTTTATTTATACAATGAAATGCTGGACAACAATTTGACTAAAATAGATCAACATGAAAAAGCTTTTTAAAGGTAGTACTTAGCTTAAAAAAAAAACAAGTTACAGTAGTAATCTATATAGTATGATATGGTTGTGTAAATTCCGAAAGCATAAAATAGTATTATTCCTTATTTATGGTCACATATGTATGTAGCAAATGTATAAAGGAAACACACCCAATTAGAGTGTAATTATGTTCGGGGAATGGAAGGATTAGAAAGGACACAGGACAAGCTACAGCTGTATTTATCCTGTTACATTTCTTTCCCTGCAAAAGATATTTGCCACAAAAAATGCAACAAATTTTATTCCTCTCTTCAATTTTTTATACCTCTAACGGTTCCATTTCCATTTCTGATTCTATCACATATTCGTTGATGCTTTCACAGCATTCATGTTCTCTGAAATTTTCTTAAGTTACTATTACTGTATAAAAATGATCTTTTCTTATTCTTCAAAAAAGTGCAACCTTCATCTGTGGTTGGCTGAGTACATTTTTCTTATTTATTTCGTACATATCTTTGCAAGCTGATTGCAAGGGCTCCATGCTGATTTATCACTAGTGTTGGTTTCTTCGTGTTGGAATATGGCCAGTGCCATCCTTATCCATGATTTTGCCAAGAGCAGTAATGGCTGAGTTCCTCTAGACTCTGATCTGTGTGTACGTGTACACTGATCGGATGGTTCCCTTTAAAAAATGAGTGGTGAGGGAGCTGGGTGTTAATGGTTTGATCCTTTGTTTAACCACTTGCGGACTCGGGGGTCTGTGGAGTGGGAGTTAGGACAACAGCCTAGATAGGATGCTTTCTTTTTACGCTGAATCTCCTGTGTGGCGTATCTGATCCACTGCATTTTACTTTTTTCTTTAATGCATCATTTTCTTTGCCCAGTAGATAATTTTCAGTAGCTATAAAATTGGCTGTGCACTGTCTGCTTCCTTTCTTTCCAGGTCCTCTGTCTGCCACCACTCTCTAAGGAACTACATCAAGTAATTCCAAATAAAAATAGTGTGTGGTCTCTCAGTATCTTCCCACTGCTGGGGAGAAAATAGTTTCCAAGCTGGTTGTTTTCTACTCTTCCACGGTTAACTTTTCTTGGCATGTGGTTAGTGTGCTTAATCTTCCATCTTGGATCTTTTTCAAATCTAAAAACTTTCTTCTATGAGTCTAATATATTTTCTCTCCTACCTGCGTGCCTTCTTCTGGCAGATAGTTGCAACTCCTTGATTAATTCTTCATATCTGATTTGTCACTCATGTTTCCATCTCTTTGTTAACTAGTTTTGCAGTATTTGAAAGTACTTTGAATTCAGACTGTCATCAGACCTTTTATCCAAAACGAAGGGATCCTGTTAAGGTAATGTCCACAGCATGTCTGCATTCAGCCAATGTATCATTTTTCTGTGGGAAAGACAGAGATCCTCTCAGGAATATAAGAATTTTAGGATGTAGTTTCTTACTCTCCTCTTGATCAAAAAATTACCCAAAGCACCAAGAAACTAAACAACCAGATGAAAAGCTGGGCTGAGGATCTCAACAGACATGTGTTATATCTCACATTTGGTGAGACATTCTTCTCACCAAAGAAGATATACAGGTGGCAAATAAGCATATGAAGAGATGTTCCACATCGTTTTAATTAGGGGGATGCAAATTAAAACAGCAGCACTGTACCACCGTACTCCTGTTAGAATGGCCAAACTCCAGAACAGTGCCGGCTGCAAATGCTGGTGTGGGAAATGGCAACCAGACTTTTTATGCACTGCCCGTGGGAACGCCAAATGGAGCAGCTACTTTGAAAGACAGCTTGGCGCTTTCTTCCAAAACCAAGTATACTCTTCCCATATGATCTGCTGATCTTTCTCCTTGGTATTTACCCAACTCAGTTGAAAACTTATGTTCACACAAAATCCTGCACGGCTCCACAGCTGTTTACTCATAACAACCCAAAGTTAGAAGCAACCAAGATGTCCTTCAGTAGATGAATGGATAAACTTGTGTATCCAGACAGTGAAATATTGTTCATTACCCATCTCCCTGAAAAAAGAGAGAGAGAGAGAGATAACAGAGCTATCAATCCATAAAAAGCCATGGAGGGGACTTAAACGTATATTACCAAGTGAAAGAAGACAGTATGAAAAAGCTACATACTGTATGATTCCAAATATATGACATTCTAGAAAAGGCAAAACTATGGAAACAGTAAAATGACTAGTGGTTGCTGGGGGCCAGGGAATGGAAAACTGGGATGAATAGGTAGAGCACAGAGCATTTTTAGGGCCGTGAGAATAACATGATGATGGACACATGTCATGAAACATTTGTCTAATCCCATAGAATGCACTACACCAAGAGTGAGCCCAAAGGTAGACTGCGGACTTCAGGTGATTACGGTGTATTGATGTGGGTCCATCAACTGTAAGAAATGTACCACTCTGGTGGTGGGTGTTGATAATGGGGGGCCACTATATGGTGGAGCAAAGCGTATATAAGAAATCTTTGCATGTTCCTCTCAATTTTGCTGTGAATCTTGGGCTACTTTTAAAAAAGTAAGTTTTACGCAAACACCCCTTACACACACACACACACACACACACACACACACACAGAGTGACCCAAATATTTTATAGCTCAGTGAAAGTAACCAAGGTAAAGTTCCTAAGGACGGTTCCAAGGAAGAAACAGAGCAACGAAACCTGTAAAACCTGCAGTCATGGCCAAGTACACATGGTGGATGGATAAAATATGCATAATTTGCCAACTTGCACTAGACTTCCTCTGAAAGTGGAAACTTTCAATGTCTTCATAACTGTAGTGGGGTAGCAAGTGAAAATAATTATAATTGTGTAGTTGGGGGCGATTTTCTGAGTCTTTCTCTACCTCAATTTTCCCACTTGCAAAATGGGAATGGTTATGCCCACTTCACAGGGTCATGAGAGCAACCCAGATAAGGTAGCAGGTACATGGTTAGTGCTTCATGATGGCTAGTAGTATTAGTTATCGTTGAGTGGGAATTTAGGTGTGGGGGCCAGGAGAGGGGAGGAGAGGAAAAGAGACGCACACGTTGGTGAGAAGCTGCAGCTGAGCTGATAGAACTGAGGCCTCAGAGGGGCGCCTGGGTGGTTCAGTCGGTTAAGCGTCTGACTTCAGCTCAGGTCATGATCTCGCAGTTGGTGGGTTCGAGCCCCGCGTTGGGCTCTGTGCTGACAGCTGGCTCAGAGCCTGGAGCCTGTTTCGGATTCTGTGTCTCCCTCTCTCTCTGACCCTCCCCTGCTCACGCTGTCTCTCTCTCTTTCTCTCTCTCAGAAATAAATTTTTAAAAATTAAAAAAAAAAATGAACTGAGGCCTCAGAGGAACATGAGGTTAGTCCTGTGTTTTCAGTTATCCGCTATGTGATATTCATCCACGCTGAAATGAACAAACACCCACCCCCCACCTACTCACCATGGTCTTTCCTATTCCACTCCCTGAAACTCCTTCCTGGCCGAACATTTTGAAGAACGGAAGAATGAAGGAGAAGGAGGTCTGTTGTATGTTTGGGACACAGTGGGACAGGAGTGTAAGATCAATTTTGAAAACTCAGCAGAGGACAGAGAACTCAGAGCCATTCATTTGGATGAGTGCCAACTCCTGAATTTTTATAAATCTTGATAAAACCATGGAGTTTCCACAGACAGGAGTGAAGGAGATTTCAAGATGATCTTAAGGGGCAATGTTGGCCCTATTGATGCCTGGTTTTGCAACTTGACTGTGAAAGGTGAGACAGATGACAGAAAAGAATTACTTGAAAGGTATATTACATAAGAAATAAGCATAATGTGGATTTAAAAGACTTGATAATTCCTCCCCCAAACTGAGGACTTGGAAGAAAGGAGGAAACAAAGCACGTTAAACACACCCTTCACAGCCAATCGGTGCTATTTCATGCTTTGTGTTAATGTAGAAACCCAAGTTTGTTCCTGCAAAACAAGACATCAGACCGGTCCACTATCTTAGTGACATCCTGCAGAAAGGGCTTGGAGAGCCGGAAGCATCAGGAAGCCTAGGTACCTTGATGGTACACCAGCATGCCGAAAGATGTGAGTAAATCTCCAGGGTCAGAGTTCCAAGACTCTGATTCGGATGTTTCTGAAGGTTCTGTGTTGTGGGGCACATCAAGGTATTTCTTCCAACGTAAACAGCAAATTATGCAACTTTCATCTCCTACTTATAAGAAGGGTCAATATACTTGATGGGCATATTTAGATGTCAGATCTTGATTGTAAGGTGCTACTTTGACCCATTAACCAGATGATTTGAAAAATCACTTGGTTGAAATAGAGCACTAAGAAGATTCCATCACTGTGCATTGCTCTTCCAACTCGGTACTTTCCCTTTTCTTTTTTTTCCTAATGTTTCTTTATTTATTTTTGAGAGAGAGAGAGCATGTGCGAGCACACGTGCAGGGGAGAGAGAGAGAGAGGGAGAGAGAGAGAGAATCCCAGGCAGGCTCCTCGCTGTCAGTGTAGAGCCCAACATGGAGCTCAAACCCACAAACCGTGAGATCATAACCTGAGCCAAAATCAAGAGTCAGACGCTTAACCAGTTGAGCCACCCAGGCACTTCCCGACTGGGTAATTTTCTGATGGACCCTAACTGATACAGTCATGATAACAAAACCCTGATGACAGACTAAGCCAGGAATTATGGTTTTCAACTATTTTAAGGGAGAGACGAGAAAGGAATCCTCAGCCTTATACACAGCAAAAGAGAAAACTAGGTTTGAAACCTATTGCTGCCAGGGAAGAGGCTAGAAAGGAATGTCTGTTTTCCACCATTAGAGTTTAGTTACTATTTGACTTTTTAACTACGAACCTAAATGACTGTGATTAAAATTAAAAATTAACTTGAAAATTAATCATTTCATTAGCAAATAGTTCACAAAATAAAAGCATCCTCTTAAAATTAATCTCATCTGTGTTTTCAAACTTAAATGTTCAGGAGAAAATTTTGAAAAATTAAAATCTCTATTTTTAATCTTTTTTTTTTTGGTCAGGTTTTTTATTGCAACATTTTATTCAATCCTATAGTGAGGGCATTACTTCAATACACTGTTGGGTAATACATGCTTTCTGGGCTATGTCTGTTTCTTCACTGAATTAGAAAGGAAACATGTTTGCTAAGTTACAACTCTGGTCCTATCAGAGGAAGCATATATGCAGCCTCCATGAAAACTAGGTGGCATACCCAGTGTGGACAGTGGATTCATTGTTGCTATTTGAAGGAAATATTAAACATACATTATTTAGAACTTAAGAGAAAAATATAAATTTTGCACTTTATTGCATATTTAGATTTGCGAAGAAGGAATTACATACTTGTTCACAAAAGTTAATCGTTCAGTGGGTTTCTTAAAGCCCAAATCTTTCCTTTCTCTGTAATCTGTAATCAATGTTGGCATTATTGCTACTACCAGTCGGCTGAGTGATGGGCACCTAATGACTAGCTTTCCAATAGCCCAACACTTAAATTCCCTTCTAGATGAAGAGTTCTGGCTAGGGTTCAGAAACTTCCTGATGGGGTGTGCTGCTTTTTCATTAAAACAATGGAGAGTTTTTAAAATACCTTCAGAGCTTTATGACAATCCTGTTTTCAGTCTGGTGAAATTCCTAAACTTAGTGATGTGACCTCTCAGATTAGGGAAGTTATCTATTAAAAATAAGTGTTGTTTTTTTTTTAAGAGAAAGAATAGAAGACTTTCCTTGGAGTCAGGGAAAAAACAAGAACACGAATCACTCAGTGTGCAGGGTCAGGTAATTCTGAACAGCAGTGCAGGCTGTGGACTGCACAACTCCAGAGACTGATATTCACATAGAGTGTAAGTATGGTACTCCCAGAGATACACAATTCATTAGCCCCACANTTCAGGGAAGTTATCTATTAAAAATAAGTGTTTGTTTGTTTTTTTAAGAGAAAGAATAGAAGACTTTCCTTGGAGTCAGGGAAAAAACAAGAACACGAATCACTCAGTGTGCAGGGTCAGGTAATTCTGAACAGCAGTGCAGGCTGTGGACTGCACAACTCCAGAGACTGATATTCACATAGAGTGTAAGTATGGTACTCCCAGAGATACACAATTCATTAGCCCCGCAGTCTCAAGTAAAGACATCCGAATGGATCCATAGATTGCCAACAGAGTAATTTTACTATAATTGTGAACAGAGTAAAATTTTAATAACTTCTTCTCCTGATTTAAAAAAAAATACACACTCTTTTTAGAACATTTAGTATCTCCAGGAAAGCACAACCAAGGGAAGAGAAATCACCAGCAATATACCACAAATATATCTATTAGGCTTACATTAATTTGCAAAGCATTGACATCTTTAATACAAGAAGAAAGTCATCCACGATCCTCACTTCATCCACTATTTTCTTTTAAGTTGCAATGAAATTTTGTAGTTTTCTTCATATAACTTCCTCGCAAGTCTTGCTAAGGTTCTTGCTGGATAGCTTTTGTTTTGGGTTCTCACTGTATGATTTTTTTTTCAGATACATAAACCTATTATTTTTAATTTTTTTATTATTTTAAGGTTTATTCATTTTTCAGAGATGAGAGAGACAACGTGTGAATGGGAAAGGGGCAGAAAGAGAGTGAGACAGAGAATCTGAAGCAGGCTCTAGGGTCTGGGCTGTCAGCACAGAGGTAGAGCTTGAACTTCCAGACTGCGAGATCATGACCTGAACTGAAGTTAGACATTTATCCTCTGGAGCCCTCCAGGCGCCCAGAGATATGCAAATCTTGACCTTCTGGCTACATTGCACTTTCTTCTAAGTCCACTCTCCTGGGCCCTCCAAAGCTAGGCTGTTGACCATCTCTCAACACTGCCCTTTGATCCTGTACTCCTCGACTCTGAATATCTACTACTTGCTCAGTAACTAGCTGGAAACCATATATCAAAATGAAACCATTGATATTTTGTTATTTCTTGTCTTCCCGTCAGAGCTGATGATTAACATTGTGTTTGCAGCTGCTGATCCCCTTCTGAAAAACTCTGATCCAAAACCTCTCTTGCTATGTATTTTATTCAATTACAGGTATAAAAGGCACACTTTGTGATAAATAGCAAATCATTCTCATGATTTGTCCAAACAAGACCTCTAACTGGTTAGGGAACCCTGCAACAAATTTCTCATCAGGTTTTCAGTCTAACTAATGTAATTCTATTCAACTCGAGTTCCTTTAAGTATATCCTGCTAAGAGTATTTCCAACACATCTTCCTCTATGGGCACAATTATGTCTTCCTGAGCAGCAGGCTGAGAGCGTGTCAGAGGGAGCAAGTACTTTAACCATCAAATGCAGTGAATTAGATGTCAGGAAATTTTAGTTTTGCAACCACTAAACACAGACAATAGCATTTATCTTTAACTGTGTTTGAATATCTGAAGAAGCTTAGTATTTCCTACATGAGAAAATATTTGCAACTTCAACTATCCTGCAGCCTTAATGTCGAGCATGGTATACAGAGCAGATTAAGAAGCAGCCGAAGGGGCGCCTGGGTGGCTCAGTCGACCTGAGTGTCTGACTTTGGCTCAGGTCGTGATCTCCCGGTTCGAGAGTTCGAGCCCTGCGTCGGGATCACTGCTATCACACTTAGAGCCTGCTTGGGATCCTCTGTTCCCCTTCCTCTCTGCCCCTCCCTCTCTCTCCCTCACTGCCTCTCTCAAAAATACATACATACATTTAAAGTTAAAAAAAAAAAGAAGCAACAGAATCATTCTATGTTAAATTGAAAAGAAACAAAATTTGAAAGACCACCCAGCCCAACTCTTCCAAAAGATAAGTGTGATCTAAGGATATCTTTTTAAATATGACGGCAAGCCAATACTGCAGACTGAAACCAGCCCACAGATATCAGCTGAACTTAGCTACCCAATAGAACACAAGATCCTGTAACTTTTCTAACTACCGAATGCTTCACAAAGTACGCTTTCAACAGACAGCCCAGGGCCTATGAAATTAAATACCATAGACACATATTTTTCCTACCAATCTCAGCCATTCTGAGCAACAGAGAGAAAGATGTTCATTCGGTATCTAGTATTCAAGAATTAAAAGGCCAACTTTGAACTACCTGCCAGTAGTTTCTCTCCATGATAAACCCTGAAGATTTGTTTGACACATACTTGAATATTGGCATAACTCCCTGAAAGTAATCAAAATTTTCAAATGTTTAGTAAATCACAACGTGTAAGGCCCTGCGTGAGTTTGTCGGAGCTGCCATTACGAAGTACCGTACCATGGATGGTTTAAACAACAGAAACGTATGTTCTCACATTTCGGAGGCTAGCAGTCCAAGGTCAAGGTGTCAGCAGCACTGGGTTCTGTGAAGACATCTCCCCATAGCTTGCACATGGCCACCTTCTCCTGTGTCTTTCTGCACCTGCTCTTCCCTGTGTGTATTTGGGTCCTAATCTCCTCTTCCTATAAGTCTTTCTCCTTCTTCTTTTTATTATTTATTTTTGAGAGACAGACAGACAGACGAAGAGCAGGGAAGGGGCAGAGAAAGAGGGAGATACAGAATCCGAAGCAGGCTCTAGGCTCTAAGCTGTCAACCCAGAGCCTGATGTGGGGTTTGAACCTACAAACTGTGAGATCATAACCTGAGCCGAAGTCAGACTTTTAACTGACTGAGCCACCCAGGCGCCTCCTCTTCTTATAAAAATGCTGCTCATGTTGGATGAGGGCCCACCCACATGACCTCATATACCTTAATTACCCTTTATTGCTCTGTCTTTAAATACAAATCACGTTAGGAGGTACAAGCGGTGAAGACTTCAATATGTGAACTTTGGGAAGGACAGAATTCAGCCTGTAACACTTCCTTACTCAAAATCGTTGCCTGCCTAGTTTTAAAACCTCCTCCCTTGCGATTCTCCCTCTTGCTTGATAATCTGCAGCCCAAGCCTCTACAGTCCTACTGGCCTTCTCTTAATAACTCGGAAGCACTGAGATCTTTTCTGCAAGAGCTCCCCGAATGGCTCTGCAAAAAAAAAAAAAAAAAGGCATAAAATAAGATGATAGAAATACATCCTTATGTGTACGTAACCATCATCAGTGTAAAGCAGACTACATAGTCCAAGAAAGTGGGAAATGTTGTCAGATTGGCTAAAAAGAACCAAATCCAGCTCTATGTTACCTACAAGACACAGAAGTTTGAAAATAGAAGCAAAGATAATCTATGTATATTGCAATTTAAAAAACCCCAAATATGTCAACATTAGCTTCAGACTAAACAGGGTTTCAACACAAAGAATAAAAACCAATCTTTTATGACTGACAAATTTTATAACCTCAAAAGTGCCGCCTTCCATTTCTCAAAATTCGCCATTAAGAAAGTAAAATGACAAGCCCAAAAGGGACGATATTTTCAAAACTACAACTGGAAGAAAATTGGGACGGGTAATGTATAAATAACCTCTTCACATCAATGACAATGAGACAAACACCCCTATACAAAATGGGGATATCGTTTCAACAGATAATTCATTTAAAGAGAAAACATGGGAGAAGATGCTCTAAGAAATACATTTTAAATCACAGTTAGATCCCATTTCACCCCCTCCAAATTAGCAAAAGGAAAACAAATCTGATCTTTTTAAGTCTCTTTAGGATATAAACAGAAACTTTCTAAAACGCTGGTGGCAGTGTAAATTGATACTATCACTTTGGAAAACAACTTGGTGTTATTAAGTCAAGTTAAAAGCAAATATACGCTTGCAGGGCGCCCGGTGGCTCAGTCAGCTGAGCATCCGACTCTTGATTTCAGCTCGGGTCGTGCCCCCAGGGTTGTGGGATTGAGCCCTGCGCTGGGCTCCATGCTGGGTGTGGAGCCTACCTAAGATTTTCTCTCATTTCCTCTGCCCCTCCCCTACATGCACCCTCTCTCTACCTAAAAAAAAAAAAAAAAAAAAAAAAAAAA
>NW_027532825.1:9558532-9622659 GCF_008692635.1 Crocuta crocuta
CAAAAAAAAAAAAAAAAAAAAAAAACAGATAAAAAGATATACGCTAAACGTGACTTCAGCAGTTTCACTGCTAATTAATGACCAGGACCAGGGGTCAACAAACTATGCCACGGTGGCCAAATCCAGCCCAAATCCTGTTTCTGTAAGTAAAATTTTATTGCAATACAGAGGGGTCCATGTGTTTACGTATCATCTGTGGCGGCTTTCACAATATATGGGCAGAGTTGAATAGAACCCGATATATAACACATGACCCTCAAAGTCTAAAATATTTACAGTTTAGCCCTCAACAGAAAAATGTCGCCAACCCCCAACCTAACGAATTCTTGTCTTTGTCTACTGACATATATCTGTAAGGGTATTCAGAGCAGCCCTGTCTTTAATAGCAAAAAACTAGAAGAAGTCCATCAAGGTCAATTGTCCTGCAGCATAAAAACATGAGTTAACTGCAGTTTCACATAACAGCAAAACACATGCAGTATGGTACTCTTTACATAAAATATTTTAGGCTTATTGCGGCACCTGGGTGGCTCAGCCGGTTAAGCGTCCGGCTTCGGCTCAGGTCATGATCTTTCGGTTCGTGGGTTCGAGCCCCGCGTCGGGCTCTGTGCTGACAGCCCAGAGCCTGGAGCCTGTCTTCGGATTCTGTGTCTCCCTCTCTCTCTGACCCTCCCCTGTTCATGCCATCTCTCTCTCTCTCTCTCAAAAATAAATAAAACATTTAAAATAAATAAATAAATAAAATAAAATATTTTAGGCTTATTTATTTATTTTTGAGAGAGAGAGTGGGAGGGGGAGAGAAGGGAGAGGGGAGAGAAGGGGGCGGAGAGAGAGAATCACAAGCAGGCTCCACGCTGTCAGCGCACGTGGGGCCCAAATTCACAAACCCTGACTTCACCACCTGAGCCAAAATCAAGAGTCGGATGTTTAATTGGCTGAGCCACCCGGGCACCCCTGTTTACATAAATTTTAATGCAGCATTTTATTGTTTAGGTAGACAAACATGTGATAGTATTGTGAATAAAATCAAGACAATGATAAACTCAAAATTCTGACTGGGGACAAGAAGGGATGTAGTTTTCACCATGAAGGTAGGTAATGCTTTCCTTCTTAAACTCGGTGGACCATATCTAGTGTTCTTTATATTGTTTTTCTTTATGCCCTATTGTTATGGACTGAACCATGTACCCCAAAATTGATATGTTGAAGCACCAGCCCCCAATGTGACTGTATTTGGAGATAAGGCCTTTATGGAGGAAATTTAGGTTGAATGACATCATAATCAGACAGAGTTGGTGTCCTTATAAAAAAAGGAAGGAACCCCAGAGCTTGCTCTCTCAGCAAATTCAAGGACACACAGGTAGGCGGTGGTCTACAGGCCAGGAAGGGAGCTCTCACCGGAAATCCAGCTTGCTGACTTTTGATCATGGACCTCCAGCCTCCAGAACTGTGAGAAAATAAATGTCTGTTGTTTGAGCCACACAGTCTATGGTGTTTTGTTACAGCAGCCTGAGCAGACTCATACAGCTATGAACACACTTACAAATGTTTTATCTATTTAAAGATGGAAGTAATAAGACCTCTGTGGTGGAATATTTTAGCTGTTTATAAGAATAAGTAAAGGTATTGTACTAAGTACTCTATGTGTGTCACTCACATGACCAAATGTATTAGCATTTACCTCGTGTCAGTTTTGGTATTAAATATCTAAAGGATTTTGTCCATTTCATCTAAGTGATCAAATTTCTGGGCATATCTATGCTATTTCCTGATTATACTTAAAAAGAATTTTTTAAATATTTATTTATTTTTGAGAGACAGAGAGAGACAGAGCA
The DNA here is from genome assembly GCF_008692635.1 of Crocuta crocuta. Classification (NCBI taxonomy): domain Eukaryota; kingdom Metazoa; phylum Chordata; class Mammalia; order Carnivora; family Hyaenidae; genus Crocuta; species Crocuta crocuta. The sequence continues at coordinate 9,560,368 of NW_027532825.1, forward strand.
TGAATGGGGGAGGGTCAGAGAGAGAGGGAGACACAGAATCTGAAGCAGCTCCAGGCTCTGAGCTGTCAGCCCAGAGCCCAACGTGAGGATCAAACCCACAAACCATGAGATCAGAACCTGAACCAGTCAGACACTTAACCAACTGAGCCACTCAGGCGCCCCTCCTGATTATACTTTTTTAAAAAAATTTTTAATAGTTCATTTATTTTTGAGACAGAGAGAGACAGCGCATGAGGGGAGGAGGGGCAGAGAGAGACGGAGACACAAAATCTGAAACAGGCTCCAGGCTCCGGGCGAGCTGTCCACACAGAAACTGATGTGGGGCTCGAACTCACAAACAGTGAGATCATGACCTGAGCCGGAGTCGGATGCTTAACTGACTGAGCCCCCCAGGCGCCCCTGATTATACTTTTAATATCTGTAGGATCTGTAGTCATGTCCCTCTTTCATTCCTGATACTGATCACTTGTCTTCTTTGCCTTTATCCTTTATCCAGTCTATTTAGAAATTGATCTGGTTTTGATCCTTTCAAAGAACAAACTTTTGGTTTCTACTGATTCTTTTGGTTATTCATTTTCCACTTAAGTGAAATTTCTGTCATTATCTTTAATTCCTTTTTTATGTTTATTTTTGGAGTTAATTTGCTCTTCTTGAACTTCTTAACATGGCAGCTTAAGTAATTGATTTTAACCTTCCTTTTCTTCCTAATATAGCATTTATAAATATAAAGTTTCTAAGAACTGTTTTACATACATTGCACAAAATTTAATATGTTTTCATATGCATACAGAAAATTTTCTTTTTTTATGTTTTTATTTATTTCTGAAAGAGAAAGAGAGAGGCAGCATAAACAGGGGAGGGGCAGAGAGAGAGGGAGACACAGATTCTGAAGCAGCTCCAGGCTCTGAGCTGTCAGCACAGAGCCCGATGCAGGGCTCGAACCCACAAACAGTAAGATCATGACCTGAGCCGAAGTCAGATGCTTAACCGACTGAGCCACCTAGGTGCCCCTTATACAGGAAATTTTCTAATATCTCTTTTACTTCTTCCTTGACCCATGGGCTATTTGGAGTGGGTGGCTTAATTTCCAAGTATTTGAAAAATCTTCCAGATATCTTTTTTCCAGTTCTAATTTAATTCAGTTGTGGTTAAAGAATATACGGTGTATGATTTTAATTCTTTAATATGCCCAGATTTGTTTTATGGCCCAGCATATAGTATGTCTTCAAAAGCATTCAAGGTGTGCTGAAAAAGAATAAGCATCCTGCCATTCTTGAGTGTAGTGTTCTTTGACAGTTAGGTTATAGTGATAGGGGAAATCTGTTGTACGATGGCCAACAGGACTAATAAGAAGACACCTGTCCCTGATTAATGAGGAATGCGGAAGTAACAGGCTATGAAGTGTTCCCTCTGCTAGTGCTCTGGGCTCAGACCTCTAGAGAATGATCTCCTCTGAGTCCGCTGGTGTACAGTAAACCCCTGCCTTCCAAGAGCTCCGAGTGCCGCTTGGTTCTTCTGCCGGGTGATCCAGACCAGATTCCGTAACAATAATATTATTGTTCAAGTCTGTTATATCTTTCCTGATTTTTTGTTTACTTACACTATTAAGAGACGGACACTATTGTTAAAAATCACTATTTGTAATTGTGGATTTGTGAGCTCTGTCGGTTTATATTTTATCTATTTTGAAGTTCTGTCATTAAGTGCATACACAACGAAGAAGGTTATATCAACATATATTCTACAGACATCTTTTCTCTAATTGTTTTCCATACCACTCAATCAGAAAAAGATTAATTTAAAAAAAAAGTTATATAACCAGTGGTTTTTCAATGTAAAAAAAAATTCAAAAAAAAGAAAATGCAGAGCAAAAGGTCAAAGTCTCCCACCTTCACTTTTCTTACCCTCCTCCCCTTACCCTGCTTAGCTACAACCCTGTCAATAATTTGACAAAACATCTAATCTAAAAGAGCTTTCTAAATTTCTTTCAATCTATACTCTTGACCTAGGAGAAGTTTGAGACCAAGTCATCTGTCTTGATCTGACACTAAAAGTAATCATTTTTATTTCCCTCATTATTAACCAGATTATAAAGAACAGTTTTATGTTAGTTGGGGTCAGAATGAAGAACCTAGAGAATTTCTCAGTCTGCAGAGACTAGTTTTCAGAACATGCTTCAGCTATTTGGTGATGTGATGTCCCAGTGAAATATTCTCACTGATATATATGAAAGGGGCATATATAAAAGTTTTTAATTAAAAACCACTTTTTATCACAATTTTGGATGTCAAGCTATACTACAAAACTATAGTAATCAAAAGAGTGTAGAGACACCTGGATGGCTCGGTTAAGCATCTGATTTTTTTTTTTTTTACAAATAGTTTATTGTCAAGTTGGTTTCCNTCTCCCCCATGATCCTCAGTTAATTTCCTCCTAATCCTCCTATACATGCAAACATGTGATATTTGTCCTTCTCTGCCTGACTTATTTTGCTCAGCATAACACCCTCAAGGTCCATCCATGTTGCTACACATGGCCAGATTTCATTCTTTCTCATAGCATCTGATTTTTTATTTCAGTTCAAATCATAATCTCACAGTTCTTGGGATCAAGCCCCATGTTGGGCTCCATACTGACAGCACAGAGCCTGCGGAGGATTCTCTCTACCCCTCTCTTGCCCCTCTCCTACATGTGCTCATGCACGCTCTGTCTCTCTCTCTCTCTCTCTTTCAAAATAAATAAATAAACATTTAAGAAAAAAACAGTGTGGGACTGGCCCAAAAATAGACACATGGATCAATGGAATAGAATAGAGAACCCAAGAATAAACCCACATTTATATGATCAATTAATCTACAGCTACGGAGGCAAGAAGATACAATGGGGGAAATTGCTGGGACAGTGCTGGGAAAACAAAAAACTACATGCAAAAGAATGATACTGGGCCACTTTCTTATGCCACATACAGAAATAAATTCAAAATGGATTAAAGACCTAAATGTGAGAAATGAAACCGTAAAAATCCTTTAAAAATATAGCAGTAATTTCTTGGACATTGGCCTTAGCAACATTTTTCTAGATATGTCTCCTGAGGCAAGGGAAACAAGAGCAAAAATGAACTATTGGAACTACACCAAAATAAAAAGCTTTTACACAGTGAAAGAAACCATCAATAAAACAAAAACACAACCTACGGAATCGGAGAAGATATTTACAAATGACAAATCTGATTAGGAGTTAGTATCCAAAATCTATAAAGAACTTACACAACTCAACACCAAAAAAACAAATAATCCAAATTAAAAAATGAGCAGAGGACCTAAATAGACATTTTCCCAAAGAAGACATGTAGATGGCCAACAGATACATGAAAAGGTGCTCAACATCACTCATCAGGGAAATGCAAACCAAAACCACAACGAGATATCGCCTCATACCAGTCAGAATGGTTAGCATCAAAAGCACAAGAAATAACAAGTGTTGGTAAGTATGTAGAGAAAAGGAAACACTCATGCAATGTTGGTGGGAATATAAATTGGTGTAGCCACTGTGGAAAACAGTATGCAGGGTCCTCAAAAAATTAAAAATATAAATATCATACAACCCAGTAATTCCACTACTGGTTATTTTCCCAAGGAAAATGAAAAACTCTAATCTGAAAAGACATATGCATCCCTATGTTTATTGCAGTATTATTTACAATAGCCAAGATATGGAAGCAAACTAAGTGTCCATTGATAGGTGAATGGATAAAAATCATATTTCATATATACGTATAAATATATAATGGAATATTAACCACCCATAAAAAATCACCCATAAAAAAATGAGACTGGACCTAGAAGGCATGCCAAGTGATATAAGTTAGAGAAAGACAAATACTATATGATTTCACTTATTCGTGGAATCCAAAAATCAAAACAACCAAACAAAAACCCAGAAACAAACTCATAAATACAGAGAACAAACTGATGGTCACCAGAGAAGGGGGAAGGGGAGTATGGGCAAAATGGGTGCAGGGGAGTGGAAAGTACAGATTTCGTTACAGAATGGGTAAGTCACAGGGATGAAAGGTACGGCACAGGGGCGCCTGGGTGGTTCAGTTGCTTAAGCATCAGACTTCGGCTCAGGTCATGATCTCATGGCTCGTGAGTTCGGTCGGGCCCCACATCAGACTCTGCTGACAGCTCAGAGCTGCTTCCGATTTTGTGTCTCCCTCTCTCTCTGCCCCTCCCCTGCTCACACTCTGTCTCCATCTCTCTCTCAAAAAAATTAAAAAAAATTTTTTTTAAAAAGGTACAGCACAGGGCATATATGGTCAATGGTATTGTGATAGTGTTGTATAACGACAGAGGCAGTTCACTTGTAGTGAACNGGTAAGTCACAGGGATGAAAGGTACGGCACAGGGGCGCCTGGGTGGTTCAGTTGCTTAAGCATCAGACTTCGGCTCAGGTCATGATCTCATGGCTCGTGAGTTCGGTCGGGCCCCACATCAGACTCTGCTGACAGCTCAGAGCTGCTTCCGATTTTGTGTCTCCCTCTCTCTCTGCCCCTCCCCTGCTCACACTCTGTCTCCATCTCTCTCTCAAAAAAATTAAAAAAAATTTTTTTTAAAAAGGTACAGCACAGGGCACATATGGTCAATGGTATTGTCATAGTGTTGTATAACGACAGAGGCAGTTCACTTGTAGTGAACCCAGCAAAAAATACAGAGCTGTGGCATCACTGTGTTGTATGTCAACTACACTTCAGTTTTTTAAAATTTCAATAAATAAATAAAAACCACTTTGCCCCATGCTTCCTTTGTCCTCTATTCGAGTACACATCGTTTAGATTTGGATATTCTAGAAATGGAATCAGTTTCTCTCCAAGGCTCAAGAAATAAATCTGTACTCATTAATGTAGAGAATCAGGGGAATGTTCAGTGAGTTTCCTATTCTCTAAATATCTCTTTTAAAAAATTATATTTATTCTATTTTCCTCATCGTTTTGACTGAGAAAAGTCCTTAATCGTCACTAAGAATAGAGTTCTCACCTGCCCTAAAACCGCCTGCCACTTACATTTTCTAGTGTCATGGCCTACGCTTGTTTTCCCTCTCCTTACCAAGACAAAGGGTGAGGAATATTTCCCAGGTGCAGCTGTCGACAGTCTGGGACAACCGTTAGAATTTTACTAACACCTCCCAAAGACGGCTCCTTTACTAATTTCACCATCCATTGCAAGATGAACTTTAAAAAAAAATTTTTTTTTAATGCTTATTTATTTTTGAGAGAGAGAGAGAGAGAGCATGAGCAGGGGAGGGGCCGAGAGAGAAGGAGACACAGAATCTGAACCAGGTTCCAGCATCCAAGCTGTCAGCACTGAGCCCAATGTGGCGCTTGAACTCACACATTGTGAGATCATGACCTGAGCTGAAGTCAGACAGTGCGTAACCGACCAAGCCACCCCACACGATGAACTTTGAAGGTGAAGGTAACATAAGCTGGAGCTCAAAATCTGACCTCTTAGATTTCCTCTCTGGTAGAGCTACAAACGAATGACATGATTTCATCTGTAATAGACCTCAGATATTTATGTCCTAACACATATATAATTTTCGCTTGTGGCACATAATGGCTCTGTAAGAATATGATTATCTTTTGAATCTGTTTCCACCTTTATGGTGCAGACCTCAATGTAATATTTCATAAAGTCTCTGCCTCCTCAGATATCAAGGGCTAGCTTCTCATTTCTTTGTGGCAGAACTTGATGAAAGCCCATCATTTTCATGTATCCATCAGGTTCACATCATTATATATTTCAAAATAAAAGCAATAATAAATTATATTTGTACAGTACTTTATATTTTGCAAGATGCCGTAATATTAAATATTTCATTTGTTGTATCTCATCGATTCCAAGATTTCACATTTTAGCATTTCCCACATCAGAGTGCATCCTCAGATTTATGATGCCATAATTCAATGGGTGTTGTTTCCTCCCCTTTCCTTTAGTTGTACATAAAATAACGATGTCTTATGATCAGTCCTATCTTAGATTCTATGAAATATACTAATTCTGACTAAAATCTTCCATTTGGCAATATTATGCTAATTTTACTGAAGGAGACACTGAGGCTGAAAGACATAATGTTTTCGCAAAGGTTTGTAGGTAGGTAGTAGTGAATCCTGTGTTTGAAACCTGATTCTTGAACCATTATTTAAAGCAGTGGTGCCCCTCCAGGGTGGCGAAGGGAAAGAGGGCATCAGAGTTGGTCTAGACACAGAATTGGAGGTGATGGGTTAGAACACAAATCACCTCCTTCACATTTTTGTGACCTCTTCACCTGCGCCCTCTGCCCCCACACCTCCATCCGTATATCCAACCACAAACCCTTTTCCTTTCCCCAATTATTCCAAGTTTGTCCATATCTTTTTTAAAATTTTTTAATATTTATTTTAGAGAGAAAGCATGAGTGGGAGAGAGGGGCAGAAGGGGAGAGAGAGAGAGAGAGAGAGAGAATCTTAAGCAGGCTCCACCCTCAGTGTGAGCCCAACGCAGAGCTCGATCCCATGACCCAGGTATCATGATCTGCAGTGAAATCAAGAGTTGGAAACTCAACCAACTGAACCACCCAGGCACTCCCCAAGGCGCTCCCCACGTCTGCCCATTTCTGTTCTAAAGGTCCCAAGTCTAAATAAATACTCAGATTTAGTATATTAAATCTTCCTCTACATTGCAACTAACACTCACCCCACTCAGTGCCCCCCGACACCACAAAAGAAACACCCCTGGCATTCTTTGGATTATGTCACTCACATCTGAACGAAATAAGCCTCCATTTTAATGTTGTCTGGATGCTGAATATGTAGGAACAAATTGTGAGTGTACCTATAATATTAAAACCATCAGATTTTCCAAACAGACAAACACAGCCTAATGTTTTTTAGACGTGTTAAAACACAAATACAAAAAAAAAAACAACACACAAATACAGTCCATGGAAAGTCCAAAATGACCAGTGGCTTTGAGAAGCATCGTAGCAGCTTGGATGGGAAGTGGGGAAGTTGCAGAGAAATTGTCTATTTGTGAATAAATTTTAGTCTAAAAGGCAAATGTGGCCTCCTCAGAATGAAAATGGAAAGTTGAGCCTTCCCAGAATAGTCACAGCTCAAAGCAGCTCACTGGGAACCCTTTAGAGGAATGTCTATTTTATGATCCCTAAGTCATCAATTTAAGTTTTGGAAAGCGCTCAGGTTGAATAAAGAGTAAACTGATTTCAGGGGCTCATGGGTGCCTCAGTCAACTAGGCGTCCAAGTCCAACTCTTGGTATTGGATTAGGTTGTGATCTCAGGGTCAAGGGATGGAGCCCCGAGTGGAGCCCTGCGCTGTCATCATGGAGCCTGCTTGGGATTCTCTCTCTCCCTGTCTCTCTGCCCCTCTCATGCTTGTGCACTCTCCCTCCCCTTTCTCTCTCTCTCAAAAATAAATAAGTAAATAAAAAGAGTAAGCTGATTTCATTAAACTCAATAGAATTTATTTTTCTTTTTTTAAAAAAATTTTTAAGGTTTATTTATTTTTGAGAGACGGAGAAAGAGAATGCTTGAGTGAGAAAGGGGCAGAGAGGGAGAGTGAGAGCGAGAATCCCGAGCAGACTCCGTGCTGTCAGCATCAGAGCCCGATGTGGGGCTTGAACCCACAAACAGTGGGATCACGACCTGAGCTGAAATGAAAAGTCGGATGCCCAACCAACTGAGCCACCCAGGTGCTCCTAGAATTTATTTTTCTGCCACCAAGAGTTTGAATATGGCAACAATTGTCTTTTTCTCTGTACATCTCCAACACTTAGGAGCACACTGGACCCATGACGCCGAGCAGAGTGCATAGGCACAACAGTTATGATTTATGGTATGATCTTTAAACACCGAAGCATTCCGACATCAAAAAAATGTTGAACAAGAACATATTTTTAATCATAGAAAGAATATCGCCTTAAAAAATTCCAGCGTGAGAAAACAATTCATGTTCTCAGTTAAATAAATAAAAATGTCTCAAAAAGTCCCCACGTTTGGGGACAGTCAATATCGGATGAAACTTTTCTCATTATTCTACTCTAAGTTCAACTTGCTTAGTTACCTAAAACAAAAGGTAACCAATGGGTCACATAAATATCAAGGGATGCATTCTAGATTTAGATCTGCTTTTATTTTATTCCATCTTCTAGGTCTAGATGTCTGTAATCTCCTGGAGCTATCCTTTACTTTATATCTGAAGTAGCATGGCCCCAACCTCTGCTACATGGGTTGTGGGAAGTTTAAACCGTCCCCAAGATTTTAGAGGACCTTCCAAGTTCATGGTCACCTCTAGCTCCAATGTATAATCCTGCTCAATTCTCAGTTGGTCAGCCAAATTCAGAGAGAGATCAATACTCGTTGGTCAATGCCTGGGCTGCTGCCCTCTCTCTGAACCCCCTTAGCCCACGCTCTACTCTACCTCCCTTCCATCATTCTCTCAAAGGGCCACTAACCACAGCTGTTCTGTGTAGCAGACATTTTTTATTGAAGGCTTAGGCTGACAGAAATGAATTACATACGGACAAGTTAAAATCGGCAACCACAGAAAACTGTGCTAGGATCTGGAGGTCATCTCTACTGCAGATAGTGTCTTGTGAGTCCTTCCTCTTCTCCAGACTCCCATCGTTTCCGTCCCCTCTGCTGTAGCATGTCTTTTGCATCTCTGCCTCTCTGGCCCTCACCCCTACTCAACCTGAGAGCCTCTTAATGACTCCCTTCATCCAAGAGAAAAAAATTCCAGTTACTTTGTAATGCAGAGTGATTCAGGTCGTTGCGATTGTTGTTACGTTAAACTTTGATTGAATTTGATAAATTTTTTGAGGTTTTTGCTGCTTACAGGGAGAAACTATGTTTAGACATTCATGTACATCAGAGGTGATAAGCAGGGTCCTGATCCATTAGGAAGGACACTAGTGACAATACAATTTCAGGGTCTTACAGGTGCCCTGCTTTACCAGACTTAACCCTTTATCTATCTATCTATCTATCTATCTATCTATCTATCTATCTATCTATNGATTCAACACTTCTATACTTTAGTCAGTGCTCATCATGATAAGGGTACTCTTAATCCCCTTCATGTATTTCACCCATCCCTCCCATCTATCCCCCCCCCCGGTAACCATCAGTTTGTTCTCTCTTGTTAAGAGTTCATTTCTTGGTTTATCTCTTTCTCTGTTTTTAGTTTGATCATCTGTTTGGTTTCTTAAATTCCACACATGAGTGAGATCCTATGGTATTTGTCTTTCTTTGACTGACATTTCATTTAGCATAATACTCTCTAACTCTGTCCATGTTGTGCAAATGGCAAGGTTTCATTCTTTCTTATGGCTGAGTAATATTCCATTACTTGTATTCATATTTATATCTATGTATCTAGATATAGATATGTAGAGGAATACACCGCATTTTCTTTATCCATTCTTATCATTGGACACTTCTTCTGCTTCCATAGTTTGGCTGTTGTAAACAATATGCCGCAATAAACACAGTGGTGCATTTTCCCTTTGAATTGGTGTTTTGGTATTTTGGGGTTAAATACTCAGTAGTACAATTACTGAGTCATAGGGTAGTTCTATTTTTAATTGTTTGAAGAACCTCCATACTGTTTTCCACAGTGGCTGCACCAGTTTGCTTTCCCACCAACAGTACACAGGGTCCTTTTTCTCCAGATCTTTGCCAACCCTTGTTGTTTTTTGTGTTTCTGATTTTAGCCATTTTGACAGGTGTGAGGTGATACATCACTGTAGTTTTGATTTGTATTTCCCTGATGGTGAGTGATGTTGAGCATCTTTTCATGTGTCTGCCATTGGGATGTCTTCTTTAGAGAAATGTCTGTTCATGTCTCTGCCCATTTTTAATTAGGTTATTTGTTTTTTGGATGTTAAGTTCTTTTTTTTTTTAAATGTTTTATTTATTTCTAGGAGAGAGAGAGAGAGAGAGAGAGACAGCGTGAGCAGGGGAGGGTCAGAGAGAGAGGGAGTCACAGACTGAAACAGGCTCCAGGCTCTGAGCTGGCAGTCAGCACAGAGCCCGACCCGGGGCTCGAACCCACGAACCGCGAGATCATGACCTAAGTGAAAGTCGGACGCTTACCCGACTAAGCCACCCAGGTGCCCCAAGTTCTTTTTTTTGTTTGTTTGTTTTAGAGAGAGCATGCATGCAAGTGAGAGGAAGGAGCAGAGGAGAAGTGAGAAAGAAAATCTTCAGCAAGCTCCATGCTCAGTGCAGAGCCCAACAAGGGTCTCAATCCCAGGACCCTGGGATCATGACCTGAGTCAAAATCAAGAGTCACTGGGACTAAGCCACCCAAGTGCCCCATATCAGTACTTTATATATTTTGGATACTAACCCTTTATTGGATACGTCATTTGTAAATATCTTCTGTCATTCAGTAGGTTGCCTTTTAGTTTTGTTGATTGTTTCCTTCTTTGTGCAGAAGCTTTTTATTTTGATTCAGTCCCAGCAGTTTATTTTTTATTTTATTTCCCTCGTCTCAGGAGACATATCTAGAAAAATGTTGCTACAGCCAATGTCAGAAAAATTACTTCTTGTGCTCTTTTCTAGGATTTTTATGGTTTCAGGTCTCATATTTAGATCTTTAGTCCATTTTGAGCTTATTTTTGCGTGTGGTGTGAGAAAGTGGTCCCAATTCTTTCTTTTACATGTAGCTGTCCAGTTTTCTCAGCACCCTTTGTTGAAGGCTTTTTTTTCCAATGTATATTCATTCCTCTTTTGTCGAAGATCAATTGACCACACAGTTGTGGATTTATTTCTGGTTTTTTATTCTAGTCTACTCTGTTGATCTATGTGTCTGTGTTTATGCCAGTACCATACTGTTTCAATTACTACCACTTTGTAATGTAACTTCAAGTCTGAAATTGTGATACCTCTAGCTTCGTTTTTCTCTTTCAAGACTGCTTTGGCTATTCGAGGTCCTTTAAAATACCATACAGATTTACGATTGTTTGCTTTAGTTCTGTGAAAAATGTTGGTATTTTGTTCTCTCTTTTAAAATGTTTAGTTATTTTTGAGAGAGAGAGAGAATGAGAGAGAAGTGTGGGTGGAAGGCCAGGAGAAAGAGGGGAGGACAGAGGACCTGAAGGAGGCTGTGCTGAGAGCAGAGTCTGACGCAGACTCAGACCCACAAACTGTGAGATCATGTCCTGCGTTGAGGTGGGACACTCAACCAACAGAGCCACCCAGGCGCCCCACTCTTGGTATTTTGATAGGGATTGCATAAAACTGCAGATTCCTTTGGGTAGTATGGACATTTTTTAAAATGTTTGTTTATTTTTGAGAGAGAGAGAGAGAGAGAGAGAGAGAGAGAGAGCATGTGCGCAAGCAGGGGAGAGGCAGAGAGAGAGGGAGATGAGGAATCCAAAGCAGGCTCCAGGCTCTGAGCTGTCAGCATAGAGCCCAACGTGGGACCTGAACCCAGGATCCATGAGATCATGACCTGAGATGAATTTAGACACAACCGACTGAGCCCCTCAGGCACCTGGGTAGAATAGGCATTTTAACAATATTTGTTTTTCCAACCTATGAGCATGGAATATCTTTCCATTTCTCTGCATCCTGGTGAATTTCTTTCATCAGTGTTTTATAGTTTTCAAAGTACAAGATTTTCACATCTTTGGTTAAGTTCATTCCTAGATAGTTTATTGTTTTTGGTGCAGTTGTAAATGGGAATGTTAATTTCACTTCCTGCTGCTTCACTTTTAGTGTCTAGAAATGCAACAGATTTCTGTATGTTGGTTTTTGTATGCTACAACTTTACTGAATCCATTTATCAGTTATAAATTCAGTTCTTTATTGGCCTCCATCTTAACTTTCTGAGCTATGCCCTACAGTATTAGTGAAAAATAGGTGATTTTACTCTACAAAAGAGAAGTTTTTACCCAAAGAGGAATTCTGACTTTATTCTAGATTGGCCAACTTAAACTGAAAAATAAGTAGATAGGTAGATAGACAAATAGATATATAGATATTCAGATAGATAGATAGATAAATTTAAAATAACATTTTCCTTTCCTAGTAGAGTTATCAGTAAGGAGTATATTTAATACAAATCATTGCCAGAGAAGGGATCCAAACTCCATTCTTCCTCAGCTTTAATACTATTTGGAAGAAACTGAAATGGTATTAAAACTGTTTATAGCTTAAAACCCTGTTTTATAATGTCTGTAATTTGCTTAAAAATCCTTCAGTGCAGACAGCATGATGTAAAAGGATGAGTGTGTTAATTTTAACCTACACCCTAGGGGCTGTCACTTATCCTAATCAGGAATTTACACTCAAGGGGGGGGGGCGGTCAGCTAGCCTTTAATCAGAAAGGCCACAGCTATCTTTATCTTCCATCAAAGCTAGACACTTGGCTAATTTACATGTTGAGTATCGAAATGAGTTTGTGTTGGTGAAATTGCTGGCTTGATCCTTAGGGCAAAAAATGTTAGGATCGGTTCAATTAGTTAAACAAGTGGCGTTTGAGATCTGTGCCTTGAGCAAATTACTTTAGGTATGCCCTTAGCGTACACAAACCCACAGGTCCTCAAGATGGCACCTGAGATATGATTCCAGGCTGAGTTTCAAAGGCTCGTTGTTGTCTGCCGCCAATTATCAGGTAAACTTGATCTTTGGATTGTGGCCACAATTGTTCAAGTGAAACTTCCAAGGTGTTTGCAGATCACCTAAAGGACAGAGAGGTAGGTCTCCATGGAAGTCACAGAATGAGTCATTTGATGGTTTATGTGCCTGCTTGGTAAAACTGTTTATCTAATAAATGTTTGTATTTGTGGCAGATTTTGTCCTAAGACCTTCCTTCCTTCCTTCCTTCCTTCCTTCCTTCCTTCCTTCCTTCCTTATTTTCATAGTTTATTTCTTTATTTTGAGAGACAGAGCACTAGCAGGGGAGTCACAGAGAAAGGAAAGGGACACAAAATCCAAAGCAGGCTCCAGGCTCCAAGCTGTCAGTACAGAGCCCAACACGGGACTTGAACTCATGAACCGCGAGATCATGACCTGAGCCAAAGTCAGACGCTTAACTGACTGAGCCACCCAGGCGTCCCTTTTATTAAGATTGATTTTTAAAAAAAACCCAAGATACTACATTATATTCCACAAGCAGGTGGTATAAAATGCAGATATTGTCATACACAAGCACTTTCTAAAAATTCCGAGTGTACGTTTTAGTCTAGTGTATTTTTTGTGAGGAGAATCATTAATTTTNTTATTAAAATTGATTTTTTAAAAAAACCCAAGATACTACATTATATTCCACAAGCAGGTGGTATAAAATGCAGATATTGTCATACACAAGCACTTTCTAAAAATTCCGAGTGTACGTTTTAGTCTAGTGTATTTTTTGTGAGGAGAATCATTAATTTTCTTTCATGATTAAAGAGCCTATTTTAGCTTCTAATCAAATCTGGTGCTGTGCCAGGCACTTCACAAAGAGAACTGCCTATATTTGAGTATGATAGCAACACATTTCCCTGTAGTCTCATTCCATGGGAGAAGATGATCCCTTTTTCAAGTCCCACCCCACCTTTTTCATATAATTATAGTCTAAGAAAGGAATTTATTGACTGACTCACACCTGTTAGAGGTAAATAAATCTATTTTGTAACAAGGAGCTAGTCATCTGTTTGGAGGCCCCTGACAGGCCGTGGGGGGCATCCGGCCCGACACTGCTCTGGGCTGTTTCCCGGTCGTGCTGCAAACACTCAGCTGTCCCCTGCTCCCACACTTGAAATGCACTTCAGCCTCTGGGCTTCTCTCCTTCGAGTACGGGCAGAATCTGTGCAATAATTAATGCTCAGCCATTCCCAAGAGTTTCCCTGGATTCTCTCCAGTGTTGAGTGTTAACATTTTCTTAAAAATCTGCTTTCTATCCATCATGCAGAATATGAGTATTTCATCGTTATTTTAATCTTCCATTTTAAAACACAAAATATGTTCATTTTTTCTTGTTTTTATTGGCCTCTTCAATTTCTCCTTCATGGTTTGTTTCCCCCCCCCCCTTTTTTTTCTGGGAGAGTTTCTTACTAATTTATATGTGATTGTTAACATTTAATGTGTTCTGATAGGTTTGTTGTTTCCTTTTCAAATGTTTTGGTTGCACGCAATTTTTTTTATCATATCTATCATTTCTCTTTTAATTTGTTTCATTGCGTTTATAGTCAGGACGTCTTTCTCCATACTAAAACTTATTAAATGTATCCACTTCTATGGTATATTCTTTCAGTTTTTAAAATGTTAAATGTTTTACTTGTCTTCATGTGCGATTTATTTTGGTGTATTAGAGGTGAAAGAAAGCCTCCGTTATTATTGTTTTTTCAAATGACTAACATCCTGGACACCATTTGTTGGATATTTCATCTTTTACCGGGTAGCCGTGAGGATTTTTCATGGAATAATATGTAGAATTTATTTTAGACTCTTCATTCTATTCTGCTAATCTGTATCTACATAGTTTTAGTTATTGTAGCTTTGTTGTATGTTCGAATGTTTCTTAGGACAAACACTCCAATTAGGCTTCTCTGTTTGAAATTCCCTTCACTCTCATTGCTGTTGTATTCCTCAGGAATCACTAGAAATGTTTTTCAGATTCTTTGGAGACTTTCCTTTGTCTTTTGATTGTCATAAACCTATCAATTCATTTGGGTAAAATGGATATTGTTAAAGCTACAAAAATGGAAAATGATTCACTAAAGTCTTTTCCATTTGGAAAATTGTCACAACAGTAAACACAGCTACCAAACACTTGCCAAGTGCATTAACTGCTGAACGTTGAACATGTGTTATCTCATGTAACGTTCATGACTGTAAGGTAGGCAGTATTATTCTCCCTGTGTGAAGATGAGAAAACAATTTTATTCATGACTGAGGCAATTTATGAATAATTAAAATCGATCCATCATATATTCATGCTGCTTTGATCAGGCATCAGTGTCTGAATCAAGGTAACTTTATAACAATTGACTAGATAGCTTTTTACATTTTACTTTAACCCCTGGGAATGCTTATAGTGCAATGAATTTTCCAGCACAGCTGCGTGGAACCTTTAAAAAATATTACCCTTTCAGGGGCACCTGCCTGGCTCAATAGGTGGAGCGTGTGACTCTTGATCTCAGGGTTGTGAGTTCAAGGCCCCACATCGGGAGCAGAACCTACTTAAATATTTTTTTAATGTTAAAAACATGACTCTTTGATACTGTTTTCAATAGTTGATTATTTTTTCTCTATTCATGTATTTACTTCCTCATAGTTTCCATTTGTGATAATTTCCAGATTTGTTTTTCCTCAAGAAAAATCACACATTTTGTAGAAATTTTCTGTTACATAACATTTTCCGATTTTTAAATATGTAACATTTGCTAAGGCTTATTTTAATCCATGCTGAATTCATGCGTTGTTCCGACCAGAGAAACGTATTCTGTTAAGGAAATATGGGTGGTTGTATAATTCTAGAGTCACATTTTTTCCCCTCAGCCCCTACAGACGTTAATCCACTTTTTTCTCAAATTCAGCATTCAAAGAATAGAAAATGGAGGCCAACCAGAGTCTGACTGAATCTCTCACGGTCCTTCTCTCTACTTTTGGACAAAGTGGGAACTCAGAGACATGTCTGAAGACCAGCTGCAGTTGTTGGTTCCAATGATGGCTCCACAGAAGTCCTACCCCAACCAACGTGTCCACACTAGTGGATCTGAGCTGCCTCAACAATTACTTAGAGTAAAGAAGCTGGGACTCCCCCCCGCCCCCTCCATAACCCCACGTTGCTACCACCATGGTCAACAGTAAAGGAGGAAAGCTAGTGATTTAGGCAGGGAAGGCCAAGGTGTGCTACAGAAACAAACAAACCCAAATCCTAGAGCCTTGATACTGTATGAGTCCATTTCTTGCCCATCCGTGTCTTTTGTCTACTACAGAGGACAACTGTCCTCCCCATGAAGTGGGTCCAGGCTGCCTTAGTCTTGCTGTAGTGTCCTCTCAACACAAGGCCTTCTCCATGGTGGGCAAGTGTGCTCATACTGGCAATGAAACACACTCACACTTTTATTTACAGGCACAAGACTCTCCATGTGGAGAGGAGGTGTGGCGGTATCATGCTCATGGATACCTGCAAAGATAGGAGAATAAGATGGGGGTGAGCAAGGTGGCTCAGTAGAGTAAGCATCCGACTCTTGGTTTCAGCTCAGGTCATGATCTCATGGCTTCACGGGTTTGAGCCCCATATCGGGCTCTGTGCTGGCAACGTGGAGTCTGCTTGGGATTCTCTCTCTTTCCCTCTCTCTCTCTGCCCTTCCCCCACTTGTGCTGTCTCTGTCTCTCTCAAAATAAATAATAAACTTAAAAATAAAGATGGGGGTGAGCAAGGTAAGCCTTTAACTACAGCCACGTTTCTGCTGGCCGTGCTGAATTTTGGAGCCAACAAAGAATTAGAAAGTGGCTCAAATAGAACTACCTGATCATACTGGGTTCCTGTAGATCTCTATCGGTTTGCCTCAAAAGGGACAGTGAGAGATTCTATGAGGCAAGATGGATAGTATAAGATTCCCCACTCACAGAATATTTCTTGGGCAAAATAACTGGGGCTCAAAAAGCTTATCATTCTCAGCAAACTCTTTCTCTCTAGTTGTACACACTCATGTGCATACATGTTTTTATCCAAGGCTTAGCCAAGGAGGTGGCAGGAGATGGTGTGAAGCCTAGTGTATATAGCTCCTAGAATAGATTCTTAGCTATCAAGCCTCCCTGTGTGTAAAGGGTACTTTCTTCCTAAAGTATACTTTTCACATTCATCTGCCACAGACAGTGCCACTAATACCCAATTTCACAAATTCGTAATTGCACTACTGTGATGATGTTGATTGAGCACCGATAATTCCATCAGTACTATGGCCTGTGGTGGTGTAGGGCATGGGGGATGAAAGGCTCTCTCCCAAATCTGGGTGACCCTTGGCCACTCGGGCCCTGAGAAGCACATTTCACACTTAGACCATGAAGTTGGCAGCTTCTAAAATGGTCCACAGTTATCCTTATCTCCCGACATTCCAATTCTTACATAACCCTCTCTTTTTAAGTATGTGAAGGATTTAATGACTTGCTTCTAGGGAATAGAATACATCAGAGGTGATCAAAAGGCACTTACAAGATTAGGTTACCAAAAAAATAGGCATCCATCATAAATGTTCTCTTGCTCACTCACTGAGGGATGTTAGCTGCCATGTTGTGAACTTCCCTACGAAGAGCCATACACGGCAAGGAATTGAGGGAGGTCCCTCACTAACAGCCAGCATGAAACTGATGTCCACAAGGAGTTGAATCCTATAAACTACCATGTGGTCCAGTTGGGAAGTGGATCTTTATCCAATCAAACCCTCAGATAAGACCGCAACTCAGGCTGACACTCTGATGGCAATCTCATGAGACACGTTGAGTCAGGGGCACATGAAAACCAGATTCCTGGCCATATAATATAATAAATACTCATTGTTTTAAGCCATCAAGTTGTGGAGTAATTTGGTACACGGCAGGACACAACTAAAAAAGATCCATAGTGGGGNATAAAAAATAAAAAAAATAAAAAAATAAAAAAGATCCATAGTCACATAGGGCATTCCACAAATACATCTCCTTCCATTTCAACTCCCCAACTGTTTCTTAAAGGTTAAAACAACTTCTCAGGCAGGTGAGCTCAACCATTCTCTTCCATTCCACTGCTTTCAATCTATTTAAAAAAATTTTTTAATGTTTACTTATTTTTGAGAGAGAGAGAGAGAGAGAAAGTGAGTGTGAGAGACATAGTGCTAGTGGGAGAGGGGCAGAGAGAGAGGGAGACACAGAATCAGAAGCAGGTTCCAGGCTCTGAGCTGTCAGCACAGAGCCTGATACAGGGCTTGAACTCATGAACTATGAGATCATGACCTGAGCTCAAGTTGGATGCTCAAATGACTGAGCCACCCAGGCGCCTCTCCATTGCTTTCAATCTTTCTGCCATGCTAGTACCCCTACAGCATACACACAAGAAAGCATATCTCTTCCGAGACACACACACACACACACACACACACACGTATTTTAAAAAACAAACCTATGTTTCAACAAATGGTGTCAAGAAAACTGGATATCCATGTCCAAGGAATAAGTTAGATTCTTACCTGACACCATATAAAAAAATTAACTCAAAATGGATTAAATAGCAAAATATAAGAGCTAAAACTATAAGGGCACCTGGCTGGCTCAGTTGGAGGAACATGTGACTCTTGATCTCAGGCTTGTGAATTCACGTTCCACATTGGATGCAGAGATTACATACAAACATACATACATACATACATACATAAAACTTTTTCGAAAAGTAGCTAAAACTAAAAAACTCTTAGAAAAAATATTGGGGAAAAAAAACTTCATGACTTTGGATTTGGCAATGATTTCTTGGATACGGCACCAAAAACACACAGGCAGCAAAAGAAGAGAAAGACGTAAATTGGACTACATCAAAGTTAGACACTTCTGTGTGTCAAGAGACAAAATCAGCAGAGTAAAGACACAGCTCATAGATGGAAGGAAATATTTGGAAATCACATTTCTGGTAAGTGGTTAATATCCAGAATATACAAAGAACTCCTATAACTCAACAACAGCAATTTTTAAAAACTTAATTTAAAAAAATGGGCAAAGGGTTCAGGCAGACATTTCTCCGCAGAAGATATACACATAGCCAATAAGCACATGAACCATTAGGAAAATGCCAATCAAAATCACAAGAGAGATACCACCTCACACCCATCAGGCTGGCTACTCTATCCAAAAAATCCAGAAAATAACAAGCATTGATGAGTAGGCGGAGAAAAGAAAACAAGCTGTTGGTGAGAATGTAAAATTGTGCAGCCACAATGGAAAACAGTATGGAGTTCCCTCAAAAAATTAAAAACAGAGTTACCATATAATCCAGCAATTCCACTCCTGGGTATATATCCAATAGAACTGAAAGCAGGGCCTCAAAGAGATATCTGTACATCCCTGTTCGTAGCAACATTGTTCACAATGGCCGAAAGCTGGAAGTGACCCGTGTCTACCAATGAGGGAATGGATAAACACAATGTGGTAAATCTATACATGGAGTCGTGTTCAGCCTTAAAAGGAAGGAAATTCTGCTACAGGCAACAAAATAGATGAATCTGGATGACTTCATGCTAAGTGAAGTAAGCCAGTCACAAAAAGGCAAATTACTGAGTGTTTGTATATGTATATAAGGTACCCAGAGTACTTAACTTCATGGAAGCAGAAAGTAGAATGATGGAAAATCAGAAAGCCAGGAGCTGTGAAAGGGAGAAGTGGGGAGTTGTTCAATGGCGACTAAGCTTCAGTTTTGCAAGCGGAAAAGAATTCTTCAGATGGACTGAACAACAACGGGAAGTACCTAATACTACTGAACTCCACCCCTACAAATGGTGAAATTGTACATTCTGTTACATGTATCTTGCCACAATTTTTAAAATAATTTTTTAGTGTTTATTTTTAAGAGGCAGAGCGTGAGTGGGGGAGGGGCGGAGAGAGAGAGAATCCGAAGCAGGCTCCAGGCTCTGTACTGACGTGGGGCTCGAACTCATGAGCCATGAGAGCATGGCCTGAGCCGAAGTTGGTGATTAACCAACTGAGCCACCCAGGCATCCTGTACTTGACCACAGTTAAGAAAAGTTTGAGTTGGATGTACAGAGGACAAACGGGGGTAGAGAGAGCAGAAGGGAAAATCTGCCTGATGCCCGTCACGGAGAGCCTCTGGCCCTTCCAGAACTCCAGCCATTCGCGGAGCCCAGTGCAGCTGCGCTGTTACCTTTTCTGGATCCTTCCGGGAGAAAATGGGACAGAGTGAGTCAGCAGCTGTCAGCTGGCCGTCATTTTAAGATCTCTTTCTTTTAAATACACATAGGACATTTTACATAAATGCCCATACCCAGTATCACACTGGACCACGGTGCTGTGGAAGGAGTGGGAAAGAATGCAAATTGCTTTGAAAGCTAACAGTGCGCCAGGGCGTTTTGATGCTATTCCTTTTCACCTTTGATCTTCTGATTCCCAGCCTGGAGATCCACCTCGTTCCCTTCCTAATGCCACCCTGCTCATTTTACAGAGCAAACTGTGGGGTGCCTGGGTGGCTCAGTTGGTTAAGCAACTGACCCTTTTTTTTTTTTCATGTTTATTTATTTTTGAGAGGGAGACAGAGCGTGAGTGGGAGAGGGGCAGAGAGAGAGGGAGACACAGAATCGGAAGCAGCTCCAGCACAGAGCCTGGCGAAGGCCTCAACCCAAGAACTGTGAGATCATGTCCTGAGCTGAAGTGGGACGTTTAACTGAGTGAGCCACCCAGGCGCTCCACATCATCTGAGTCTTGATTTCAGCTCTCAGTTCATGAGATCGAGCCCTGCTTCAGGCTCTACACTGACAGCATGGAGCCTGCTTGGGATTCTCTCTCTCTCCTCACTCTCTGTCCTCCCCTTATTCTCTCTCTCCCAAAATACATAAATAAACACTTAAAAAATAAAACAAAAAGCAAACTGTGATTTAGAGCAATAGTACCAGAACAGGAACGTGATTTCAAGCATTGCACTTAAAAAGGACAGGCTTCGTGTAAACCTTTGTGTTCTCAGGAGCTGAGTGTGTGTGTGCATATGTGTGCGTATGTGTTGGTGTTTTAACTGCTTCTTATTTGCCCACTGGTGATGGAGGGATCCCCAACCCTGGCATTGGGGCATGGTTGAACTCATGATACTGACATTGGACAGATAAGACGGGCAACAGTTTATTAATTATATATACTCGAAATCCAGAGAGGTACCACGCTGGGCCACACGGGGTTTGTGCTCAGGAACAGAGTGAACGGTGAGAGACCATGTGTGTGTTATCAACACGATGAGGTACCTGTGGGAACACGTGACTGGCTGGTTTGAAGAATTCCATGTGCTAGCAAGGAAACAAAACCAGGCTAGCGGAAACTGTGCCTGGTCCTTTGATAAGGAGGGTTATTCAGGAAAGGTCCTGAAAAAGTGAGGAGGGGAGTTTGTGATCAGATCATTTAAGGGCCCCCCCAATCTCACTAGTTGTCAAGGATTCTCATGACACTGAGCCTTAATTTGTGGCCTTCAACCACTGTGTGTGCGTGTGTGTGTGCGCGCGCACAGGTATTGGGGGTGAGGTTGAGGGTGGAGATGTTTGGGGAAACAGGACTCTGGAGGTCAAGAAAATCAAAGGGGACAAATGTGTCCCTTTTTTTCTCGTACTCTGTCCAGTGCTTCTCAAAATGTCGTCCACAGACCAGTGCTGGTGTGCAAACCATTTGTCACCCACCTGCAGTTGAGATGGGTACGAAAACCCAGAGTGGAGGTGCTTGGGTAGCTCAGAGGGTTAAATGTCTGACTCATGATCTCACAGTCGTGGGATCGAGCCCCACACGGGGCTCCACGCTGACAGCACAGAGCTGGCTTGGGATTCTCTCTCTCTCCCTCTACTCCTCTCTCACTTGCAGTCTCTCTGTCTCAAAACAAGTACGTAAACACTTTTTTGAAACCCAGAGTAAGCGTTCAGATATTCCGACGGCAATCTGACGCACTTCTCACAGTACATAATTCTGGGCACACGTACAAAGCATGTGGGCCACAGTGGACGTGGTTTCACACCGACGCTCAGGCATTTTACCAACCAAGCTGGAAACTGGTCAAAGTCAGTCGAGAGGAGTGTGATTTCATTAATGGCTAATTCTGCTCCTGTGCTCCTATCCCCATTCCAATTAAGTATAAAATACACATTTCAAGATTTGATGCCAAACTATAAAGGCTAGAGACAAGTCTTGCCACCGAGCAGTAAATACTAAGGGAAAGATTTAATGTAACCGGCAGCGTATGGCCGTGCTGATGATTTCTCATAAACCACATGGACTAATTTAGAAAGGAGAAAAAAAAAAAAGGCAGAGAAGCCTTCAAGGAAGTAATAACCCAGAGGTAAAAAATATTGATTAGGGAAAAATATTATCTTAATCAAAATATGTCTTTTAGCTAGAAGTTGTTTGGGGCCCAGAAAGAGAAAACAAAGTATGTTTCTAAGATGCACATTTTTTCCTTGTGGCTTTTGTTGAATAATGCGCAAGGCCATCAGTCTTTCTGAAGTCTTTGCCGTGTAAATCAAAATAAAGGCTTTAATAATTCTACAAGGAACCTTATTTACCAGTCGGATAAAAAGGAAGCAGTATTAATTATTTTTAAGGTATTTCTATATCTACCTGCGACTTTTGGTATGTCTCGGTGACAGAGCCTGATAAATTTCATATGGCTTGCCACATGCTATATTTTCTTCTAATGAGAGCTTTTTGCTTCTGATCTTTTTCATCTGTCTTCAGAGGCAAACGATTTGAAATAGCTTGTTTCTGTCAGCATTTGTATTGTGTTCTGGCAACTTCTTTTTAATCCTCTTCCAAGTTTAAGCTTGATCTTTTAAACATTACAATCAAACAACCTTTGAATATGTCACGTGTACTTTCGTTTTTAGGGATTTTATAAATTCAAGCTGAATCTGAGTGGAAGTAGGTAAGAGCTACTTCAGATCCTCACACCTCTCCAGTTTCTCCTTAATCTTATCATGTGTGGCTGTCCGCCAAATTTTATATGCCAGAATGTCTTTATTATTTCCATTTGCCATTTGAACGCCAAGAACTTTATTCACGGGAGAAACTGTCGGTGGAAATGCAAGATCCCATTGTGCCTAAGAGTAACAAGGAACAAGCAAAATTAGAATGTATTTCCCCCACTCCTCACTCTTTTTTTATGTACACAAAGTCAGAAGTTGATAAATTATCCAATAAATGTAGTCATTAGAGCTGAGAAAATTCAGGTATAATTGATAGATCAATGACCCAAATCCTTCAGGGACTGAAGTCCCTCAAACCTCAATCCTGCCTCATGTATAAATAGTGCCTTTCCCCAAGGCCCTCTTCCCTAACCTATGCATTTCCTCCCTTTACTTCTGAACACGGTTGCCAAACCTTTGTGTGTGAGAAGAACTACAGTCTTTACTTTGGCACTGAAGGAGAGAAAAATAAAACTGAAGATCGGTTTGAATCAAATCCTCATCCAGATATACACTTGAGCGCCCCCTGTCGGCTTCCTAGCAGCAGGCAAGTTACAAACACTGGCTAGTCCTCAACGCACAAAGAAAGCAAGCAAACCCAAAGGGCCGCCGTCATTTGGACTCCTGTATGAAAAGCGGGGGAGGGGAAAATCAATATTTGCTTAATAGAAAAGGAAATCATTGAGAGGGAAGGAAATTTTATTCTTCAATCTTTTAACAGTGTCTTTCAACACGAGGGAGGGAAAAGTCCTCTTTATTTTCCTTTTTTTTTGTTTTGTTTTTAAAGCTTAAAGCTATATTCACTTTCAATGTTAGATGGGCACTTTTCTGAAAAGAAGAATGGACAGAAACCTAACAAATATATATTTGGTTTTACTCAAGGCCTCATTGGACTTTTTTAGCTTGTGCTTGCCTTTGTTTTATGTATATCAAGGGCTAAGAAATCTACCATAAATCCTTGATTTCCCTTCATATTTTCAAGCAGGATGACTTGGGCACCGAATGGAGGAAAAATGAGTAGGAGATTAATACATAAGCATATACTTATACTTTCATTCTGATATCCTAAGGATTGAGTCAATAAAAATAGATTTCCTTTCTACTTATCATAAATATGCTACTACCTCCTTCAAACCTACCTGCTGAAATCTGATTTTATTCATCTACAGAGAAGCATAGATTTTACTTTAAAATTCTCTTTTAAAAGAACAATAATGGCTTACTTTTAAACAATAGCTATTTTGACAATCTTGCCAAGAGAGGGATAGGATGAATTTTTCTCCAAAAAAACCCCTCTTCTCTTGGGAAGTTTAAATATTCATTCTTTTATTGTCAATTATAACTCTCCCTAATTATAAATTTTAAATATATGATTACTGAGTGGCTTGGCACAGAACAAGTAGACTGAGAATTAAAGAACTTGGGGCACCTGGTGGCTCAGTCAGTTAAGTGGCCGACTTTTGGTTTTGGCTCAGGTCATGATCTCAAGGTTCATGACATCGAGCCGTGCGTTGGGCTCTGTACCGGCAGACTGAAGCCTGCTTGGGACTTTCTCTCTCCCTCGCTCTCTCTCCCCCTCCCCGCCACCTCTCTCTCTCTCTCACTCTCTCTCTCAAAAAAAAAAAAAAAAAGAATCAAAAGATTCTTGTTCCAGTCTTGGCTTTGCCACCTTCTATCCCCAGAGTGTGTGGGCCATTTAACCCCCCTGAGTTTCAATTGCCTCACTTGAGAAATGGAAGTCATTAACCTAATCATAATTCAAGACACATGAGATGCCAATTACCAGAGATACTTGTCACCATGTGGGAGAGGAACTTATAATAATAACCTTACGTTAAGTATCTGCTATGTCGCATTCACTGCAAGCATCATTGAGTTGACCTAGAGGAACTAATACGAGCTCAACTCTGGAACCAAATAGACTTGGTCCCAAACCCATTTCTGCCATTTTCCATCCAGGTACCCTTGGAGAAACGAGTTAATGTTTCTAAAACTCAGAGTCCTTACATGGAAACATTGAACTATTTCTCCCAAATCATGCGGTTGGAAAATGGCAGAGACGGGCCTGTAACGCAATCATGGACTAGAGAACTGCAGTCTAGAAGGGGATTGGTCACAACTAAAACATTACAATGCTATTAAACTTTGCTCCTTTATTTTTCATTCTACCGCTTGAAGCGCCCTGAATACCATGCTAAAGAGCTTAAACTTCATCTTGTCATTAAAGGGGAGTTTGTGAAATATTTTGAGTAGGGAATAAATCATACTGATGATTTATTCACCAGGATGTGGCAAAAAGTTAAGGAGCATCTATATATTAATGGAATACATTTGTGTACCTTATTATGATTCTATTTATTATAGGTGATCGTGTAGACAAAAGACCCACCCACACCATCTCTTACCCTGATGTTGAACTACGTGTGCTAATATGATATCCTGGGAGATAAAGTAAGCCCACTACCCTGTAGTTGAGAGATATTTCCCCTCAGAGGAGGAAACTGCCTAGGTGTAAGTCATACTGTGAAGTCTATTCCAAGACAGGAAATTAGAAATTGGGAACTGAGATCTAATGAGTGGCCAGAGGCAAAACCTTCCCATCTCCAGTCATTTTTCCTTTGGCCTGGATTCTAAGAAAAACTTGAGAACAACGTGTACACTGATGAGGGGGAAAATGCCCTCCCCTGTCCCCCGGTCTTCCCCCACTTACCACCCTGCCCAAGGGAGGCAGCTCCAGTCCTTCCCACCTAAATTCTGCCTCTCCAACACCAACCTCGGAACATATAATATAATGAACTTGCTGTCATATATGTGGAGAGCATGAATGGGGCTAATTTTGGTGTCTTTCTTAAAGAAAGGTACCCATTACAGCATTGCTTTAAAGCACACGTAAATGAACAATGGCACTTACGTCCAATATCTAATCCTTGACAATCAATAAGGACATGTCACATCTACGGTGACATCGAACTAATGTATTGCCCAAACGTTAAACTTTGGCTGTAGTTCCTAGTGCGTGTAGTTCTTGATTTCAGAACCTTTTCCTTTAAAGTTCATTGTGGGGCTGGGAGCCAGGAGGCGGTGAACTGCCCTTATGAAAAGTTTGCATGCAGTGATTCGAGCTTTCCTGAATCCGGGGCATGGGTTCATGAAAGGTTTATGATCCATCAAAATACCTTCTCTGAGCCTCCAGAATGAAAAGAATGTAGAAAAACTATTGTTCAGGGAAATGCTTTGCCCGTTCCTCAGAAGTGGTCAGTTCAGTTATTAATTTATTCTGTCTGGCAGTCACCCAGTTAGAATGCTCTTCTTAAAGTGTAGGTCTTTGGTATGCCCCATAATCTTTTCAAAATGGTAGGTCTTCCATTTCCGGAAAATTCCTTCCTCTCATGGATTAGGAAGGTGGTTCAGCCTCCTTCTCTGGGAGAGCTTTTGGGCTCCATTTTGACCGACCTGGCATAGGATGGCCTGGTTGTTAATTCCTTGAAACCTGCAGATATACCCTCCATTCTGGAAGAGGCTCTTAGCTCAGAATGTATCTCTTTAGTGAGGCTCACTGATAAGAAGGAGAGGGGGGAAATACCACCCACCACAAAGTCACGGACTTCAGCAGTCTTTTTCAAGCACCACTTAAAAGGCGTGGAGCCAGAGCGCAGAGATCAGGATTCAAACCTGGGAGCTCAGTGGCTTCTTGATCAAAGGCTACCCAAGGGGTAAGCATCCGGGGCCTCAGGGCTCTGGGTTGGCATCAATTATCAAAGGGTTCTGGGGAGGAAGAGAGGCAATAGAAGGGCAGGCTATTTCCTTGAAGAGTTGAGAAGTGGTAGCGGGCTAGAGTGCAACCGGTCCAGGAAGAGACCATGGGGCAAGACTGTAATTAGGAGCTAGACCCCATGGAAAGCGCTTGCGACACGTGGACCAGGCGCCATGCACTCCTGTCAGAATTGATCAGCAAAGGCAGGGAAAGGGATCTATAAGAAACTCTTGCATGCAGCGTTTAATCTGGGCCTTTTACACTGTAATTAATGTCAAATTTCTCCCCTTGAGAAATACCGGAAAACTCCTTTATTGAACTTTACAAGTTGAATGTTTATGGCTACACCGCAATGAAAGTTGTGGCAATGCAGGGTAGTTTTTGACACCCCCCCCACCTCAAAAAAAGTTATGGACTGAAAGAATGGAAGTGGCCTTGGGAAGCCATCCAGGAGGACCCCTTTCCATCAACCCTTCCTACGGGATCAGTTACACACTTCTGCCCTCCCCTACCACCCCATGCGGACAGTAACATGAAGATAGGGAATTCTGTATTATTCATCTTTGTATTATCAGTGCCCGGCACTAGGCAGAATTAACATTCGTTCACATTCTCTGAGAAGCCATGAAACAGAAATGTGTAAGACAGACTAATACCAATGGATGGTATCCCTGTTGAACACAACACAAAATATTTAAGTGTGATGGTGGTGGCAGTGAGAATAGTGTGTGTTGGGGATGGGTGGCTTCAGGGTCAGGTTGGATTTTTTTATTATTATTATTACTGCCCAGCTCTGGAGAGACTTCAGGCTGGAATTGTTTCATCCAAGTTCATGTGCAGTGGGTTTTCCTTTCTCTTCAAATGTATCCAGGCCCACACTCCATTTCAGGGGGTTTTTGCATATCCAGGTGGGGGTTATCTACCCAGAATTAGTGGGATCGGTACATAGGGACACAGAAAGGCAATTTTCCTACCTGACACTCAGTAGGCCATGTAGTTAGTGAGTGCCAAGAGACATTCTCATGAAATCCCCATTCAAGAATGACTAACAACTCCTCAGGACAGGGCATGTGTAATCCTCACCCGACAGGGACAGCGAGCCTGCAAGGATTGGTGTTAGACCCTGCTTGTGGGACCAGACACTGGAGCAGAGCTGGGTGGCTTTCTCTACGGCCTCTCCCGACATTCTTCCATATTATATCCCCTTCATTTGTCACTCGCTGCAGCCTGCGGATTCCTTTCTGTTCCTATAGCTAGAAAGCTCTCTGTCTTATTCATCACACCTCTTTCATGTTCTCCTGAAGCCTAAGCAATTGAACGTGAAAAGCTCAGACTTGGTGTTTCTCTGGTTCCATCCCTTTTCGGAGGAAATGAGTGAAGAATGCCAAGTTCACTGACTAGGGGGAAAGACGAGGGCTAGGAGAAGCAGTGTGGGGAAGGACATGGGAGTTAATACTTAAAATATTCTAGGGGCGCCTGGGTGGCTTAGTCGGTTAAGCGTCCGACTTTTGCTCAGGTCATGATCTCGCGGTTCGTGGGTTCGAGCCCCGCGTCGGGCTCTGTGCTGACTGCCGGCTCAGAGCCTGGAGCCTGTTTCAGAGTCTGTGTCTCCCTCTCTCTCTGACCCTCCCCTGCTCACGCTGTCTCTCTCTCTCTCCTAGAAATAAATAAAAATATTGAAAAATAAAATAGAATAAAATATTCTTAAGTATATTATCCTGCCATGTAAGTCACCAAACAGCCCATTTCTAAATGGATGAAGAAGGGGGCAAGGATAGCATTTATGACTATTTCCAATATGCACGCAGTCGTGTGATCTTTGCATTCACTTCATGAATGTTAGCCTTCTGTACCCATCTGCTTAGCCATAGGATCAAGACCCTTCCACCCGAGAAGGGTGAGAAAACTCAATTCAAAACAGCTTAAAGACAAAGAAACAATATTCTCCTATACCTGGAAAGTACAAGGCAAATTTAGAATTCTTCCCAGACTTGGTCCGGCCCCTCATACATTGCTTCCAGGGTGCTCTCTCCCTCTCTCTCCATTCCTCAGCAGAGCTTGGCTCTGCTATTCAATCAGGCTTTTGCTCTACAAAGAAGATAAAGATGGCTGCCCAGGTCTACACCCACCTCCTTCTCAGCTTGGCAGCCCCAGAAGATAGAAGCCATCTTCCACACTCATCCTAGCAGCGAAGTGTTGATCAGTCCACCTGGGACTAAACATCCTTTTTTTTTTGGGACTAAACATCCTTATGTGGAAGGATCACACGTCCAGGAGGAAATGTGTGATAACTGACCAAACTCTAGTCACATGCTCACCTCAAAGGACAAGAATGTGAAGAAGCCATTGTAAACGAGCCCCACCAGGGTTACCTCAGGGTCAAAGGACAAACGGATGGGGAAATGTTCCAGAAAGTAAAAAAGTAGCATTACTCCAGGCCACTTTACTTGCCTTGTTATTTTATTGTCAAAAATTATAAGGCAGTGCTTTTCAATTGCATGTAATGAAATAAACTTAATGGGTAATGAACAGAACATTGTAGGATAGCATAGGGTAGGTAGGATAGAATAAAAAATGTCAAATAGGGTACCTGGGTGGCTCAGTTGGTTAGCATTTGTCTCTTTTTCAGCTGAGGTCATGATCTCACAGTTCGTGAGTTTGAGCCCCACGTTGGGTTCTGTGCTGACAGAGTGAAGCCTGCTTGGAATTCTCTCTCTGCCTCTCTCTCTCTGTCCCTCCCCTACTCACACACACTCTCTTTCTCTTAAAATAAGTAAATAAACTTTAAAAAAATGTCAATGATGTCAGTGTGTACCACATATACCAAGCATATATGTTATCTTTTAGAAATTTTGTCTCAGTAGAGTGTGTGTATGTACATACATTCTCTTCTCTTGAGATATATATGCATACGTATGTATGTATAATAATGTAGAACAAGTTTCTCACTGTGAGATACAGTAGGTAAAAAAAAACACACACAAAATAAAAATCCTTAAGATACACTGAATTAATTCACCTAGCAACAAGACTTTCAAACACACTCTTACCTCTTTGGAAGATGAAAATTAATTGTACTCAACACTTGGGAAAATTATATTTTCCCATCAAGAAACAAAATTTGCCTTCCATATTTAATGATTGTATGCCAATATATTTCTAAAGGCTTGCGCCATGAAAACAATAAAACAAAAAAATTCCTATCAGTCTAGCAATAAGGGCTCATGGTTTGAATGTTCCAGACTTCGTATTGTAAACTCAGAAAACGGAGCCACCTGCAAAGATTCAGGAGAACTAAGCCAAGGTTCCAAGAGCCAGAGGTTGTTTTGAGAGCTAAGTTACTGGGTGAAAGGTATAAAGTAAACTATCAAGTTGTTTTCACCATCAGGGTGAGTGGGAGAAGTTATTGTAGGCAGTGCTAGACACTGGATGAAACTTACTCAGCTCAGAGTCAAAGTAAATAGTCCTATGTTCACGAAATAATAACCCAGGGGCTTGAAAGAGCTCTAGTTTCCAAGGGTCCCTAATTCACTTGCTTAGGATAGAAGCACCACCCTATATCTGCAAAAGATGCTAGAGTTTCATGATAACCAGGCATAGATAGACTGGCAGCTTGAGCTGCCTAAAATTCTAGAAAGTTTGCTGCAAGTACAAACTGGAAATAGAAAACCTTTTTCCTGGAGAAAAGATTATTAATAGACAGTTCCTACTGCTGCTGTTAGGGCAATAACAGTGAGTGACAGTTCTGAAGCCAGAGGCTTTACTAATCAAGGATGTAAGTAAGGCAGGGGGGCAGGGGCTGGGGAGATTCTTCCAGATAAAGAGAATGGCCCATTGGAAGGCCCAAAAATCGGGGAAAGTGGGACACAGACGGCCATCCAAGTGATTCCGTAGGGCCGGAGAAGAGAACGGAAGAGGAGGGGCGTATGAGAGGTGGTGAGTACAAAGCCACTTGATTTTACCCCAAGTACCATGGAGAGCCAGTGTAGGGTTTGAAGCAGAGGAGTTGTACAATCATGCCTCCTTTCTAAAGTGTCTCTCTAGCAGCAATGAGAATAAGTAGACAGGAATAGAGGCAGAGAGACCCGGAGAGGGGTATCATAAAGTAGGGGAAGGTCGATGAGGATGCCAGCTGCTGAGGATGGGGAGAAGGGCACAGAGAGATGTTAACAGGACAAATGAACAGCTCTTGGTCCCTGTTGGGGTCTGGCAGTATGAGTGAAGGAGTTGCAGCGGGGAGGAAACCTCACTCTCTGCGACGGGGCATCTGCATGTAGGGTGGTGCCAATCATAGAGGAGAGAGGCACCAGAGAGCAAATGATGGGTTACGTTGAGGGTGTATCCTCAAAAAGAGGAGAAAAAAGAGAAAAGCAGTAAATAATTATCAGGTGGAGCCATCAGTCTGAATCTCTATAAGCTTAACTCTACAGTTAGTGACTCTTAGCCAGAACTGTCCCTTTATCTTCGGATTCATGTGTTCACCCCTCATACATGCTAATTGTTAAATGAATGGATACCATCTGGGTAAAACGAGGGATGAAAAGCATGTCTTTTGACCAACTTTCAAAACAGATTACATAATAATGTTATATTGTTAATACTTCTGAAAGGGAAATGGGGATCTTAGACACATTTCGTGGCTGAAACAATCTGGTAAACCACTCGGGAACAAATTCCTAGAAGCCCCAGAACATGCTGCTTCCCTATATAATCCTAGGAAGAGGCTGAATAACCTCCCTCCCCACCAGAAGCCTTCCTGCAATAAACAATATGAGAAGCATTTAAGCTCATTTTACTCTGACAATATTCACTACATGTCACCAGATTTAGAATCTTATAAATGCTAACATCTGGTGCATGGAGTGAGGAATCGCTTCCCGATAGCCAAAGTGAGTGTGGTACCAAAGGAGAGACCAATGTCCCTTTGCCACATCCTGCTGAAGGAGAGGGAGGGCTTTCTGGTTAAAATACATATTACATGTCACATAGCACAGATCTGGGAGCTACTCTGGCATGATTTCTAAGAGGTTCAACGGGGTTAGTCCAATTTGTAAAATGTGACGTGCAGACACGGAAAAGAGCCACCATTGTGGGACGAAATGACCTTTGGGTTTGCAGATGCACTAAAGGCATTCATCTTCTGGCCAGTTGCAGCATTGTGGCACATGGAGCGTAGTATATCGACTGTCACCGGTGAATCCTTTCCCAGATACGAAATCACACTGAAATGATACCATGTTTGCAAACACCATCACTATTAGAGCTGAATATTTTCTTCCATTCTGCAGTTTAGCATAAAAGTGGTAGCTTAGATCATATTTATAAATTGTGGACCAGAGTGCAAGCTTATCAATAATATAGATCATTAGAAAGAGAAGAAGCTGTTAATTAATTTCAGTTTGTTTGTGGAAGAGGGAAGATTTCCAAGTAGTACCAGATAGGGACTCAAAGAACGTGGAAATTCAATGCTCTGAGAGTAGACTGTATTATCATTGTTTAGGAAGGTTTTTATTGCAAAAAGCATGTCTAAGTCTTTTTACGTTTAGCACTTTATTCCTTTCTATCAACAAGCAGGCGGCTTCTTGCCAACCACACCTAAGCAAGAGGAGGTGTGTTATTTTTAATTCAAAATATTCTCATTACAATAAAAATACTCTTGTGCCAGTTGTAGGCAGATTTGGGGCTGGCTGCCTGACTGGCCTCAAGATTTTCCTGAACATTCTCCCCTTCATACTCATCCCATCTCCAGATCAACCAAGAATGGGCACGCAAGACTAATATCCTACTGATCTAGCTCCTAAACCAGAGAATTGAGCCAATATCTTTGAAGGGCTCGATATTCCAATTTCCCTTGAACTTGAGATTGCCTTTCAAAATGGCTCTTGGCCTGATATCCATGTTCATATGTGATTGCTTATCTGAAATCTAGCTAAAAAGGCGTGGTAAAATAAGTTACTGGCTGAAATTCAGCTAGCATTAGAGCAGTGACATAGTCCTTCGTGCAAGTAAGGGAATGTATCAAAAAGCAGTTGGAGTGGTGATTACGTGCATTATCCAAGAGAAGCGAATTCAGTTCTGTCTCTATTCTGATAATCTCCCTTAATCCCTTAGGTCTGAGAATCAAGACTGACTCCCTGGTTACCATAGCCCTCTTACTAGAGCAAAAAGCAGGGAAGAAGTGATATAAAGCTAGCTGAGAGCAGGAAGCCCACGTGTGTGCATATCAGTGTTCTTTTGACTGTCAACATCACAGCACTCATTTAAACTTGGTTCAATAACAACATCAAATTCCTAGGACATCTCAAAGAATCAGGAAGTCGTTTGACCTCTTTCAGTCTTAATTCCAAAAATCCCACAAAAGGGATAAAGATCAATAAGCTGAGTCCAGTGAGGGGAAGGACTTTGCAGGCACCTGTGGGCAGTGGGCAGGGGGCATAGGGTGGTAGGGAGGCCAATCCCAAGAGAGGGTGCTGAGCAGACAATCCAATAAATGTCTACTGCACACATCATGAATACTTTCAACAAGCTTTCTCTGCCATTAGACTTCTCAACTGCAACAAACAGACCTAGAGAAAACCAAGGACAGGCTTGGTAGAGAGAGTCCTATGATCTGTATCAACCGATAGTAGGGCATCCTTTTCTCCCCCAGGGCCAATCCTATCATAAAGATTCTTCCCTTTCCGCCTTTCCACTGCCCTGCACCACTGGCCGGCACTGATGCCCACTGAAAAGAAGATGGGGCCGGATCTGTAGCATGAAATAAGGGAAGGTAGGAGTTGGTTTATGGTAATAGCAAGTCCAGAGCATCCCACTTTGAGGTAGGATCTGCAGGAACCAGAGTGGGGGACAGGCGTGGGGGGAGAGCGCTTCACATGGCCAGGAGAAGTGGTTGGGAGGGAGTCGGGGCTGTTGGTGACGACGTTCCTCTATTTCCCTCCAGGCACTTAGATGTCAAAGAGGAAGGTCATGATGTAGCAGCCAGGGATTTCGGGCCTTGGGCCCTGGTGCTGCTGTGTATAGTGAGGACCAGGGAAACCATCTTTCTCCAGTAGCTGTCAAACCAGCTGGAAATACAACATGAAAGTCTAACAGTATCACCTGAGGATGCAGATCTGGCTTCATTTCAATGTGCAATATTCACCTTACACATTCTCCTTGGTCGCTTTTGGAGGGGATTTTTTTAGTGGCGGTTAAAGGCATTCCTTTTCTTAAATGACAACCAAAAGCTCCTAAACTTCATTTCCGGGTCAGGGACCTATAACTGAGTTTGTGTCGTTCTGTGATAATAATACCTGAAGTGGTGGATAAACTCCTTGGTTATCAGATGCCAATAAATGCCCACAGTCCTCCAGAAACACAAGGTAAGAACAAAAACAAAAACAGAAACGAAGGTTTTCTTCATGAACCAATATTCGAGGAAAACACAAAACTGTTAAACCAACATACAGAGGTTTTTTTTTTTTATTTAATTACTGGTACTGCAACAGAAGTGCTTTCTATTGTTCATAATGTACAGATTCAACAGGATTGTGGATTAGTCTAAGAAGCGTTACTATTTATACTAAACAAGAGATTGCTAAGTTTCAATGAATTAACATGCTTGTTACGTTAAATTTTGGAACTAGTTGGGAACTGCCATTGCTTTTACCTAGATCAGTAGAAACTTTCTCCTCCTTTTTCTCTTCTCTGCCTCTTCTTTTTCAATTTTTAGCGTCTTTGTGTTTGAAGGATGCAAGATATATGGAAGAGAAAGGGTCTTGCTCCACAAACATACCTTGAAATTGGATTCTTGCTGAAAAATGGACCTTGTTTCACAAATGATATTTGGATCCAATGGCAGGATGTGTTTAAGTATTTTGTTTCAAAATTTTGATTGAAAATGAAAGATTCTCTATAAAATAATACATTTTCTTGGCGCAGCTAAACACCTGGATTCTGAACAGATTGAATTCATGCTTTAAATTAAAAAATTAGTTTTGTGCTTTTCTGTCAAAAATATGAACGAAGTTGAGTAAGTGGATTGCACATGAGTAGTCTATGTCTGGGGAAAATCCAAACAGATGGTCTCTGAAATACTTCTTGGTAAGACATAAAATAGGAAATCCAAAGGATGAATAAAGGGTTTCATAAATTATTCAAAATTACCACATTAGATTATTTCTAAAAAATGGTTTTTAGGCATTTCTTGATATTTCCAAAGAACTTTTAAGACAACTTCAAGGGACCTCTGACCATGCCATTCCATTTCTACAGTATTCTAATGAAATATGTATAAAGTAAACAAGTGTTCAGATAAACAAGGTTTATCACAATATAGTTTGCAATAGTGAAATTGGAAAGCAATCCAAATATTCAAAAGTGAGGTGTTGGCTACATAAATTATGACAATCAACTCAATAGAAGACTATCCAAGCATTGACAACTATATACCTCTATATTTATTTACGTGGAGTTACATTTTTGATACAGTAATAAATCTAAAAATGTGCCACAGAACTGTAGAGTTAAATCCAGATTATGTTTAAAATTCACCTTTAGGGGTGCCTGGGTGGCTCAGTCGGTTGAGCATCCAACTTCGGCTCAGGTCATGATCTCACCACTCGTGGGTTCGTGCCCCACATCGGGGGCTGTACTGACAGCTCAGAACCTGGAACCCTGCTTCAGATTCTATGTCTCCCCCTTTCTCTCCCCCTCCCATGCTCATGCTATGTCTCTCTGTCTCCCTCTGTTTCTCAATAATACATACATGTTAAAAAAGATTAAAAAAATAAAATTCACCTTTAGGTATTCCTCCTATATAGAAAATTTGGAAAAATATCTGGAAAAGTATGGCAGTGAACATAAGAAAAAAAATCCTTCTCGAGTCTCTTCTCTCTCCTATTCATTACTGAATTATAATGGACACGTCACTTACATATTACCTTTTTCTTTCTACAAAGAAATTAATCTTCACCATTCCCTTTAGAAATCCATAGATGTGAAGTATTAACATACATAGAATGATGATCATTTATGAGAAATTACCATGGAAAGAGTAACCACTGGCATTTTCTACCCTCACTGTGGGTAAAATACTACTCCATGCACGCTGTAATCGTACAGAAAATGACATTTTCTTAAAAAAGAGAGAGAGAATTTTTTTAGAGCACTTTTAGGTTGACAATGAAATTGAGAAAAAGGTACAGAGATTTCCCATGTATGCCTCTGCCCTTACACATGCATCACCTTCCCAACTATCACCAGCCCCCACCAGAGTGGTCCATTTGTTATAGCTGATAAACATACACTGACACATCATTATCCCCAAAAGTCCATAGTTTACATCAGGGTTCACTCTTGATGTTTATTCTATGAGATTGGACAAATGTATAATGACACATATTCATCATTATAATATCATCAGAGTATTTTCACTGCCCGAAAAATCCTCAGTATTCTCCTGTCTATCCCAATCCCCTCTCAGTCACCCCCCAGCTCCTCACCCCTGTCAACCACTGATCCATTTACTGCCTCCATAGATTTGCCTCTTCCAGAATGCCACTTAGTTGGAATCAGAAAGTATGTAAACGGTGCAGATTGGCTTCTTTCACTTAGTAGTATGCACTTCAGTTTCTTCCATGTCTTTTCATTTATTGATAGCTCATTTCTTTTTAGTGCTGAATGATATCCTCTCGTCCGGCCTTAAAACAACTTATTTGTATACAGAAAGTAAACTGGAAGTACGGTTTATTTATTCACCCACTGAATAACATCTCATTGCTTCCAAGTTTTGGCAATTGTGATTAAAGCTGCCAAAACAGGTCTTAACGCAGGGTTTTGTGTGGACATATGTTTTCACCTTCTTTGGGTAAATACCAAGGAGCATGATTCCTAGGCTATGTAGTAAGAATATGTTTAGTTTTGTAAAAAACTGACAACCTGTCTTCCAAAGTGGTTGCACCATTTGGCATCCCCAATGGCAATATATGGGACATCCTTGCTGGCATTTGGTATTGTCAGTGTTCTAGATTTGGGGCATTCTAATAGATGGATAGTGGTGTATGTCGTTGCTGTTTTGATTTGTATTTCTCTGCTCACATGTGATGCGGAGCATCTTTTCATATGCTTATTTGCTATCTGTGTATTTTTTTGGTGAGGTTAAGGTCTTTGTCCCATATTTTAATTGTTTTGTTTTTTCTTATTGTTAAGTTTTAAGAGTTCTTTGCATGTTTTGGGTAACAGTCCTTTATCAGATAAGTCTCTTGCAAATATTTCCTCCCAATCTGTGTTTTGTCTTCTCATTCTTTTGACATTGTCTTTTCAAATGCAGTTTTACATTTTAATAAAATTTAACTTAGCATCAATTTCGTCCGTGGATCATGTCTGTGGTATTGTAGCAAAAATGCATTCCTTACCCCAAATCATCCAGGTTTTCTCCTATATTATCTTCTGGGAGTTTTATATTTTATGAACTGTGTAAGGTCTGTGCCTAGATTCTTTTGTTTTGTTTTGTTTTCTTTCGTTTCCTTTTGTTTTGCGTGTGAATGCCTGTCTAGTTCTAGTACCATTTGTTGAAGGGACTATGTTTGCTCCATTGTATTGCTCCTTTGTCAAAGATTGGTTGACTCCGTTGATGTGGGTCTCGTTCTCCATTTCTTCCATTGATATATTTGTCTGTTTGTCACCAATACCACCTTGTTTTGATTACTAGAGTTTTATAGTAAGTCTTGAAGTTGGGTACCATCAGCTTTCCAACTTTGTTCTTCTCATTCAATATTGTATTAGCTTTTCTGGGTCTTTTGCTTCCCCCATAAGCTTTAGAATCCGTTTGTTGACACCTATAAAGTAACTACCTGGAATTTTGATCGGGAACGCACGGACGCTGTAGACTAAGTTGGGAAGAAGTGACGTCTTGACAATGTTGAGTCTCCCAACCCACGAACATGGAATGTCTCCTCACGTATCTGATTCTTTTTAAATTTATTCACCAGAGTTTTATAGTTTCATCATATAGATCTTGTACATATTTTGTTAGATTTTTAGAAAGATATTTTAATTTGAGGAGTGCTAATACAAAAGTATTGTGTTTTATTTTTTTAAAGGTTAAAAAAATTTTTTAATTTATTTTGGGAGAGAAAACACAAGCACACGAGTTGGGGAGGAGCAGGGAGAGAGAAAGAGAGAGAATCCCAAGCAGGATCGTCAGCACGGACCCTGGCTCAGGGCTCATTCCCACCAACTGTGAGAACATGAACTGAGCCAAGATCAAGAGTCAGATGCATGACCTGAGCCAAAATCAAGAGTCAGATCACCAACTGAGGCACCCAGGTGCCCCAATAATACTGTTTTTTTAATGTCGAATTCTACTTATTCATTGCTGGCATAGAGGGAAGCAGTTGGATTTTGTATACTAACCTTGCAAACTTGCCATAGTTGCTAGTTAGTTCCAGAAGGTTTTGATCAAATCTTTCAAATTTTCTACAGCTAATGTCAACTGCGAACAAAGACAGTTTTATGTCTTCCTTCCCAATCCTTTCCGATCTATAAACTTTTAATTCCTCTCTTTTTTTTTCCTTACTGAATTAGCAAAGACTTCCAAAATGGATTTGAAACCACTGAGAGGGGACATCCTTGCCTTGTACTTGATCTTAGTAGGAAAGCTTTGAGTACTATGTTAGCTGCAGGTCTTTTGTAGATAGTCTTTATCAACTTGAGAAAGTTCCTCTCTATTTCTAGCTTACCAAGAGTTTTTATCATGAATGGGTGTTTCTGCATCTATTGATATGATCATGTGATTTTCCTTTTTTAGTCTGTTGATGTTATGGATTACCTTAATTGAGTTTTGAATGTTAACCAATCTTCCATACCTGATATAAATCCCACTTGGTCATGGTCTCTGATATTTTCATACATTTTAAAATTTGACTTGTTAATATTTTGTTGTGGGGGATGCCTAGGTGGCTCAGTCTGTTAAGCATCCAACTTTGGCTCAGGTCATGATCTCATGGTTTGTGAGTTCAAGCCCCGCATCAGGGTCTGTGCTGATGGCTCAGAGCATGGATCCTGCTTTGGATTCTGTGTCTCTGTCTCTCTCTGCCCCTCCCCTGATCATGCTCTGTCTCTCTAAAATGAATAAATGTTAAAAAATTTTTAAAAAATATTTTGTTGAGGACTTTTGAATCTTTGTTCATGAGAGATATTTTGTCTGTAGTTTTCTTTTCTGGTAACACCTCTGTCTGATTTGGTATTAAAGCAATGCTGGCCTCATAGAATGAGTTAGGAAGTCTTCTCTCTGCTTCTATCCTCTGAAAGAGGCTATAGAGAACTGGCATGATTTCTCCTGTAAATTTTTGGTATAATTCACCCGTAACACATGTAGGCTTTTTGAAAGGTTATTAATTATTGATTTGATTTTTTTAAATAGATAGAGCTATAACATTGTCTATTTCCTCCTGGGTGCTTTTGGCAGATTGTATCTTTCAAGGAATCGGCCCATTTCATCTAGATTATCAAATTTGCAGGCATAAAGTTATTCACAGTATTCCTTTATTATCCTTTTAATACAGAATTTGTATTGATGTCTCCTCCTTCAGTTCCAGTATTAGTAATTTATGTCCTCTCTTTTTCTGTTAGGCTGCCTTATTGATTTTACTGATATTTTCATAGAACCAGCTCCTGGTTTTGTTGACTTTTCCCAGTTGATTTTTGTTTGTTTGTTTTGTTTTTTTCATTGATCTGCTCTAATTCTTATTACTTTTCTTCTGGTCACTTTGGATTTAATTTGCTCATCTTTTGCTAGTTTCCTAATGGGGATATTTATGTTATTGATTGTAGATCTCTTTCTTTTTCTCCCTAATGTATGGATTCAGTGCTATAAATTCCCCTCTAAACACTGCTTTTACTGCATGCCACAAATTTTGATAAGCGTGTTTGCATTTTCGTGTGTTTCAAAAAGCTTAAAAATATTTCTCAAGATTTAGTTTTTGACCCATTTGCTATTTAGAAATGTTGTGTAAGTTCCATGTATTTGGGATTTTCCAGTTATCTTTCTGTTATTGATTTCTGGTTTAATTCTGGTTTAATTCTCATTTCTCTCTGTGAGGAGTTTTATGATTTCTGTTCTTTTGATTTGTTGAGTTGTGTCTAAGGCCAAGAATGTGGTCTAGCCTCATGAATTTTCCATGTGAGTTTGAGAAAAATGTTTATTCTTACCTTTGCCTCCACAGTTTACCTTTTGTTTATTTGTTTATTATTTCTGAGAGAGAGACAGAGAGAGAGAGAGAGAGAGAGAGAGCACAAGTGGAGGAGGAGCAGAGAGAGGGAGACAGAGAATCCAAAGCAGGCTCCAGGCTCTGAGCTGTCAGCACAGAGCCTAACATGGGGCGCCAACTCACAAACCACGACATCATGTCCTGAGCTGAAGTTGAGGTTCAACTGCCTCAGCCACCCAGGAATCCCAGCCTCCACAGTTTAAAGGTGGGAGGGTAGGGGCGCCTGGGTGGCTCATTTGGTTGAGTGTCCTACTTCGGCTCAGGTCATGATATCACAGCTCGTGGGCTCGAGCCCCGCATCGGGCTCTGTGCTGACAGCCAGCTCAGAGCCTGGAGCCTGTCTTCAGATTCTGTGTCTCCCTCTCTTCCTGACCCTCCCCTGATCATGCTGTCTCTATCTCTCTCTCAAAAATAAATAAAACAGTTTAAAAAAAAAAAGGAGTGCTAAAAAATATAAATAAAGGTGAGAGGGTGAACTGATGATGGGCAAGAAAAAACAAGTGATATGCCATAGAATGAAAGACTGTTGGGTTAATTAGTTCTCAGACTCTAATGTACATATACATACCTTGGGGGGATATTATTAAAACCCAGCTTCGGGCTCTAGATCTTTGGAGGGGCCCTAAACTTCATTTCCAACAGGCTCCCAGGTGATATTGATGCTGCTGGTCCATAGACCACACTTTCAGTAGCAGGAGGTAAGAAGATCTCTTAGATTAGGGAGCCAAAAAGTCTCCTTTCCTATGAGGAAACTGGGGCTCTGAGATCACGTGTGAATTTCATGTGTACAGTGTGAACCTGCTAGCCTCTAGTGGGTTCTTCCTCTCCCTCAGCATTCTGCATCTATGTGTCTTCACTTTCCAGTCTGTCCAAAAGGAAACAGAAGATCCGATGTTCATCATATTTTATTATAGTCAAGAGAGTACACTGAATGGGAACAGACTTGGGGAACTCCAGAGTCTCCGAGGTTTGAGTGAGCACAGGAAAATCTGCAGAAACTTTGGCTACATCTTTAATTAGACCCACTAGAGTTTTATGGGTGAGTCTAGATCATAATGGAAAAAGGCAAAATTAGAATTCAATAGAAGGGCTAGACGTTTCTTTCTTCTGTGGAGACTGAACTTAGAGTTTCTGCCCCTTTTTTGGTTTGTATAAAGCTTCCTGTGGGACTTGAAGTAATGGAACTTGAGCAATGTTTGGGTTCCACTTGCTTTGCCAGAGATCTTAGGAACTCTCAGACTGGAAAAGTCAAAACTTAGAGTATTTGGTGCTGGGCTATGGATATCTGAATGCCTTGGGTTGGCCTTTCATGATTTTTTTGTGACTGAGTGATCCACAGACTGGGAGAGGGTCCCCAACGAGGGTTAGAGGAAGAAGCCATTTAGGCCCTGGAGAGAAGACAAGTGTCTCACCTGGGCCATGGGAATCATGGGTTGGCCAGGCCACACCTAGAGACCTGCTTCTATGCCTTTCTTCTACGTCAGAGTCAGTGAGGCACAGGGGTCAAAAAGGGCACTAGGCATCCACCACATGCTGCCATTTATGGCACCTTTTTCTGGTTATTAACTACTGGAGATGATTGGAAAAAAGAAACTGTCTGTTTTCTGGACAAGATACTGCAAATTCCTGAGGATTAGGAAGGAGAATTCATAATGTCCAGAAACATGGAGGGGGGATCATTTGTTCTAAAGGATGGAAGAAAGAAAATAGCTTTATGCATTTTACCAAAGGATAAATTTATATTCTGTCTTAGATATTTAACATAGAATATACTCAGTAAAAGTTTAACAACTAATTTAATTAAACAATGGAGATTTTTTTAAAAAAAAATTTCAGTGTCCAGATGCCAAAAGAAGCTGTCAAATTAAAGCAGCAAGCAGTACAAGCAAACTGTTTTTAAAATATAAATTTTTATCTGGTTCTCCACTGCAAGAACTGATTTATGTTTTATATTCCCTTAATATATTTGATAAAATGGACAAGACCACTTTTAGACTAGGAAGCATTTGCTAATCACAGAGCCTTTGATATTAGACATGGCCAGATTCTATTTTTTAAAAAACTTTTAAAATGTTTTATTCATTTTTTTTGAGAAACAGGCAGAGCACAAGTAGGGGAGGGGCAGAGAGAGAGAGAGAAATATCAGAAGCATGCCCCAGGCTCTGAGCTGTCAGGAGAAAGCCCTATGTGGGGCTCCAACTCTCGAACTGCGAGATCATGACCTGATACAGTGTCTGATACTTAACCTACTGAGGCACTCAGGTGCCCCAGATTTAGCCACGTTCGAATCCTAGTTCTGCCTCTTACAAGTGCGTGCTCTCTGAGCCATGGTGTTCTCCTCTATAAATGGGGATAATAGTAGGGATTGCTGGGGGTGTTAAATGAGAAAATGCATGCAAAACTATAACCCCAGGGCCTGATATAGACTGAATGTTAGTAAATAATGTCATAATCATGGAACCAGAAAGAACAACAATAAAATAAGTCATGAAATTAACAGCGGTTTCGGTTCGGATTCTCCAAGGCCCGACTCCACTGGGCTTGGAGACTCAGAGCAGAGATGAAGCCCAATAGAATCAGCCGCACGAAATGACGCCCCGGCTCAGATGCTGCTAAAAACTACATTTCCCAGCAGCCCCCGGTCCCAGGGTTCCGG
Source organism: Crocuta crocuta (assembly GCF_008692635.1). Lineage (NCBI taxonomy): Eukaryota > Metazoa > Chordata > Mammalia > Carnivora > Hyaenidae > Crocuta > Crocuta crocuta. Next base: position 9,602,709 of record NW_027532825.1, read on the forward strand.
CTTCTCTCACTTCCGGGTCTGTCATGTGACTCGCCGGCTGCACCATGGCGGAAGCGGAGGAGCAGGTAAATGCTGCCGCTGTTGGGCCCGGGAGTGAGAGGCGAGGGTGAGGAGATGCGGTCTGCGAGCGGAGCGTGTGGACGGAGGGCGAGCCAGGCCCACCGCGGGGCCCCCGAGGGGCGGGAGGCCGTTTCGGGGAGCGTGGCTGCTCGGGGGGCGCCCGGGGAGAGCGCCCCGACGCGTCCCGGCGTCGGAGAGGCGGCCTTGCGGCGCCGCTGCCCCTGTGAACTGTCTTGAGTGATGTTTTGCCTGGAAGGCAGCCTGGTTGTCCCAGGACCTGGCGGCCCTTGGGAAGCGTTGAGAGGGGACTTGAGGGGGCGCCTGGGGGGCTCAGTCGGTTGAGCGTCCGCCTTCGGCTCAGGTCATGATCTCGCGGTTCGTGGGTTCGAGCCCCGCGTCGGGCTCNTTCCCAGTCGAAGCGGAGACGGTGCGAGCTGACTCGCAGGAGGGCCAGGAGAGAGTAGATGATGCATTTTGTTTCGTAGCTGTTGTCTTCAGGGGCCAAGCCAGCTGCGACGTGCGGCGGGGGTGACGTGCCTCTGTCCTGACGAAGACGCCCGGGCTGCAGAGCCGGGTCTCTTTCTAAATGACTTTGGGCTAGTTCTTTCATTATGGTCCAGCTCACCGTAAACCTCAAGCAGAAGATGGGGATACAGGAGGAACTAAGTTAGAGAGCAGACCAAGGACCCCGGCTAAAGTGCTTGGTAAAGGCTGGGCTCTGTAAACGTTTCTGCGGTTAGTAGTTGCTGGGAGAACATAGACGACAGCGCCAGCCCAGCCTTGGCTTCGTGGGATTGCAGTTTAGCGCAGCAGTCGGCGATGGCGACAGAGTTTTCATACACCTACAGTGGTAGCCAAACCTTAGTTGAGATGACACCGTACTGTCAAGAAGACAGAAGAGTGCACACAAAGGTCAGAGCTCATTGTCCATTTCCAGAGTCATTTCAGGTTGGCACTGTCTTTCCTTACAAATGAACAGGGCCCTCAGTTTCCGTAATTGTCTCTAAAAAGTGGTTTATGGTGAGCTGTACCAGAATAAAAGAAGTTTAGCTATTTGATAATTTATTATCAACGGCATTAATACCGTTTGTAACAGAGTTCATTTATGTAATGCAAATTTGCCCTACGTGTGATGTGTACCTACCGGTAATTAAGAAAGAAAGTAGAAGTGTGGTTTGGGTGGTCGTCGCAGTAACAGGAGTGTTGCTACCAGCCACGAAGTCTCCTTTTTTGGATCCAGTCACTTCGAAGGAAAAATGCTTGTTAAGCACATGCAATTTCATGAGTCCTTGCTGGGTTTGATGATAGTGGTGAGATTGGCTTTCACACTGTTGCTCTTTATGCTTGAAATACAGCTGATTTGTTGTTTGATTTCAAACCAAAAAGGGGCGTGGCTCAGTCGGTTGAGTGTCCGACCTCAGATCAGGTCATGACCTCATGGTCCGCAAGTTCGAGCCCCACATGTGGCTTGTTGCTGTCAGCGCAGAGCCCGCTTCAGAGCCTCTGTCCCCTTCTCTTTCTGCCCCTTCCCTGCTTATGCTCTTTCTTTCTCAAGAATAAATAAAACATTAAAAAGAAATGAAACCAAAAGCCACGATCTTAGATACAGGGTAGTAGACACGGAGAGAGTTGTTCTTAGTATTTTCTGCTGTTTTGTGCAGAAGAGAGTTTGGCAAAGCTGTTTGATACACAAACACACATAGAAAGTTAGTGATACAGGAAGCATACCTTCAATTTTTATAGCACTTTCCGGTGTAAGCCCTTCACATCGTGTTTGGTCCTCACAAAATAATTCTGTGTGGTAAATGTTCTGACATACAGGTCAGGACCAGCGCCTCCTATGTTCTGCCAATGGCTTCCCACTGCACTGCAAAGAAAAGTCAGACTCCTTTATGATCCCCTGGTTGCCCTGAAGGATCTTGCTCCAATTACTCCATATTCCTTTTCTCTGACTTCATTTTCCACTCCTCTTCTCTTCTCCCCTTTTGTCACTGTGCACCAGCTGTACTTGGCTTTCTTCCTGTACCTTCAACAGGCTGGCATGTTTCTACCCCAGGGCCTTTGCTCATGCTCCTCCCTTTTTTGACCCCAGATATCCAGGGCTTTCTCTTGGAGTTCCTTCATGTCTTTGTCCAAGTGTTATCTTTTTGAGTGAGACCTTCTTTGATTGCTCTTTGAGACCTCTTCCTTGCATTCTTTTTCTCCTTAGTGCTCAACACCATCTCTCATAGTGTGTTTTAAAGTTTCTGCTTATTTGTTCTGTATGTTTCAGTATTCATTTCTGTATGTTCTCCTTATTGAAATGTAAGCTTCATGACGTCAAGGATTTGTTCACTGCTGTTTGCCTGACACCTAGAATAGTGCCACAATATGTGTTAAATGACTGAACTTTACGCATAAGCAACTGGAAATTCAGACAACATAAGTCACTTACTCAGGCTTGTGTCTGTAATAAATCTCCAGTGTTCTATCTCCAAAGCCCATGTTTTTTCACTAGAACACCCCGACCTTTGAAAAAATACTTGAAAACCTAATCTAATTTTATTTTTAACTTTATGAAGTAGAACGAACCCTTATCACCTTAATAAGTTTCCTTCGAGTCATAATTTCACCTTCGACGCTTCAACAGCCTGCATGCAGCTAGAGCAGCATTCATCTCCCAGACAGGTCATTCTCGAAAAGCCCAGGGGCCCACTGTCAGTGGCAGAAAGAAGCAGACATCCACAAATTGTCCTTCTGTTTATTTTTAAAGCTGGCAAATGATCATACCTATATTATCAGTCCTTTATAGATTAAAATGGATTAAAAATGGTTAGATGTTTCTCACTCTGGTTGGTTTGTGCCGTAGGGAGCTGTTAAAATCTGGCTTGCGTGTGGAGTGTTTTGAAGGCTAAAAGTGCACAAAAATGGAGTTAAATAAATTTGTTAATTGTTCTGTTTTGCCCCTTTAAGCCTTTTAGAAAATCTGTTTTTAATTAATTAGTTTATTTATTGAGAGAGAGAGAGGGAGCGAGAGATGATGAGTGGGGTAGGAGCAGAGAGAAAGGGAGAGAGAACACCAAGCCAGGTCCCCACTGTCAGCACAGAGCCCAGTGTGGGGCTCGAACCCACGAACCGTGAGATCATAACCTGAGCCGAGATTAAGAGTCAGACGCTCAACCGACTGAGCCACCCAGGCTCCCCTCCTCTTAACTTTTCTGAGCGTTGTATTCTTTGGTGATTGCTTTTTTTTTTTAACCCTTTAATTTTAGAAAGAACCAAAGTAATAAGATCTGTACCGAGTTATAATGTAAAATAGTTCAGGAGCGCTCAAGCTATGAAGTCACTTTTTTGGACATGATTGAACATTTTTTAAGGCATTGGGAAGTCTTTGTTTCTGCTGAGTACAGTGAAGGGGGTTCGCAGAAATAACCACACGTGCAGTTCGGAGAAAGGCCTCACACGCTGTATTCTGCCTGGGACTTTTCTAACCGGCAGTTTTACTTAGTTCCGGAATGATTTACAGTTGACCTTCATTATCGCAGACGCCCAATGGTATTTGTTCGGACCTCTTTTATGAAAAACGTTCGGCTTGCTGTCCGGTTGTGTATTAGTCTTACCCCGACTAGAGACTGCTGAGTCCTCAAGAACGAGCACAGAGCTCACTCACGCGGACATCTCGCACAGGCCTAGTGCTTTACAGGTACTGGGTGCTTAGTAAAATGTTTAAATGAACTTATGCGGGGGAGAATAGCCTTCCGGATTGAAAATGTCAAACCATAAGTAAGATGCAGTAGAATTTGTGTTATGTTATCTTAACTTGAAACTTTTGAAAGTTATTAATTTAAACGTAGGTTACGTTTCCTACATTCCTTACTCTGCCGGCTCCCCGGGCCCCCTTTCATCTTTCCTACCAACCATCAGGGAACCCGGTCTATTAAAAAACTGACCATCTATTCACGTCACATTTCTTTTTTGAATTTTCCCTGTACGTTTTAGAATTGGAATTTTTTTTTTTAAGAGAGAGAGTGCGTGTGAGTACAGTAGAGAGTCGGAGAGAGAGAGAGAGAGAGGGACAGAGAATCCTTAAGTAAGCTCCAGGCTCAGTGCGGAGCCCAAACGGGAAGCTTGGGACTATGACCTGAGCCAAAACCAAGAGTCAGATGCTCAACCAACTGAGCCACAGGCGCCCGGGAATTTGGGGACGTTTTATCCTTACTATAGAAGCATTTTCTGATTATCACATGATAGTTCATGAGCACGAGCACCCCCACGCGACTGTGGTCCATGTGTAAAATACAAATCACAGCAACAAGTACTTGCCTGTGGACAGAGGCATTTGCTCTCAGGACTCTTGTGAGTATGAAATGGGGTTGTGTTAAAGGGGCCGGGCCGAAGCGCCTATGTGTGACTTCGCTCTGGTATGCATGGTTCTCTCTCTCTCTCTCCTTTTTTTTTTTTTTTTTTTTTTTTTTTTTTTACAGTTTGAGCAAGATCTTTTGAAAGCAGGGGCACCTGGGGGCTCAGTCACTTAAGCCTCCGACTTTGGTTCAGGTCACAATCCCATGGTTTGTGGTTCAAGCCCCCCATCGGGCTCGGTGCTGACAGCTCAGAGCCTGCTTCAGAGTCTGTGCAGGGGTAGCAGGTACACGCCACACAAAACCTGTCCTCATCCTCTGCCTGTGTCAGACGCCGGGCTCTCTCAAGCACGCCCTGTCCTCCACTGAGCTCGGCCGGTCATGGTGTGTTGGGAAGGAGAGAAGGTGGCCGTGCGCTGTTGAGCGTTTGGGGCCTATCCCCAGGCCAGGCGGACTGCCCGGAGCCTGGCCTCTGCTCTGTTCCTGCAGATGTTAGAGTCGGCCTTCCTCAGGCTCCAGCCTCCATTTCTCCCCCAAATTCTGCACCCCGCCCCTCCCCCCGACAAATAGTGTGTATAGATTCAAGAGGTCACGGGTCAAGGCACCGAGATCATGCGGTTTGGATATATGATTGAGTTTACGGGATTGGCTTGCAGCACAAAGGTGAGGTAAAGCAGCTGAGGTTAGCCTTCCGCGGTTGCCCAGATCTTGTCCGGCTATATACTTGTCTCTCTGTGCCTCCCAATTTTTTTTTTAATGGATATTTATATTTGAAAGACAGAGCGTGAGCAGGGGAGGGGCAGAAAGAAAGAGAGACATAGAATCTGAAGAAGGTTTCAGGCTTCGAGGTGTCAGCACAGATCAGACATGGGGCTCAAACTCACGAACCACGAGATCATGACCTGAGCCGAAGTTGGCCCTTTAACCCACTGAGCCACCCAGGGGCCCCATCTGTGTGTCTTCTAGCTCATCATTTCTGCTTTAACCAGAACAGCCCCATTTTTTTTTTATTGTAGTAAAATTTGCATAATATTGACCACTTTAACCATTTTTTTCAAGTTTTATTTTATTTATTTTGAGACAGAGTGCAAGAGAGGGAGGGGCAGGAAGAAGGGGAGAGAGAATCCCAAGCTGCCCCTGAGCCTCCAGCCAGAGCCCGATATGGGGCTCGAACTCACGAATCGTGAGATCATGACCTGAGCCGAAATCAAGAGTTGGATGCCCCACCGACTGAGCCACCCAGGCTCCCCGCCATGTTAGCCATTTCCAAGTGCATGATTGAGTCAGTGGCATTAAGTACATGCGCACTGTCCACCGTTCCCACCATCCGTCTCCTGAACTTCTGGCCATCACAGACTGAAATTCTGGACCCATTAAGCACTCACCGCTGCCCCCGCCCAGCACCTTCCCCCAGCCACTCCTAAGCTCTGTTCTACTTCTGCCTCATGTAAGTGGAAGCCTCCAGTATGTGTCTGGTTTATTTCACTTAGGAAACAGCACAGTTCTGTAACTTGTATTGTCATGATTCGAAGTTCTTCAGAAGATAAGAGGGCGAAGCTAACACGTGGTTGAAAACCACTGCCTCTTTCTAACTCGTGACCGTTCTCAGGGTTCAGCCCCACTTATTGGAGCCGTCCCCGGGGCATTGACTTCAGGCCATCTGGCTGGCCCCGCAGTCCCCGGGGCATTAGCAGAGGGGAGTTTTGCATGGAGGAAGCAAGGAAATAGCAGACTGTGTGATTTCTGAAGTCACTCATGCATTGCTTTGCTAGGACTGGGAACAAGAGTGTCGTTTTCCTTGAGGCCACAGCTCAGTTTGGGAGGTTCATACTGGGGGGAGGGGGTTAGTGTGAGAATGCCATGGAGGAAATGTTCTCACTGATACCCGCAGCACAGGAAGCCTCTCTGAGAGCCTGGTTTTTTCCTGAAGGCTCGGGTTTCTGAGAGCCACAAGCCTCGTGGTATCGCATTCTGCCACTGCATGGGTTTTGGTGCAGAGTCAAGAATATAATTTGATCTTGGGGCACCTGGGTGACCCAGTCGGTCGAGCCTCTGGCTTCGGCTCAGGTCATGATCTCACGGTTCCTGGGTTCGAGCCCTGCATTGGGCCCTGTGCTGACAGCTCAGAGCCTGGAGCCTGCTTCAGATTCTGTCTGTCTGTCTGTCTGTCTGTCTGTCTCTCTCTCTCTGCCCCTCCCCCGCTCACACTCTCGCTCTCTCATCTCTCAAAAATAAAGGTTAAAAAAATTAAAAGACCATAATTTAATTTTGAATCTTTGGTTGAAATCGGTGGGTGGAGACTTATGCTTTTGTTTTAACGAAGAACATAAATGGAACATTTGCCCTTTTACCCTAAGTGTCTATGTGAATGTATCTCAAATAATAATAATTTTAAAAAAGACTTCCTTAGGTCTAATGGCATTTTTCTGAAGAGAGTAAACCAGTGCCCTTTTAAAGTTCTCGAGTTGGGGATAGGAATGTAGGTACAGGTCGTTGGCATGGTCATCAAAGCCTTGTTTCCCGGATATTATTAAGTTAATATTCAGGGACAGTCAGGAGTGGAAAGGGTGTCAGATGTTTGTTAAGTTCAGCCGCTGAGCCTCAGTGTTCTTACCTCAGGGGTCATTAGGAAATTCTAAGATGCTGGGTGCAAAGCATTTAGCATCATGAGGATATATATAATAGATGTTCAGTAAAGATGTCAGAATCGTGACTGTTAATAATAAACGGCGTGTGTCCAAAAGAGAAGCGTCAGGGTGGTAAGTGGATGAGAACCAGGGTCTGGGGACGGGTAGCACAGAGGAAGAACAATTTAGAAGGGCAGGCACGATACGTGTCATTAACTCTCTGGAGAACTGTCAAGCAGTCGAAGAATTGGATTTTTTATGGGTCTTGTTGGTGCTGAGAACAGAAAGTTCCCGTGGAGGGATTGTAGCTCCAAATTAGTAAGCACTTTCTAGTGCTCAGAATAACGTCACTGCGTCGGGGTGCGGGGGAGGTTGTCCTGTCCATCGTGGTTAAGGTCACAACTACGATAAAATTCCTGATCACAAGTGACATTCGTCCCCATTTCACAGATGGCCTTTCAGAGCAGGGACCGTATCACCCACAAGGCTGTTTGCAGAGACGGCCCACCACCTGCTGGGTTCTTCTGAATCTTCCACGAACGAGATTAAAATGTGTGCAAACACCGGATGTGTGTGTAGCCTGCTCTACAACCGGCCCTGAGTCACGGAGGCGTCTAACTCTCTTTAAAATGTTTATCTTTTTTCTTGAAAAATACTAGTTCTCTCCAAAATGTCCTTGCCCCATTTTTTTTTTTTTTTTGGTTCTTTTCTCCCCTGGATTGTTGCAAAATGCTTACATTCGGTGTCAGCATATTAGTTGTAACCTTTTATTGCTATTGATATCTATAAGTACGTTAAGTAAATCTTCATTTTGCTGACCTCTTTGAGGATGCATGGCATCAGCAGATTCTCTCTTTCAGTGGACAGGTGAGAGATTAGCGGGACTGAGTCAATTTTTCCCTTTTTGCTTTGTTTTCTCCAGAGCAGCAAGATTCATTGTCTAGCAAGAGGGCAACGGTGTTCAATGGCAGAATTTGTCTTCTGGTTAATGGGTTAAAGAGCGGATGTAAATTACAGAGCTTGTTTGCACAGCGCCTGATAGGTGCCCCTCCAGGGGAATTCTTTTTGTAAGAAACTGTTTAAGCAAGACAGTCATTTTGACTTAACCAGATTAATAGCGTGGTCATTAATAGCACCAGGGCTTTTCAGTATAAAACTTGGCTTACAGATAATTTGAGATGGCAGCTTCCTCTCCCCTTCCGTGATCAGTAAGCCTGCTTTGCCAGCCCCGCTTCCATTTTCAGCGAAGGAAAGAGCCTTCTGTGCACTCATGGGAGCGTTCCTGCGGCCATCGGTCAGTGGGCCCGGGGGGCCCCGCAGGGACCGTCCCAGCCCTGCCACTCACGGGAAGTGGAGGGAGGCTTGGAGAGTTGCCCTGCGTGGAGCCCTTTCCGCTGTGGTGGCCCGTTACCTCCCCAAGGGTCAGGTGGGCGGCGGGGGTGTGGTGACCCCCCCGAAAGTATTTCCTAGTTTATTCTGTTGTCCTCTCTTCTGACCATTCTCCCACTCTGTGCTTTGTAGGAAACGGAGTCTCTCGAAGAATCTACGGACGAGTCTGAGGTAAGGCGGGTGCTTCGGGAGCCTGAGGATCGATTCCCACCACGTCTCCTTGTGCTTGTTCTGCCTTGCCGGGACCGGGGGTGGGAAAGTGGGGCCGTGGGTGGTAGATCCTTGGGGAACAACTTGCCAGTTGTCTTCAGAAATCTATTTTTTAAAATTTTTCTAAATGTTTATTTGTTTTTGAGAGAGAGAGAGAGAGAAAAAATGAATGACCGGGGGAGGGGCGGAGAGAGAGGGAGACACAAAATGCGAGGCTGGCTCTGTGCTCGGAGCTGTCAGCACAGAGCCCGACGAAGGGCTCGAACCCACAGACCACGAGATCATGACCTGAGCCGAAGTCGGACGCTCCGCCGACCAAGCCACCCAGGCGCCCCCAGTCTTCAGAAATATTAAGTGAATCAGCTTAAGTAAACAGCAGAAGGAGCGAAAAGCTCTCTCCTGATCTTGAACAGTATTTTAGCCCAAAGTGTGTTGGCAGTGGGAAATTGGATGCAAAATTTCACAAACGAATCTTGACTTCAAAAAACTGGGTTTTAAAACAAACTGCTGTAGGTTCTACCACATTTATTTTTTCTCTTCATTCTTTTAATGAGAATGACACACCCACTGGGGGTACTTCCTCAGTCACCGAAGTTAGGGTTGATTTCATAAAATAGAAAGGAAAGTTACTTCCTTAAAAACTGTTAAGGAGCTAAGTTGTGTTAAAGTTTGTGTTTTAAGGAGAATAAAATATAAGGGTGGGCTTTTTAAAACAAATTTCTTTTCAAGACTATGCATAAGAAATCAGTAAAGGGGCGCCTGGGGGGCTCAGTCGATTAAGCGTCCGACTTCGGCTCAGGTCATGATCTCACGGTTCATGGGTTTGAGCCCCGTGTCGGGCTCTGTGCTGACAGTCAGCTCAGAGCCTGGAGCCTGTTTCGGATTCTGTATCTTCCTCTCTCTCCGACCCTCTCCTGTTCATGCTCGCTTGCTCTCTCTCTCTCTCAGAAACAAATAAAAAACATTAAAAAAATCAGTTTAAGCATAACCAAAACTAATGAACCTACTAATTTTATGGATGGACTTATTAATAATAATAATTATATTTTTTCCTTATGCTGTTTCATATGAAAAAAATATGTATGCTAACCCCTGCTGGAAATTCACACCAATGTGACTATAGCCAGTGTAGTTTGTAAATTCAGGTTGATACTGCATATAGTTATTATATTGATTTTATTTGCTTTTTCAAGGAAAAGGTGGACTGTTCACCTGGAGAACAGCTTATATAGTTTGCTATAATGTGTTTATACTTTGGCACTACAGGCATGGTTCCTAATATCTTTACTACTAAGGACCGCAGATACCGTCCTTGGGCCTCCCGATAAGGCACTACAGAGTTTGCTTATAGATATGGCATAAGGCTTGTTAATTTTTTTTTTTTTTAGTGTTTATTTGTTTCTGAGAGAGAGAGAGAGAGACAAAGACAGAGACAAAGTGTGAGTTGGAGAGGGGCAGAGAGAAAGAGGGAGACACAGAATCCAAAGCAGGCTCCAGGCTCTGTGCTGACAGCACAGGCTGAGAACCCACGAACGCGGGGCTTGAACCCACGAACGCGGGGCTTGAACCCACGAACCGTGAGATCATGACCTGAGCCCAAGTCTGGACACTTAACCGACTGAGCCACCCAGGAGCCCTAACACTTGTTAATTGTTAATAAAATATTGAAAAGCGTTTCAGCGTAACCATCTTATCTCTGGAGATCTCTGGCTAACCGTGCTCTCGGAAGCACTGGTAGAGAATTCTGCAGTGTGGGAGTCCTGTCCCAGGATTTCATTTCAGAGGTGAGGAGAATGTTGACAGCCACCGAAGTAAATCTTTCTACACATCGTTCAGATACGAAACAGATCCACAAGGAGAGCAAACAGAAGCACGTATAACTCGTGCCTGCGGCGTGATCGGGAAGCAGGGCGTGCTGTGAACGTCAGTCCAGGAGGGGGAATACGTATCCAGAGCCAGCCGAGCCAGCTCTGGATGGAGTCTGGAGCTGAGGGTCTGATGGAGGCCAGATGGAGATGAGAGTTAGCTGAGCGCCGGTGGGGGTGGCGTACGGACAGACAGAAGTCACCCCCAGGAGGGAGAGGGCTCCACCCTGAGTGGGGGAGTCGTGAGAACCGGTCTCACACCACCTGGTGGATCTGAGCACTGGCTAGTGGGGAATTTATTTTATTTAAAAAAAATTTTTCTTTATGTTTATTTATTTTTGAGAGAGAGAGAGACAGAGCATAAGCAGGGGAGAGGCAGAGAGAGAGGGAGACACAGAATCTGAAGCAGCTCCCGGCTCCAGGCTGTCAGTCCAGAGCCTGATGAAGGGCTCGAACCCTCGAACCGCGAGACTGTGACCTGAGCCAAAGTCATGGAGACCTGGGCCACCCCGGCTTCCCTGGCTGTTGGGGAATTTAAGGAGGGAGCTTGGCAGTGTGTGGGACGGGACGGGACAGTGCTGCTGCTGGATGAGCAGCTGCTCCTGGAGAGAAGGGGGAGGCACCCCTTGGTTACATGGTGGTGACCTCAAAGGAAAAAGGGGAAATTAAGGGTACCCGCCAACAAATAGCAGAAAGTCAGGATATACTTACCTCCCTCCGCAGTACCAAACAGCGATGCCACTGTGCATGAGAGAAGGTGTGCTTCGTTCCCAGTGTGGCTCACAGCCCTAGTGAACCATTCAGATGCCTCATCCTGTGCTCAGGAGCACCTGCTCTTGCTGTCCGGGAGGCCTGGGACACGGAAAAGTGAACTGAAATGACGGGTAGTGTCCGTATTAAAAAAAAAGACTATAGGAAGAAATCCAAGTGAGAGTCAAAACTTTTCAGCCTGGATGACCAGCCCCATAGCGCTCCATCGTGAACTGAAGGCCTTCAAACAAGCATTCACAGAGATGAAAAACCCTCCTCTTCAGCCAGAAATTTTGAAACTCAGAATAGAAGTGGACACACACACAGACACGCACACACACACACACACACACACAGGGAAGGTAGGGAGTGAGAGTTGGCCACTCAGGAAAGAAATGAAAGGAAAAGACTGTTCTTTCAAAGCGGAACAAACCGAGACCCTCAAGGTAACCTGTCTGATGTCCTGTAGCAGGTTCACGGGAGAAGTGGGTTCAGACTCTGGCCCCCAGCACTTTGCCTTCTGGCCCTGACAGGCTGGGACTGAGGGAATGGAGTCGGGCCTCGGGTTCATACCTGCTGTGTGGCCTTGGGCGTAGCACCCACCTCCTCTGTTCCTCAGTGTCCTCTTAGGGAAAACGTGGTGGTCGCTGACGGTGGTCGCCGTGAGGGTGAGGGAAGGTGCCGTTGGCCCCGCGCCCTGTGCGGTGCCGGCGCCGGGGATGCAAGCAGTCCGCCGAGGTTGTGGTCCTCAGCCTGTGTTCTAGAAGTGTCCCTGCTGCCCCTTCTACAGCCCCCGGCTTCCGCCTGAGGCTGGGAGAGGCCCCCGAGACCCTGGGAAAGCAGGGACTCCCCCGATCCCGGGGGTTCTCACGGTGCACGGGCCAGCGAGGGGGCCAGGCCGGTGACAGACAAGTCTGGTCGTTTCGGTGTAGCAAGCTGGTTTGTACTCCAGTCTCTGGAGCAGGTTGTCCTGGGTTTCTCCATTTGAGTCACTTTCCGGTTGCGGGATTGAGAGTGTGAGACACTGCTTGGTCGCCCGAGAATCTTTATTTTTCCTTTTCTTCCCACGAGGGTTTATAACAGGTAATTCAGCTTTCACAGGGCAGGCCTTTGCTTAGCATGCTTCTGCCTCCACTTTATTCAAGTTCCCAGATGTTTCTCCTTTCCTTTTTTTTTTTTAATTTTTCATTTTTAATGTTTATTTTTGAGAGAGAGAGAAAGAGTGCAAGCAGGGGAAGGAGCAGAGAGAGAGGGAGACACAGAATCTGAAGCAGCTCCAGGCTCCGAGCTGTCAGCACAGAGTCTGACACAGGGCTCAAACCTACAAACCAAGAGATCACGACTTGAGCCGAATTTGGNACAAACTGCTGTAGGTTCTACCACATTTATTTTTTCTCTTCATTCTTTTAATGAGAATGACACACCCACTGGGGGTACTTCCTCAGTCACCGAAGTTAGGGTTGATTTCATAAAATAGAAAGGAAAGTTACTTCCTTAAAAACTGTTAAGGAGCTAAGTTGTGTTAAAGTTTGTGTTTTAAGGAGAATAAAATATAAGGGTGGGCTTTTTAAAACAAATTTCTTTTCAAGACTATGCATAAGAAATCAGTAAAGGGGCGCCTGGGGGGCTCAGTCGATTAAGCGTCCGACTTCGGCTCAGGTCATGATCTCACGGTTCATGGGTTTGAGCCCCGTGTCGGGCTCTGTGCTGACAGTCAGCTCAGAGCCTGGAGCCTGTTTCGGATTCTGTATCTTCCTCTCTCTTCGACCCTCTCCTGTTCATGCTCGCTTGCTCTCTCTCTCTCTCAGAAACAAATAAAAAACATTAAAAAAATCAGTTTAAGCATAACCAAAACTAATGAACCTACTAATTTTATGGATGGACTTATTAATAATAATAATTATATTTTTTCCTTATGCTGTTTCATATGAAAAAAATATGTATGCTAACCCCTGCTGGAAATTCACACCAATGTGACTATAGCCAGTGTAGTTTGTAAATTCAGGTTGATACTGCATATAGTTATTATATTGATTTTATTTGCTTTTTCAAGGAAAAGGTGGACTGTTCACCTGGAGAACAGCTTATATAGTTTGCTATAATGTGTTTATACTTTGGCACTACAGGCATGGTTCCTAATATCTTTACTACTAAGGACCGCAGATACCGTCCTTGGGCCTCCCGATAAGGCACTACAGAGTTTGCTTATAGATATGGCATAAGGCTTGTTAATTTTTTTTTTTTTTAGTGTTTATTTGTTTCTGAGAGAGAGAGAGAGAGACAAAGACAGAGACAAAGTGTGAGTTGGAGAGGGGCAGAGAGAAAGAGGGAGACACAGAATCCAAAGCAGGCTCCAGGCTCTGTGCTGACAGCACAGGCTGAGAACCCACGAACGCGGGGCTTGAACCCACGAACGCGGGGCTTGAACCCACGAACCGTGAGATCATGACCTGAGCCCAAGTCTGGACACTTAACCGACTGAGCCACCCAGGAGCCCTAACACTTGTTAATTGTTAATAAAATATTGAAAAGCGTTTCAGCGTAACCATCTTATCTCTGGAGATCTCTGGCTAACCGTGCTCTCGGAAGCACTGGTAGAGAATTCTGCAGTGTGGGAGTCCTGTCCCAGGATTTCATTTCAGAGGTGAGGAGAATGTTGACAGCCACCGAAGTAAATCTTTCTACACATCGTTCAGATACGAAACAGATCCACAAGGAGAGCAAACAGAAGCACGTATAACTCGTGCCTGCGGCGTGATCGGGAAGCAGGGCGTGCTGTGAACGTCAGTCCAGGAGGGGGAATACGTATCCAGAGCCAGCCGAGCCAGCTCTGGATGGAGTCTGGAGCTGAGGGTCTGATGGAGGCCAGATGGAGATGAGAGTTAGCTGAGCGCCGGTGGGGGTGGCGTACGGACAGACAGAAGTCACCCCCAGGAGGGAGAGGGCTCCACCCTGAGTGGGGGAGTCGTGAGAACCGGTCTCACACCACCTGGTGGATCTGAGCACTGGCTAGTGGGGAATTTATTTTATTTAAAAAAAATTTTTCTTTATGTTTATTTATTTTTGAGAGAGAGAGAGACAGAGCATAAGCAGGGGAGAGGCAGAGAGAGAGGGAGACACAGAATCTGAAGCAGCTCCCGGCTCCAGGCTGTCAGTCCAGAGCCTGATGAAGGGCTCGAACCCTCGAACCGCGAGACTGTGACCTGAGCCAAAGTCATGGAGACCTGGGCCACCCCGGCTTCCCTGGCTGTTGGGGAATTTAAGGAGGGAGCTTGGCAGTGTGTGGGACGGGACGGGACAGTGCTGCTGCTGGATGAGCAGCTGCTCCTGGAGAGAAGGGGGAGGCACCCCTTGGTTACATGGTGGTGACCTCAAAGGAAAAAGGGGAAATTAAGGGTACCCGCCAACAAATAGCAGAAAGTCAGGATATACTTACCTCCCTCCGCAGTACCAAACAGCGATGCCACTGTGCATGAGAGAAGGTGTGCTTCGTTCCCAGTGTGGCTCACAGCCCTAGTGAACCATTCAGATGCCTCATCCTGTGCTCAGGAGCACCTGCTCTTGCTGTCCGGGAGGCCTGGGACACGGAAAAGTGAACTGAAATGACGGGTAGTGTCCGTATTAAAAAAAAAGACTATAGGAAGAAATCCAAGTGAGAGTCAAAACTTTTCAGCCTGGATGACCAGCCCCATAGCGCTCCATCGTGAACTGAAGGCCTTCAAACAAGCATTCACAGAGATGAAAAACCCTCCTCTTCAGCCAGAAATTTTGAAACTCAGAATAGAAGTGGACACACACACAGACACGCACACACACACACACACACACAGGGAAGGTAGGGAGTGAGAGTTGGCCACTCAGGAAAGAAATGAAAGGAAAAGACTGTTCTTTCAAAGCGGAACAAACCGAGACCCTCAAGGTAACCTGTCTGATGTCCTGTAGCAGGTTCACGGGAGAAGTGGGTTCAGACTCTGGCCCCCAGCACTTTGCCTTCTGGCCCTGACAGGCTGGGACTGAGGGAATGGAGTCGGGCCTCGGGTTCATACCTGCTGTGTGGCCTTGGGCGTAGCACCCACCTCCTCTGTTCCTCAGTGTCCTCTTAGGGAAAACGTGGTGGTCGCTGACGGTGGTCGCCGTGAGGGTGAGGGAAGGTGCCGTTGGCCCCGCGCCCTGTGCGGTGCCGGCGCCGGGGATGCAAGCAGTCCGCCGAGGTTGTGGTCCTCAGCCTGTGTTCTAGAAGTGTCCCTGCTGCCCCTTCTACAGCCCCCGGCTTCCGCCTGAGGCTGGGAGAGGCCCCCGAGACCCTGGGAAAGCAGGGACTCCCCCGATCCCGGGGGTTCTCACGGTGCACGGGCCAGCGAGGGGGCCAGGCCGGTGACAGACAAGTCTGGTCGTTTCGGTGTAGCAAGCTGGTTTGTACTCCAGTCTCTGGAGCAGGTTGTCCTGGGTTTCTCCATTTGAGTCACTTTCCGGTTGCGGGATTGAGAGTGTGAGACACTGCTTGGTCGCCCGAGAATCTTTATTTTTCCTTTTCTTCCCACGAGGGTTTATAACAGGTAATTCAGCTTTCACAGGGCAGGCCTTTGCTTAGCATGCTTCTGCCTCCACTTTATTCAAGTTCCCAGATGTTTCTCCTTTCCTTTTTTTTTTTTAATTTTTCATTTTTAATGTTTATTTTTGAGAGAGAGAGAAAGAGTGCAAGCAGGGGAAGGAGCAGAGAGAGAGGGAGACACAGAATCTGAAGCAGCTCCAGGCTCCGAGCTGTCAGCACAGAGTCTGACACAGGGCTCAAACCTACAAACCAAGAGATCACGACTTGAGCCGAATTTGGTTGCTTAACCGACTGAGCCACGGTACAGGCAGCTGGGTATTTTTCTATTTCTGCAAGTAACGGGTATTTAGTGTTTTCAACCATGGAATTGTAACAATTTTTCTGTTACCTGATGAGATGCTGCATTTCTTATAGACTGGGCTTTTATATTGGGAAGACCCTAGTGTTCGGTTATTCTAACGTTCTTATTTTTAAAAATTTTAAACGTTTTTAATGAAAATATTTTTTTTTCTTGAAGCTCAGGGTGTTATTTTTTATTGAGTATTGTTGTTGTTGTTTTTTTACAGATAGTTTATTGTCAAATTGGTTTCCATATAACACTCAGCGCTCATCCCCACAAGTGCCCTCCTCCGTGCCCCTCCCCCCCNCAAGTTCCTCCTAATCCTCCTATACGTGCGAACATATGATATTTGTCCTTCTCTGCCTGACTTATTTTGCTCAGCATAACACCCTCAAGGTCCATCCACGCTGCTACACATGGCCAGATGCCATTCTTTCTCATTGCCATGGAGTATTCCAAAAAATACGGAATGCTTCACAAATTTGCGTGTCATCCTTGCACAGGGGCCATGCTGATCTTCTCTGTATCATTCCAATTTTAGTATACGTGCTGCCGAAGCGAGCACTAATGAAGATATTTTTAATTGTGGTAGACTACATATAATGTAGAATTTGCCGTCTTAACCATTTTTAAGCATACTGTTTAGTACGGTCAAGTGCATTGACATTGTAGAGCAACCTACCTCCGGAACCTGTTCATCTCGCCCAGCTGACACTCTGTGCCCATCAGATTACAGCTCCCTGTCCTTCAGCCCGCAGCCCCGGGCAGCCACCACTCTGCTTTCTGTGTCTGGGAATCTGACAACTCTAGGTACTTCCTATAAGTGGAATCATGCAGTACGTGTTTGTTTTTTTGTGACTGGCTTATTTCATGTGGCATCATGTCATTAAGGTGCATCTATTGCATTGCCTGTGTCAGTTCCCTTCTTCTTCTTTTTTTAAATGTATGTTTATTTTTGAGAGAGAGTGCAAGCAGGGGAGGGGCAGAGAGAGAGACACACACACAGAATCAGAAGCAGGCTCCAGGCTCTGAGCTCTCAGCACAGAGCCCGATGCGGGGTTTGAACCCACGAGCTGTAAGATCATGACCTAAGCTGAAGTCAGACATTTAACCAACTGAGCCACCCAGGCGCCCCTCCTTCTTTAAGGCTGAATAATATCCCATCGTGTATACAAACCACATTTATCTAGTCATCTACTGATGGACGCTTGGGTTGCTTTCACCGTTTGTTTTTGTGAACAACTTGGCAGTGCACACGAGTGTAAACCTATCTCTTTGAGACAGCTGCCTTTAGTTCTTCAGGGTATGTACCCCAAAGTGGAATTGCTGGATCACGTGGTAATTCTGTTTTTAATTTTTCGAGGAGCCACTCTACCACTTTCCAGTTAACGTTTCCAGCAGCAGTGCAGAAGGGTTCTGATTTCTTCACGTCCCTGCCAGCCCTTGTTTTTTCTGTTTTTGTTTGTTTTTATGGCAGCCATCTTGACAGGTGTGAGGTGATGTTGTAGTTTTCATTTGCATTTCCTCGATGATTAAGTGATATTGAGCACCTATTTAAAAGTTATTGGCCATTTGTATATTTTCTTTTAAGAAATGCCTATTCCATTCCTTTGCCTATTTTTTATTCAGGCTCTTTGGGTTTTTGTTGTGGAGGACTTCTTTGTATATGCTGGATGTTAATCCTTATCAGATGGAGATAGATATAGATAGATCCTTATCAGAGATAGATACATAAACCTGTTGTCTTTGTCTATAACTCAACAACCTGTAAGTAGGCTATATGGGTGGATGGATTGACATACAGATACAGATCTGTAAAGTTGCAATTTAACTGTATCTGTAGGAAGAATATACATAATGTAATGTATAAAGAATATATTTACCTATCTATATACATATCCCTATTCAGGTATACAATTTGCAACATGTAAATAATTTCTCCCATTCCACGGGTTGCCTTTTCACATGGAGTGTGTTGTTTGATGCATAGAGGTTTTAAAATTTTGATGTAGTCCACTTTATCCATTTTTGCCATTTTCCCTGTCTCTTGATGTCATGCCCAAGAAATCATTGACAAGTATAGTATTATGAAGCTTTTCCCTTATGCTTTCTTCCAAGTTCTCATTTTGTATGTTCAAGAAAGGAATACGAACTGCTCAAAACTCTGTGTTGGGGCACTTGAGCGGCTCAGTTGGTTGAGCATCCAACTCTTGATGTCAGCTTAAGTCATATTCGCAGGAATGTGGGACCAAGGCCTTGCTTCCTGCGGTGTGGAGCCAGCTTGGGATTCTCTTCTCTCTCCTTCTGCCCCCTTCCCCGATTGCTCTCTTTCTCTCTCTCTCTAAAACAACAACAGCAACAACAAACCAAAATAGCCCAAAACTGTCTGTGCTTTTTTCAGTTCTTGAAACTTGTGACCACATGAAATGAAACTGCTGGGTGTAGTATAATTAATATACTTGACAGTGGTGTGTATGTCACTGTTTAAACCTTTTAAGAACTTTAAGTTGTACTTTGTAGTTCAAGTAGAAGTTCAAAACCATAGTACAAACAAGAGAGTATGTTATTATTTTTTAAATATTTATTTGTTTATTTTGAGAGACAAAGTATGTGAGCAGGGAGAGAAGCAGAAAGAGGGAGAGAGAGAATCCCAAGCAGGCTTTGTGCTGTCAGACCCGGGATTCAATCCCATGACTCTTGGATCATGACCTGAGCTGAAATTCAGCTAGGTGCTTAACTGACTCAGCCACCAGGTGCCCCAAGTATGTGGTTTAATGGGTAACACAGTTAAGGGTCTTGCGTTCAGGTCAATAACTAAACGACTTATGGCGAATTTCGTGGAATAACTGAAGGGGTCCTCACGTCTAGTATTTTTTGTTTCTAATCCATGGTCTCCTGTTTATCCCACCTCGATATCATAAGCCAGACCCTTTCTTAAATGGCACTTTACTCTGAAAAACATAGCAATGAAATATGTGTTCAAAAGGACTTCATTCCCTGTTGAAGCTCCAAGACCTTGCGAGCCCTTAGAGACGATTGCTGTGGCACCGGTGGTGGCCGAGTGCTACGGGGGCACAGAGGGGTGGATGACTGGTCGGCAATGGCTTCGTTTGGGTCTCCAGGAATTAAATATGGAAGACGAATCTAGGCAGAAAGGCTGGGCAGAGACTGAGTCATGAAAGCGCTTGCGTGTTCAGCCGCCCACCTGTACGGCACCCCCCGTGGCTAGAATGTGGAGGAAGTTGGGGAAGTGAGGCTGGTCGAGGAAAGTAGGGCAAGGTTGTGAAGCTACCGATGTGTCACACCGGACAGTTTGGACTTGATCCTGTGGATGTTGTGGAGCCAGCTAAAAAGCCTTGACTGTGAAGGGTGGGGGTGGGGGCCGGTGATAGATAAACTGGAAGGAGAGACGCATGGCCGGAAGTCCTGGCGCAAGCCCCCGGGAGAGACAGGTAGGGGTGTAGAGATCTGCGCGGGGCAGTAGCAGAAGACAAGGGGAGATGCCTCTCAAGGTCAGTCAAGAGCAAGTGTGGGATAGTATGCGACAGGTGAGCCGGTGGAGAGGCAGGAAGATTCCAAAGCATCCAGCGCAGCTGCGTGGTAGGAAACTGAGTAAACTCCACTGTTAGCCAAAGGTTTGGAAAAGACATGTTAGGGGTGCGTGGGTGGCTCAGTCGGTTAAGCCTTTGTTGATTTTGGCTCAGGTCATGACCCCTAGGTCATGGGATCAAGCCCCACGTTGGGCTCTGTGCTGAGCATGGATCCTGCTTAAGAGTCTCTCTCTCTCTCTCTCTCTCTCTCTCTCCCTCCCTCCCTCCCTC
>NW_027532825.1:9622714-9648127 GCF_008692635.1 Crocuta crocuta
CTTACACTCTCTCTCTTTCTCACTCGCTCACTCGCTCAAAAATAAACAAACAAAAACACCAAAAAAAGCCCCCTGAAATTGAGATCTCTGTATTCAGGTTTTTCCTCTACAGTGGTGCTCTTCTAATCCATTCTTGATTCTTCTTATAATGGTTTTGTTCAAGCTGAAACAAATAATATGCTTTCCTATTAAATATGTTATTAAAGAAAGGCAAATGAGCAACTGATATCTGGGATTTTGTTTCTAAAATCCTACAAGCTTCCGCTTACAGAGGGAAGTTGTGAACGCTCCTTGGAGCAGAGATGGTGTAGTGGAATGAGCAGTGTTCAGAGTCTATTTTGATAATGAGGATTATTACGAAACCAGACTCATTTGGTGTAGGAAACAATATTTGGCACTTTGGTAAGTTCTTTAGATACATTAACAAGTCCAGGATTTGGCCCTGATTATTGCTTCAGTTTTACAGAGGAAGAAACGGACTTTGAGTGTTTAGGTACCTACCTGGCCCGGCTCACCCGCAGGTAAATGGATTTGAATCCCGCAGTCTGACTCCAGAGCCTGCTCTTCTCCTCTGTAGTTATGCTGTCTCCGACTTCACTGTGACCTCTTTAATTTTATTCCAGACTCTTCCTCCGTGTACCTTTGTAGAATTGGACAAGATTAAGAAAAAACTCCCTTGGAGCTCCTGCCTGTGTATAAAATGATATTTTGGGTGATATTACAGATTTTGGCTTGTTCAGCTAGGTGGAAAAACATACCAATTTCAGAATCTTTGAACGTTGCTTTCTTTTCTGGGGAATAGAGAATTGTCATGTTAATTTACAGCTAACATTAATAATTATAATAAATTCCTGTTTGGTCGTAAAATAAATATTGTTAGTTATTAGGAAAACAATAATTATCAGCATTTATAAGATATTTATTAAGTAAATGTTAGCTATAAGTTATGTCCCCTTTGGAAAGTCCATCCATCTTTGTGTGCAGACATTTAGCTCCAGGAGTGTTCATTGAAACTTTGTTTATAATATAAAAATTTGGAAACAGGCTAAATATCCAGAAAGGAATTGTATTATCTTTATAATTGATAAGAGCTTTTTACAAAAATGTCATTTAGAGCAGAGGCTGGCAAGCCTTTTCTGTAAAGGTCTAGATAGTAAATATTTAAAGCTTTGCAGACAAAGAGGCAGAACTGAGGATCTTATATAGGCAGGTGACCATATAAATATGTAAAAACCTGCTCGAAAGCTAGATAAAACCAGGCATCTGGCTAGATGGGCTGGTTGTAGTTTGCTGATTCCTGATCTAGAGTATACTCCGGTTTTTCTCCACCCTCCAAAATCCACAGGTAAACGTAGAAAAAAAGATCACGAGACCAAGTTGTCATTGGATCATGTGATTCTTATTTTATTAACTCATTATTTGCCTTGATTTTGTAAAGTTTTGCAAATATGCATCACTTATGTACTTAGCAAAACGATACAATTTTTAAAAATTTATTTTTATTTTTATTTTTAAATTTTTTAAAATGTTTTATTTTTGAGAGAGAGAGAGAGAGAGAGACAGTGTGAGCGGGGACGGGGGGTGGTCAGAGAGAGAGGGAGACACAGAATCCGGAACAGGCTTCAGGCTCTGAGCTGGCTGTCAGCACAGAGCCCTGTGTGGGGCTTGAACCCATGAACTGTGAGATCATGACCTGAACTGCAGTCGGACGCTTAACCGACTGAGCCACCCATGTGCACCTATAATTACCTTTTTTTTTTTTTTAACAAAACACGTTAACCTCTGCACATATTCTTAATTGTCTTTTGCGTCCACGTTACAGAACTTTTGGGTTGCATAGCAGTGGGACTCAAGTTGAAACTGTGTGTCCTTCCTTCCTTACCTCACCTCACACTCAAACCAGGGAGTTAGGGGGAGAGCTTCGGTTTGTTTCTTGCTCTTTATTTCATCCATTTTACTTAAGGCAAAAGTTGTTCTTAACTCCAGTATACATTTTTTTTTGAAGTTTTTTTTTTATGTAATTTATTGTCAAGTTAGCTAACATACAGTGTATACAGTGTGCTCTTGTCCATCAACTTGCGGATGGATAAAGAAGATGTGATTACATACATACAATGGAATATTACTTGGCAATGAAAAGGAACTAAACTTTGCCATTTGCAAAACGTGGATGGAAGTGGAGTGAGTATATTACGCTAAGTGAAATAAGTTGGTCAGAGAAAGACAGATATCCTATATTTTCACTCATATCTGAAGATTTTTTTTAAAGTTTTTAATTTTGAGATAAGTGGAGAATCACATGCAGTTAGAAGAAATAATAGAGAGATTCTCTATACCCTTCACCCAGTTCCCAAAACGTAAAATCTTGCATAACTCTGGTGCAGTGTCACAGCCAAGAAATCAATATTGGTAACAATCCAGGGACTGGATTCCTATTTCACAAGTTTTACATGCAGTCATTTGTGCGTATGTGCATACATGTGTTAGTTCTGTGCACTTCTTTTTTTAAAATATTTTTAAAAATATTTATTTTGAGAGAGAGCATGTGAGCGGGGGAGGGGCAGAGAGAGAGAGAGAGAGAGAGAGAGAGCATCCCAAGCAGGCTCCATGCTGTCAGTGCAGAGCCTGACATGGGGCTCGATCCCTCGAACCGTGAGATCATGACCTGAGCCGAAATTAAGAGTCGGATGCTTAACCCACTGAGCCACTCAGGCGTCCAGTTCTGTGTACTTCTGTCACATGTGAAGAGTCATGTGACCCCCTCTGCAGTGAAGAGGCAGAGCCGTCCACCACAAGGTTCCCTTCTACAATTATGGCCGCTCCTTCCCTATCTCGCCCTCAGCACTGTCTCTTCTCTCTCCATAATTTTTGTCATTTCAAGCACATTATATGAACTGAACCACACAGTGGGTAATGCTTTCAGATTGACTTTTTTCCACTCTGCCAATTTGTCTTTGAATTGGCGTGGTTTGATCATTCACATTTAAGGTAATTATTGATACATTAGGACTTAGGTCGGCCATCTGCTTTCTGATTCCTCTGCTTTTCATTTCTCTTGTTTCTCGTTTCTTCCCTGTGAGTTAACTGAAACTTAAAGATTCCAGCTTAAAATTTATTCATAGTTCTTTTATTTGAGTGTGTTACTTTGTATGGTTTTCTTAATGTTGCTCTAGGTATTAAAAGAGGCATGTATAACATCAGTCTGCTGGTACCACTCCTGGTCAAGTATGAAAACCTTACCTGCGTTTACACCTGTCTCCTGTCTCCACTTGTAAACACAACTGTCTTAAATATTTACATTCATTGAGCACCGTGTCAGAGAGTTGGTATTAAACTTTTTGCTTCAACTATCAAATATGATCTTAAAAACCTTCAACAAGAAGGGTAATTTACTATGTCTACCCCGAGTTTTACCCATTCCTGTGTTTATTTCAAAGTTCTAAGCTTTTGGGGCACCTGCGTGGCTCAGTGAGTTAAGCATCTGACTTCGGCTCAGGCCATGATCTCACAGTTCATGGGTTCGAGTCCCGCATCAGGCTTTGTGCTGACAGCTCAGAGCCTGGAGCTGCTTCAGACCTTCTGCCCCCCTTTCTCTGCCCCTCCCCTGGTTGTGCTCTCTCCCTCAGAAATAAACATTTAAAAAAAAAAAGTTCTAAGACTTCTATTATCTTCTATCTTCTGCTTCTTTCTATTTAGAAAACTTTAGCCATTCTTTAGGCTTTCATTTTTGAGGGATATTGTCACCGAAATAGAATATTTGTGGTTGGTGGCTCTTTTCTTTCAGAACTTGAAAACTGCTCTGCTACTGCCTATGGCTTCTGTCATTCAACTGACAGACATGTTCTCGTTGCTTCTTTCCCTGGCTGCCTTCAAGGGGTGTGTGTGTGTGTGTCTGTGTGTCTGCCTAAGTTTCCAGAAGTTTAATTATGATGCCTCTTGGTGTGGCTTTCTTTGATTTGTCTTAGTTGGAGTTTGTTCAGCTTCTTGAATCTGTAGGGTTATATCTTTGACCAAATTTGGAAAGTTTTCAGCCGTTATTTCTTTGACTACTTTTTCAGCCCCACTCTGTTTTCTTCTGGGATTTGTACTTGTAATTTCCTGTGTACCATGTATCTTGCTGAGTGCTCTGTATGGAGTATTGCCTTCATGTGACCCATAATCTTCTCAGGTGCTGTAGTAGGCAGGAGAGGTCGGCTGTGCTACAGTAACACACGGCTCCAAAATGTTAACAGCTGAACACAACACAGATTTGCTTCTGAGGAGAATCCGTGGTGCAGGGAGAGGAAGTTGGGGCATCAACAACACAGAAGTATCCGCATCTTCCACAGGGTCTTGCCTATTCATGGACCAGAAACGATGTGCCATCAAGTACTTGGTCACAGAGCTGGAACCTGACGTGGGTCTCCTGGGTACAGAGATATAATTTCTTAGACCCGGCTTCCTCCGAGTATAGGTTCTTGGGGTATTATTTATTTAGAGGTATATTCCTCCTTTTCTTCAAAGTTTAGTGTGCTATAGAACTTTGCAGCAGGAGCATCAGGCTGTTAGCCTAACATTTCAAGATGAAACTTGCACGGCGAAGAGAGAAATAACAAGGGAAACGGTGTCAGGCTAAAGAGGGGTGGCCAGGAAGGAGAAGAGCTGCGGGGACAGTAGGAAGTCCGCTTTGTACCCTGTGAGGGTTCCATGACCTTCTGTTATTTGTGAAGGCAACTCAGTGCCTATAGTGTTTTCCTTTGAGGTGAAGATTGCCGTCAATGACCTTAGCCCTCGCCCAGGCCGCTGTATA
This sequence comes from Crocuta crocuta, assembly GCF_008692635.1. Lineage (NCBI taxonomy): Eukaryota > Metazoa > Chordata > Mammalia > Carnivora > Hyaenidae > Crocuta > Crocuta crocuta. Next base: position 9,627,504 of record NW_027532825.1, read on the forward strand.
AAAACAGAGCGCTAATGTGTGTCACCGCGTCTTTATTTTTGCCACCATTATTAATAAACAGGCCTCCTGATCAGAGGCCCGTTCATACCTGGCTTAGTTCTTGCGGTTATCCCGGCCAGGATGCCTGGAATGTGTTCGATATATTAATTTTAATAAGCCAGGTGGGCTGACAAGTAGCCGAACCTATTTAAAATAAACCTACAGGGGCGCCTGGGTGGCTTAGTCGGTTAAGCGTCCGACTTTCGCTTAGGTCATGATCTCGCGGTTCGTGGGTTCGGGCCCCGCATCGGGCTCTGTGCTGACTGCCAGCTCAGAGCCTGGAGCCTGTTTCAGTCTGTGACTCCCTCTCTCTCTGACCCTCCCCTGCTCACGCTGTCTCTCTCTCCTGGAAATAAATAAAACATTAAAAAAAATTTTTAAAAAATAAAATAAATAAAATAAAATAAACCTACAATGCAATATGCTGAATGAGAAATTAATATTAAAATACAGTTTACCTTCTGGATGCATCAGCCTCAAGGACTGTTCCTTTCAGTTTTGTTAGAATGAAAACCAGTTGTGAGAAATCAGGAGGGAGCTCTTTTAAGTGGGAAAACGCATCACACAAAAATAATTTATTTATCTTACCTACTGGGTAGAACATTGTGAATCATTTATCGAAACTTAAATTGGTTCTTTACATGTATTAATTTTAATAAACAAATTTAGAGCAACTAGTAACTGAAATGGTAATGCACCTTGTTACGAGACTGATTGCTGAGGAAAATGGAGCACAGGCTTATAATATATCCTTCCCAGCAGCCTTTGGATCAAAAATTTGCGCTTTCATTTAATGAGCTATTAATATTAACAGGTTCTGCTGATTATTGCATCACTCATGCATCACTCAGGCATGGGTAAACATTCTCTTTGAAGCATATATTATAAAAATTATATGTTTGGAAACTTAAGTAGAAACTTTCTGGATGCACGTACAAGTTTGTGAACCTGTATTTCTACCGATTGTTGGGATTGAAAAGGTGAACACGACTCCAGTGTGATATATCTTTGAACAGAGCTTATAGTTTCACTACCTCGGAGAGAAGCTAGTCAGTCCACGATGGACTGATCGATCATTTTACTTATTGGGCAGATATTTATGGAGTACTTTTGTTTTCTGGGTGCTATGCCGGAGGCTGGGTCCGGGGGTCCCTGAAGGATGGACGGTGTCGGTGAGGGAGGGATGAGAGAGCCCCAAGAATCTTTCTGGTCACCAGGCAGGCATCTCTGCTCTGACCGGGGCTCAACTTTATTTTATAATTAAGTGTCTGGGGGACGGCACAGAAGTGGCATTTGCCTTAGACAATGATTTCTGATGACAGACTTCTTTGATATGTAAGAATTTCCCAGAACACAGATTTGTAGAAGACTCATGTGGAACCTGTATCAATAGTGATTGAGGTAGGGGATTCAGATGCTTATCCTATGGGGAAGGGAGGTATCGTTAGCATACAAGACAATGTTTTTAGCATAAAAAAGGCAAAGTTAGTTCTTTGTGAGCAGGGGTCAATAGCCTGTTTTTTTTAAGGGGAATTATTAAGAAAAACAGGTTTTTCAGGAAACACAAATGTTTGCTCCCATAATCACAAAAGAAGAAGTTCCTACCATAGGTTCCTTCACAAGGTGCAATCAGTATATCAAGGCCAGAATAAGTCACTCCGAATACCAATCAACAAGGTGCCTTGGGGTTCAGTACTCTAAGCAGAAACAACTGGGTGGGGGTAGATATCTGTCGCTGTCTGACGGTAAGAGTCCCTACAGCTTACCTTAACCTCACAAGGAGTTCTTTCTCAACCTGTGAGTTCAGAAACCACTCCCAACAGTGCTAGGATACAGCAATATTTGATGAAGGAGGCAGACAGTAACCCAAAACTTACATAGTAGGTAGTAACAAATGTTGTGGATAAAAATAACCTTCAATTAAGGGACTGTGGTGCTGTTTTTTTCCTGGGTGTCAGGGAGGGCTTTTCAAATAAGATGACATTTGAGTAAATATTTGGCAGAAAGATCTTGTAGGGAAAGGAAGAGCAAACAATACTTTGAAGAAGGCTCATGCTAGATGTCTTTGAGGATATGAGAACAGCTGGAGCTGAGTGTTAGGAAATGAGGATTTTGGTTTTTCCTGTAAGATGGGAAGCCATTGGAAGGTATTGTTTTTGCAAGAGTGCCCCAGATGCTGTTTGAACAAAATCTTGGGGAGAGTGAGTAGGCAGCATGCTACAAGACCAAATAGGAGGCTTTGGCAGGACTCTAGCTAGAGAGTGGTAAGGGACTTTGGGGTTTTTTTGAAGTAGAGCCAGTAGATTTCTTGACGAGGACATTGGGGTGTGAGTGAAAGAGGAATCAAAAGTGAGCAACCAGAAAGGTGGAGTTGTCAACTGAGATGGGTAAGGTGTGGGTGGTGGGATAGATCAGAAGTTCCATTTTGGCTGTTTTAAGCTGGAAATGTCAGTTAGGATCCAAGTGGAAATGCCAAGTAGGTAGTTAAAGAAGACTAGCGCAGGTCTGGGCTGGAGATGAGAAGCTCTGAGTCAGCATTTTAGATGGTGTTTAAAACCATGAGACTGGGTGAGATCATTTAGGGCCTGAGGTCGGATAAATGAGAAGCCTGATGCCTGGATCTGCAGGCTACTACCGCATTTTTGAGATCTGCTAGATGAAGGGAAATCAGCAAAGGGCACTGAGAAGGAGTAGCCAGTGAGGTAGGAAGAAAGCCAGATGAGATCGATGTTCGAGGGAGGAATGCATCGCAGGAGGAAGCACGGCCAGCTGTGCCCAGTGGCCGTGGAGGGGGTTAGCAAGAGGAGCTCAGATTCATCCTTGAAACTGCAAAGGCGAGGCCATTGGCATCCATATCGAAGCAGTCATGGTGACTCCAGCAGTGGAATGGGCTCAGGAGAAATTGGGTTGGCACAATGTCTTTGGTGCTCTCAGAAGTTCTTGTACTGTGAGTCACAAAATGGTGACATCTAGAATGCTCATTGGGGACATACTTGTTGTGTGACTGTTAATGGAGCTGGTGTGTAGTTAGCGCTTTGCCAGCGTGAGAAGGCGAGCATTAAGCATGCTACTGCTTTATCCACCTCTGTGCCAGGCGTGAGGGCGGGGCCCCTGCCGCGAGGGTCTCGTGAGCAGAGCTGCTTGCCGATGAATAGATGCAGGTATTCCATGAATCCTCACAACAATTATATGAACCTGGCATTACGTTCTTTTTTTGGAGATCATGAAACCAGAGCTTTGAGAGATCCCTTTGTGAAAAACAGGCATGCCAAGGACCTTCTGACAGGCTGAGAACTGTTTTAGCCCACGCTGCATCCTCAGAAGGATCGTGATTTAATTTAGGGATAAGTAAGTGAGAACTGCCTTTTAACTTTGGGTTTGGCTTGGGGCACCCAGCTCCACAGCCCACTCTCATATGTATCCTCTCTCAGTGATAGAATAATGGGAGGCAAAATCATGGTCCCCCAAAGGTGTCTATTCTTTTTTTTTTAATGTTTATTTAATTTTGAGAGAGAGAGCGCGCGTGCATTAAGAGGGGAGGGGCAGAGAGAGAGGGAGACACAGAATCCGAAGCAGGCTCGAGGCCCCGAGCTGTCAGCCCAGAGACCGATGCGGGGCTCGAACTCACACACTATAAGATCGTGACCTGAGCTGAAGTCGGTCCCCCAACCGGCTGAGCCACCCAGGCGCCCCAAGATGTCTCTGTTCTACTCGCTGGAATCTGCGAATGGGTTACACGGCGAGAGAAATTAAGGTTGCCAGTGGAACCTCGGCTGACTGTAAAATAGCGAGCTTGTTCTGGACGATCCGGGCGGGACCGGTGTCGTCTCAAGAGTCCCTGCAAGCGGATGAGGGGGTCGCGGAGGCCAGAGTGGTAGGATGTGGGAAGCACTCGCGTGGCTTTGCAGGCGCAGGAAGCAGGAGGCCCACAGCCAAGGAGTGCGGGTGGCCTCCAGAAGCTAGAACGGGTAAGGAAACAGATTCTCCCCGAGAGCCCGCAGAGGAATGCAGCCCTTCCGGCATCGTGATTTTCGCCCAGTGGTAGCTGCACTGGAGTGTAAGGTGACAGATCTGTGTTGTTCCAGGCCGCTGAGTGCGATCATTTGTTACAGCAGCCGTAAGAAACCAACAGTGAATCCTGTGATTGGATGATCTTACCCCCTTAGCACTTTGCATTTAACACAGAAAATGGTTGTGATGAAATCGCTGTTACTGTCAGGAGCTGTGTTTATAAAAACATATGTGTCTCTTTTGATTTCGCCCAAGAATGTTGTTTAAATAATAATCACAGTTGACAATGAGGGCCTGATTCTACCCTGTCCGGACTTGAAAACATCCCTTTCACGGAAGACTCAGAAAGTGCCATAACAAATCTAATTTCTAAAAACCGTAGGTTTCTTTTTATCCACGAGCTTCTTCAGTTTTAGTGCAGCCATTTTGAAATCTCCAGATTCACAGGCGTCCCTGTGAACGTAATTCTTTCTTTGAGAGTATGATCACCCTCTCCGAAGACCTGAGTGAATGAAACAAACCCCTTAAAATAGCATTCGAAGGAGGAGAGTGGGGAAAACTTGGATAAAGCTTGAGGTTTCAGTCTTTTGTTATCATTTCCATCGATCACTGGGCGCTTTTGACATATCTGGCCTGCGCTGGTTAGGAGTGCTGCCGACACCGACTCCATCTTGTTCGCAACCTGGCACCAATTTAGGTCTAACTAGCACACACCCTCAGGCACACGGTGGTGCCGCTTTAGATCACTACCAGGTGATCTCACTACCGCATCGCTGGCTCTGTAAACACTGTGGGCGGAGGGTGCGTGCGGAGGGTGCAGGGGAAGGAGGAGAACAGCTTCGTGGCGCTCTGGGTCCCCTGTCCGCCCACCCGCCCCTGTTGGTAAGTCACCCTGGGTACAGTCTGTGTGCGTGCTCTGGAGTGGCTTCCTTCGCTTCTTTGGTATTAAAGTGCCGTCTGAGTCTGGAGGATACTTACTTCTCTACCCTCGAATGGACTAGCCGACTCTGGTGTTTACAGGCCTCTAATAGAGACCGTAGCTTCCCCCCTTCTTTTCCTAATAATATTCACACTAGGATGTGTTCAAAGACATTGTTTTAATTCTGTGGCAAAATCAAAAGTAATGTATGTTCATTTTCTGAAATACTATAAAATAGGTAAAAAGAGGTAATTACATCTGGAGATTTTTTTTCTCCCTTCTCCCATCCTTTTAAAAAAGTTTTATTTTTATTTTTTAAATGTTTATTTTTGAGAGCGAGTGAGAGAGAGAGCGCAAGGGAGGGGCAGGTGGGGGGGAGACAGAATCCCAAGCGGGTTCTGCACTGTCAGCACAGAGCCCGACTCGGGGCTCAAACTCATGAACCCTGAGATCATGACCTTGATCTGAAATCAAGAGTCGGACGCTTAATGGACTGAGCCACCCAAGCGCCCATCCTTTTTATTTTTTTTCAATGACATTTGTGAACTTTACCAAAATTTTCTTCTTACTTCTCATTAGTTTTCATCTCTCTCCCAGCATACCCTAGATTTTTCTTTTTTCTTTTTGAACACTTCCTTGGAAAGTATGGTTCAGGGTAGAATTTCTGCCCTGAGGCTTCTGAGTCCTGGTGCAGGGCCCTGTAGGCAGCTCTGGAGGAAGCAGTGCCGGGAGAGGTAGTCTCCACTTGATAGGGGGAGGGATTGGAGACCAAGAGGGAAAGCCCCAGGCCAGGGTAAAGCCATTGCTGTCCATTTCTCCCGTGAATGGGGTCGCCAAACCTCAGGGGGGCTGCCTTGGGGAGAGGCGAGCGCTAGGTCTCAACAGCTCCCCCTTCTGGAGGACTTGGGTTGCCTCCAGAGTTTCTCACTTGGCGATGTGAAGTTCTGGAATCCCTGTTATAGTGTCTTCGGGGCTGATTTTGGAGGGAGAGGTCTGCAGCCCAGGCAAGCTGTCTGTCTCGGCAGGATTGGGGTTTTGTAGAGAAACAGTACCAATAGCATCAGAAAGAGCGAATATCCGAGAGACACCAGTGGGATCTGAAAGGAAGAGATTCCTTAGGAGGAACTGGCTCGTGGGCTTATGGAGCTAGCAAGTGCCCAGTCTGCAGGCAGGGTCCGCCAGCTGGAGACCCAGCCGAGCCTCAGCACCAGGGAAGAGCCCATGTTCCAGTTCAGATTCGAATTCAGGGGAAAAAGCTGCCCAGTTTGAAGGCAATTTGGTAGAAAGAACTCTACTACTTGAGAGGGTTGGCCTTTTTTTTTTTTTTTTAATTTATTTACTTGGTTTCAGGAGCAGAACCCAGTGATTCGTCACTTACACGTAACAGCCAGCACTCATCCCATGAACGGCCTCCGTAATGCCCATCCCCCATTTACCCCCCTTCCCTCCAGCAACCCTCACTTTGTTCTCGGTATTTAGGATTCTCTTATGGTTTGCCTCCCTCTCTGTTTTTATCTTCTTTTTCCTTCCCTTCCCATATGCTCATCTGTTGTTTCTTGAGTTCCGCATGAGTGAGATTGTATTTGTCTCTGTGACTTACTTCACTTAGAATAATGTGCTCCAGTTCCATCCACGTTGTTGCAAATGGCAGGGTTTCATTCTTTTGAACGTTGAGTAATACTCCATTGTGTGTGTGTGTGTGTGTGTGTATCCTTCTGTTCATCAGTCCATGAACATTCGGGCTCTTTCCATAATTTGGCTTTTGTCGATAGAGCTGCTATAAACATTGGGCGCATGTATCCCTTGCACCTAGTAGTGCAGTTGCTGGGTCGTAGGGTAATTCAATTTTTCACTTTTTGAGGAAACTCCATACAGTTTTCCAGAGTGGCTGCACCGGTTTGCATTCCCACCAGCAGTACAAAAGTGTTCCCCCTTCTCTGCATCCTCACCGACATCTGGTGTTGCCTGAGTTGTTCACGTTAGCCATTCTGACAGGTGTGAGGTGGTACCTCAGTGTGGCTTTGATTTGTATTTCCCTGATGAGGAGGGATGCTGAGCATCGTTTCCTGTGTCTGTTGGCCATCTGGCTGTCTTCCCTGGAAAAGTGTCTACTCCTGTCTTCTGCCCTTCTCTTCAGTGGGTTATTTGTTTTTTGGGTGTTGAGTTTGAGAAGTTCTTTACAGATTTTGGATATTAACCCTTTATCTGGTATGCCATTTGCAAATATCTTTTCCTATTCCCATCGTTGCCTTTGAGTTTTGTTGTTTCCTTTGCTGTACAGAAGCTTTTATTTTGATGAGGCCCCAATAGTGCATTTTTGCTTTTATTTCCCTTGCCTCTGGAGACAGGTCTCGTAAGAAGTTGCTGTGGCCTGCAAGAAATTTTAAGGGGGACTCTCTGAGTGGAGGGTTGGGGCCGGGGGAGACCAAAGCAGCAAAGACTACAAAGGACCAGAGAGCATCACCAAAAACACCAAACTACAGATAACACAGTGGCACTAAATTCACATATTTCAGTAATCACTCTGAATGTAAAGACAAAATGCCGCAGTCAAAGGACCTAGGCTATCAGAATGAATAGAGAATATCCATCTATATGCTGCCTCCAAGAGACACGTTTTAGGTGTAAAGACACCTGCAGATTGAAGTGAGGAGATGGAAAAAACCATCTCTCATGCCAGTGGAGGTCAAAGAAAGCTGGAGTAGCCATACTTCTATCAGCCTTTTTGTACTATTCAGGCCTTCGACTGATTGGACGAGGCCCACCCACATTGGGAAACACAGTCTACTTTAATCAGTCTACCAGTTTAAATGTTAATCTCATCCAAAAAGCTCCCTCACAGAAAACACCCAGAATAATGATTGATCAAACATCTGGGCATTTCATGGCCCAGTCAGGTTGATACAAAATTAATTATCACAAGCCTTAAGTTTTTTCCCCCCCATACGGTTGTATCATCTTTAAGATTATCCAACAATAGTATATTTTTCATTTCCTTGTCTTTGACCTTGACAAAAAGTTCTAAATCAGTTTTGAAAAATAATGATAAAAGACATCTGTGAGTTTCCTGGTGCTTTTCATTAAGTGAAGTGTCACTTGGCTTTGATTTCAAATAATCGTTCTCTGCTCTTCAAGAAAGAAACCTTTTTATTTACTGAAAGCTTTTTTTTCCCACCCCTCGAAGAATCAGAAATGAGTGTTGAACTTTATAAATGTTATTTCAGTGTCTGTCAGTGGACTCCTACAGTTTTTTCTTCTTTGGCCTATTAAATGATGAAGTCAGATTGCTTAATATCCAGCCTCTGCATTTCTGTGATATCTGATCTTAAAAGTATTCTATTAATATATGCTGGTTTAATTTGTCATCTTCTATTTGGAAGTTTTACATTTAAATTCTCCCAGGAGATGACCGAACTGTTTTATCCCCTGCGATGCACTCTTTGGGAGTTTTGGTATCACGGTTATGCCACCTTTTCAGAATGAATTGGAAAGTTTTATTTCCCTGTTATAAGACAGTTTAAATAACTTAGGCATTTTCTTTTCTTAACTTTATTTTTGAGAGGTAGAGGTGGCTGGGGAGAGCACGAGTGGGGAGGGGCAGAGAGAATCCCAAGCAGCCTCTGCGCTGCCAGTGCAGTGCCAGATGCAGGGCTCAAACTCGCGTCCTGGGAGATCATGACCTGCGCCGAAATCAAGAGTTGGACACTCAACCGACTGAGGCCCCCCAGGCGCCCCATAACTTCGGCAATTTCTGTTTGAGCGAGGGTTTTCAGTAGAACATGCTGAAACAGTCTAGGCCAGACCTCCTTCTGCGGGTAGTACTGAGATGACTTCTTTCTTCGGTTTGCTCTGTGGCTATCTTATTCTGTTTGTCTTTAAAAAGCACCAGCCCTTGGGCTTATTAAGATTTAGGTTTCTGGTTTACGAATGCATTCTTAACTTTACCGTTCTGAGTGTTCTCTGGTTCCCTGCAGTGCCCCCCGCCCCCCTTCCAGCATTCTCTTGGTGCTCTAGTGCTTATGGCTGGGGCTTGGTAGCGCCCTGCCGTGTGTTAGGGGCTTTTGGTCTCCGCTGGTAGGAGAGAGCGGTAGGCAGATGGTGGCCAGGGCTGAAAGTGCACGCCTGGGGAATCAGCCGGCCGAGGCTGAAGACCGACCCTCCTCCTGGAGACAACCGCCCCTAAGGCGTGGGGCGGGCCTCTGTTTTCTGGAGGGCGTCCCGCTCTAGGTCCTGGGCACCCGGCTGGGGTGAGAGGGGTTGGTAGGAAAGCTAAAGCATCCTTCTACTTTTGTTCAGAGTACGTCTTCATGAAACACATCAAGATGTGTCATAACCTCACAGTTCATTTTCAGCATTTGCATCAGTTTCTCCTTGATTCTGATAACACTTTGTCTTAATTGTTATTACTGTTGTAGGTTTTTCAGTTCTTTCTTCTTGGAAATGGTTGAGAAGCTGTCAGATTCTGGTGGGGAGTTGGGGGCGGGGGGCTGGCAGGGTGCTTCTCTGCATCAGTTATGCAGTGTGCAATTGAAAGATGTTTGGGTGGTATTTAATCTTCTCTAAAACCTAAAAGCTCAGGAACTGTAGCATTTTCCTTTCCCATATAACAAACGTATATCTTATAAATGTAAATTTTTCATGAACATTGTTTTAGTTGGTAAGGTTTCTGTCTGCTGTTGCAGTTAGAAGATGATGGGGCTTCGTGTCTGTACGTTTCTCTGTAATTCTAATTTCTACCGCAGAAGAGCCACTAGCTTCCCTCTGTCCAGTGCCTCCACCTCCAGCCTCCCTCCCCCCGCTCCCCCCGTGTCTGTATGGTGACACATAGTTTAGACGATCTCTCTAGTTCCTTTTGGCTGATAGCTTATGATTTGGATTTTCCTGTGCGGAAATCTAAATGAGAAGGTTGTAGAAAAGCTCCTTACTGAACTCGGTCTGCTGGTACTGCGTACTTTTGTTTTCGCTGGTCTTTATTAGGTACCCACAGTTTTGTTAGGTGACGTTCGGAACAATGAAAAGGCATAAACCCTGCTTCTCAGGATCTTGTGATCACCAAGGGATATTGGGAAGAAAGGAAAAGAGGGTTACGTTGGCTTCAGTGGCGGAAATTGTCCACCTGAATGGCACACCTTGAAGACTGGTGAGGTTATTCCATATGGCTGGAAGGAAATGAAAAGCTTATTTGCTTTTTTCATTTCTCCCCTCTCCTCTATATATTCTTATCGCTTTCCCAATATAAAATAAATGATGGGAGTTGATCCTGTTTATGGTATACGGCTTAGGGCTTGGGAACCTTCACCTTCTGTTTTTTTCCCTCCTTGAATTGAACATGAAATTCCGACGCTACAGGGCAAAGGAGAGACCAGGGCTTATGAAGACCGCATATCTTGTGAATCTTAAGTAGAGCGCTTCAATTATTAGAGGCTCAACTTCTTCTCACCTCCGTACTCTGTGTTTCCGTAGGGAAAGCAGCTTTGAGAGATCAGAATCTGAGTTCAGTAGACATCAAGTTCTGAAGAGGATGTTGAACAATGGCTTTAAAAATAGCATTTATTTCTATAATAAATGTACTATATGTCTATCTTAGATAATATAGAAAATACGGGCAATAGCTCACAATAGTGATTATTTGCTATTGTCGGTAGTGGTCACATCAACTCTGTGATGTGGGTCCGGCTATCATTCTCTCACTCTGCAGATGAAAAAAAAAATGAAGCTTGAGAAGGTTACTGTTTTGATGCTTATTCTTCTGATTTTTTCCCCCCATATAAGCTTCTTTAATTTGGATAATGCAGGGGCGCCAGGGTGGCTCAGTCAGTTAGTGTCTAACTTGATTTTGGCTCAGGTTGTGATCTCACACTCATGAGATTGAGCCCCACATCAGTCTCTGCACTATCAGCGCAGAACCTGCTTGGGATTCTCTCTCTTCCTCTCTCTGCCCACCTCCTTTCAAAATAAATAAAAAAAACATTAAAAAATTGGGGTCATGCAACGCACATTTTACATGTGCTTTTTCAATTAATCAGACATTTTGAGAACACTTCCCTTGTTGTTAAATAGTCTTTGAAAACAGATGTTAGTGCTTCTATAGCATGTAATCTTATGAAACGTATTTAACCCAGAGTTTCTTGACCTTGACACTGTTGGCATTTTGGGCTGGATAATGTTTTTTTCTGGGAGACTGTCTTGCACATTGTAGGATGTTTAGCTTCTCCCCACTAGATGCTAGCAGGCTTTCTCCCCCTCGGCATGACAACAAAAGGTCTCCAGCCATTGTCAAGTAAATGTCTCGGGGCAATAAAATTACCCTTGGCCTAAGAACCTCTTATTTAACCATATGTATTTTATGTTTTTGAAAACACATGGGTATGAATAGACTCCTCGTGAATTCTCTATATGAAAAAGTAGACCCATGTCATCGAGATTACATTTATCAGCTCTAATTTCATCTACTTTCTTTGGTTCATATATTTTCAGGAATAGCAATATTGCTTGAAAGTCAACATTTAACAACATTATTTGCATTCGTATAAGAATGTAATTGCTAATCTGTCACCAGTCTGATGGAAAGGCATCCTGGGAGCATTGACCACAGTTGTTTTATTGTAGATGAATTCCATTATCTCCGTGTCACTTTCTTAAAAAGTTTGGTCATTGAGGCAGCTATAATACCTTGTGTTATTAATGGAAGCCAGGAGTTACTTTTTCAGCTTGTTTATGCAGTTTTCTTGATACGTTTTGACATTTAAGGATACATAAAGCCGTCTTTTCTACCAGTCCTCTTTTTGTGTAAGGAAAATTATTTTCTGTAATACAACTCTACAGCCTCCAATAATTTATAGATGCACTTGCCCTTTTAAGGAAGTAGCATTTGTTTGGTGGGAAGGGGATGTGGGCAAGACAAAGCTACTTGGAATCAGTAGTGCTTGGTTAATTATGAATCTTCTGTTGGGGGTCTTTAGGCAGTTTTTTCTCATCCTACATCTGTTTTTTCAGGAAAAGTTCAAGATTGGCATGAGGCATTTGGAGATCCCCTGTAAAGTGCATGTCTATGCCTGTGTTTACTGATAACATTATAGTTTCAAATAGATGTATTTGCACAATAATGTATAATTCTTGACTTTGTTGATAATACCCTGTTGTAGTGACTAGGTCTGCTTCTTAAAAATTTGTTAGTTATGGGGTGCCGGGGTGGCTCGGGTAAGCATCCGACTCTTGATTTCAGCTCAGGTCGTGATCTCTCGGCTTGTGGGTTCCAGCCCCACGCTGGGCTCTGTGCTGACTGTGCGGCGCCTGCTTGGGACCCTCTCTCTGCCCCACCCTGCTTGCTCACTCTCTCAAAATAAAGTATCTTAAAAATTCATGTTTCTGAGGCTAATTTGTTTTGACCGACTTACAGTATAGTTTCAATTATGCTTAAAAATTTTATTTGTATTTGGCGCAACTGTTTTATTTTTCTTTTCCCTCTACCTTCTCTATTAAATAGCGACCGCAAAGATTTTAGTGTACCATGGGACTTCCTTCAAAGTGAATCACTTGTCAGCATTCAAGAGTCTCTCATGGTTTGCTGACAAAAACTGAGGACTGATGGATGTGGGGGGAGGGGGGGATGGGCATGGAGGAGGACACTTGTGGGGATGAGCACTGAGTGTTATGTGGAAACTAATTTGACAATAAACTATTAAAAAAAAAAAAAGTGAATCACTTGTAAGGAAAGAACACTTTAAAATACAGGTTTTCTAAAATTCAAATGTTCTGATACTAGATTTCAATAGCTTTTTTTTTTTTTTTTACATCAACATGTAAAGGTGACTGGCCAGTTTTGAATATTTTAGTTCCCCTTAAGCTAATTAGAATTCTAGAGAGAATGTTCTAGGTTTGTTTTTGTTTTTTTTTATACCTTCATACCCCCGTGGTTGATTATTCATTTGTTTCTTGTTAACACTCCATTTTTACTGCTGACGTTCAAACTGCATTTTTTTTGGCTTTATTTTTAAACAATGACTTTTTTTTTCTTTTTTATTTTTTTAGGATGGTAGTGTCCCTATTGTATCTAGCTTTAAAGCATTGATTGGATATTTACTAAAAGATTTGCCCCTTGTCAGCTGCAGTGGTGACGTGAAGCCACGTAAACAGTTCATCTTATCACAGTTTCTGAATGTTCAGCTGAATATTCTGTGGGACAGAGGCCATCTCTGTAGAGTGAGGTGGTGATTTGTCAGGGAGCACTCTCCCCGTGGCATTTTCCACTAGCTTAACTTGGGTCTTAGAAGACATTTCCCCTCTCCCTTTCAGAATTTCTCATATTTAATGTTGAGGGGGCGGGGGCGGCGGGGGAGAAACCGAACAGAAAAAAACCCGCTGCATTTTAATAATGAAATCGTATCCAGAAATTTTAAGTTCTCTATTAATAGTAACAAAAATGGAACGATCTTTCTGTTTACTCACTGCATACATGTGACACACATTTTTTTGAGAGTACAATTCAAGTCATCCCCTGGGCTTAACCGTGGTATATAAAATGTACTGATGTGTGAAAGATCCGGAAAAGTTAAAACAGGATGAAAAGTTGGTTCTAAACACCAAAAAAAGTTTTTCTTGCACATGAATTTTAAATTATCAGGTGAAAAGTGCAGTATTTCATGTGGCTATACATATCCAAGTTAGGTGACAAGATTTCTGCCATGCAAATTTACCCTACAATGTTAGGAACAAATAACCAAACAGTTTTCTCAGGTGGAAATCTTTAATTTCCTTAATTTGTTATCAGCAAAAGCCATTCTTTTGCTTCTAAGTTCCCACTCCGTAGGAATGATTGTGATATGAAATTTGTTTTCAGATAGTGTTCTAGAATCCTATAGGGTGGTTTAAAGGACTTGCCTTTAATTAAAAGTGCTATACACTTAGTGAAAATCCATGTTAGTTGAGGAATTGATTCTTGTGAAAGGAAAGCCGCAAATTTTTCTTGTATGGGTAAATGTCACTCTGTTCATGTCTTCACTTCGCTGCAAGTCAAGACTTGTACTATTCCACTAGGTTGTCATAGAAACGCACTTAACTGTCATCTCCACTCCGACTGTTGATGGTTTTATTTGTAGGTTTGCAAGATTATTAAAATTTAACAAAAATTATTGATCTGCCTTTTATTAGCACTGAGTTGTTTTCCATGGAAATTAAAACTGCATGAAAGCCTTTTTTTTCTGCTTAAAAATGCTTAAAGGTGAAACTATTAAATCTGCTTGATTTTGAGAAAATTATTTAAAATGTGATCTATAGTCTGCAGCAGAATAAGCTCCATGAATCGTACTTTTGAATCACTTTCCATTTTCTTTGTTTACAGCAAGCAGAAAAAAAAGTTAAAAAGCAGGCAAAAGGTGAATTTTTAACATAAGGTACCTGTCAGAAAAGTGTGCAGTGCTACCTCAAGTGCCTAATATTGGAGTTTTCGTTTTTATTTATGGTTTTTGAAGCCTAGCATGAATGCTTCAGTGAGCTGTGTTGGAAAAGCATTTATTTTTGTATATTTATGTGAGAGAAATTATTTAGTTTTCACTTAGAAATAAGACAGGCAAGCCTTATTTACAGTAACTTTATCTAATGGCCCGTGGATGAGTGCTTTCATGCAAAACAGTCAAGAGGCTAGAATTAACTTTTCACGTTGGATGCACATTTGATGTCTGGACTTGAGCAACATGTGGCATCTTATTATAAAGACTAGCGTTCAGGATTCAATTTGTATTTAACACATTTACTCCAGAAGGCACACATCATCTTTGCCACATTTAATGTTAACTTTGTAATGATTTCTGTTTCTTGCTTGTAGGTACAAGAGTCGAAGTGTGTCTTTGTTGCTTTTTGTAATTTTCCTTTTTATAAATTTTTTTTGACTTTGTTAATTAACCCTTATAACAACAGGTCAGTTTTAACATACAGCAGCTCCTTGGGTTGACTTTCATCAGTTATTTTTTTATTTTTACTTGAAAAAAAAATTTTTTTTTCTTTTTAGAGCGAGAGTGCACGCAGGGGAGAAGGGCAGAGGGAGGGAGAGAGCAGGAGAGAGAATCTTAAGTAGGCTCCGTATTTAGCACAGAGTCTGGTGCAAGGCTCAATCCCACAACCCTGGGATCATGAGCCAAGCTAAAATCGAGTCGGATGCTCAATCAGATTAGCCACCCAGGTGCTGCTTGTCAGTTACCTTTTTAAAGAGTACGGGTCTTAGATAGCCATGCATATTCTACTTCCTCTCTCTGCTGCTATTCTTAAAGTCATTCTTGGAATGTTAGTAGTGGGTATGTCATCTTTGGTTTTTCATACTCTTACTAAATACACAACTAATAGCTTATATATACTTGGAAGAAACTTTGACTGCTCATCAGAGACCTGGAATACTGATTTTTTTAAAACCAGATTTATTGCTTTTAAATTTTTATTACTTCTGTAGCTAGCCTGCAGGATAGCCCCCTGCTGCACCTCAGCTATTATTCCTGCCCTTGTGACCCCCCCCCCCCCCCCCCCCACTCCGNTGTTTCTCTTGGATCACTCGCTGTGGGAGAAGACCCTTTCCATGACCTGAGGACCCTCAAGCAGCATTAAGGAAAATGCTTCACAGAAGTGAGGAACCGAAGCCTCCTGCCAACAAGCAGCATCGACTTGACAACCAAGTGAGCCGTTGTGCAAGCAGATACTCTAAGCCCGGTCCTGCCTCCTGCCAGATGATTGCGGCCTCAGCTCCCATCTTGCCTGCGACCCCACGAGAGACCTTGAGTCTGAACCACCCAGCTGAGCCAGTCCTGTATTGCTTACCCACAGAAGTATTAAACATTAGGGTGCCTGGGTGGCTTAGTCAGTTAAGCGTCCGACTTTCGCTTGGGTCATGATCTCGCGGTTCGTGGGTTCGAGCCCCGCGTCGGGCTCTGTGCTGACTGCCAGCTCGGAGCCTGGAGCCTGTTTCAGTCTGTGACTCCCTCTCTCTCTGACCCTCCCCTGCTTGCGCTGTCTCTCTCTCTCTCTCCTAGAAATAAATAAAAACATAAAAAAATTTAAAAAAAAAAAAAGTATTAAACATTAAAAATTTTTTTAATTAATTTTGAGAGAGAGAGCATGTGAATCCCAAGCAGGCTCCATGCTCAGCACAGAGCCCAATGTGGAGCTTGATCCCCCGACCCCAGGAACATGACTTGGGCCAAAATTAAGAGTTGGAGGCTTAACCAACTGAGCCACCCAGTCACCCCTAAATTAATATTTAAATAGTTCAAATGTTTTTGTTTTAAGTCAGTAAATTTTGGCATAATGGGTTATGCAGCAATAGATGACTAATGCACCTGCTAAGTGTTTTTAAACATTTCCTATTGATCACATAGGTCATAGTTAGTTATTTGTAGGCATAGGGGTTGTGGAGGCTTCTGTTATGATTTGTAGCATTTTGATAGGGGATTGGGTAGTGTATTACACAAGTCATTGACTGTAGGGCACTCATGACTATCTGAATTTCGGCTCTGTGTATGTGCTTGGTGAGATTAAAATTTCTGATCATAATTTAGTGCTGAAAATCTGTAAAATGGAGTAATTATACTTAACTCTACAGTGTTGTTGTTTTTTTAAGTCAAGATGAGCTATCTGATGTTAATTAAGTCTGTCACATGACGCTTGATGAATGTCACCCTTCCCGTGTGACCGTGCGGTTCTGTGCGCTAGAGGGAAAGACCGCTCTTGCCGTTTGAGTTTGCATCGCTTCCTGGGACGTCATAACCTTCAACAGGCCAGCACTTCCCTTTCTATAAGTCATTTTCCTTTTCCTTACTTTTTCTTTTTACTAGGACGTGCCTCGGCGTGATTTTCTCCATGTTTCTCCTGCTTGGGATTACAGAGCCCCTTGACTTTGTGGGCTGGTGGCTGTCAGTTTTAGGAGATTCTCAGTTGTTGCCTCTTTAAATATTGCTCTTGCCCCTCCCCCCACCTCGTGTTCCTTATTTGTCTGGGACTGTGATGGAAAGTTTAGCCCTTTTCCCTGTGTTGCGCATATCTCCAATTCTTCCTCTGTATTTTTCATCCATTTTTCTACTCTGGCTTCCCTTTGGAGATTTATTTGACCTGTTTTACACTTCACGAATCCTGGCCTCAGCTTTGCTAATCTTCCAGTAAGCCCTCTGTTACATTCTTGGTTTCAGTTTTAAAATTTCCCTTTGATTCTTTTTTTACAGATTATAATTCCCTTTGAAAATTTGTATCTCTTCATCTCTCTTCTCCATCGTCTTTTATTGACCATACTAATGATAGTAGAGCCCTTTCTGATGGCTCCCGGTCACCTGTTGGGTCTACTTTTATGGTCTTTTCTCTCCCTTGAGTTTTAGTCACTTGAGTTTTAGTCACTGCCACTCATGTGGCATACCTGGTGATTTTTTTAAAATTGATTTTTTTTGTTGTTATTTTTTATTCTCAGTATTGTGAGTGAAAATGGTAGAGGCCCCAGTAGTTTTATACTCCAAAGAGAAGTTTTCTTTTTCCCAGGAGTCCCCGTGTCTTTATTGAACAGATCGGTTGGGGGTTATGTATCTTCTGTATCTTCCAGTCAGCGGTAGAACAGAGTCAGAGACACATTGAAGCTTGGGAAGCTACTTTTTCATGTCCTCTGGGGACCTGGCGTTCCAGTTAGCCTGTGCTGTTCATCAGGACCTCATTTGTTGCTAATTCCTAGATTCCAGTTCTTATTTTCTAAGCACATCAAGGCAGCTGCTTTGCATTTTTGAGACTTTCTGTTTAGCTTTGTAGCTTTGGAGATTGGCAGTTGTCTCATGGGGAAGAGTGGCTGTGTAACTGGCTCCCTTCTCTGCCCCTCTCCTCCCCTGGGATCTTAGCCCCTCAAGCCTCCTGTTCTGTTACTTGAGTCGTACAAGTACCAGAAGATGTGCAGCCTTTCCTACCCTCAGCAGTGGCCTTCTTCCAAGGCAGAGCTTGGGTTCTCAGCCTCTTGTCCTGCACCCAGAACTGGTTAATACCTAGGAAGAATGGCTGGAGATCGCTAGCTCACCTGGCCATGGTTTCTCCACCATCTTGGAATCTTGGCCCTTCTAGGCTGCTTCAGCTGCCCTTTAATTGATGCCTTTGACTCGTGCTGTGTATTTCACTAAGCCTTTCTAGAGGCATAGAGGTGGGAGCATGGATGTGCCTCAAGTTACCCAAATGTTAGCTGGAAAGTGAAGACTATACAATTGCAGTACTTTTGAAGGGAATGTCCATGAGTCGGTTATTTTCACGAACTTTTGTTTGGCCAGCTTTATTCCGTCACAGTTACTGACCCGTGCACATTTTATAGTTTCTCATTACATGTTGACACAGTAAAATAACATCTTTTCCTGAGTCCTTATAATAATTTTCATAATTCTCCTTGATTTAATTCAGAGCCATGATAGTCCCTATAGATTCCTAACTTTGCTCCATAACTGTGAGGACCAAGGATATCTTCTGATGTATCAACAGGTTGAACATACAAAGTGAGTGATAATACATACAAAATGATTAAGAAATTTTTAACACATTAAAATTTTTTTAATGCATTAGATTTATTTAGATGAAAGTAAACAGAACATTTTCTAACAAACATAAATGATGGGCTGTCAGTGTTTATAACTATTAAAATATTTTTATTTGTATGAATACATTTTGTACATACAATTTCCAGTTTCCTTTGTTTTTTCTTGTAATTATATATATTTTTTGTAATTATATTTTTTCCTAACTAAAAGTAGATATTCCCAAATCCAGCAAAGATATTTATAGTGTTAAAATATGAAATCCACATCTCTGGAGGTTTAACGTATTCCTGTCTCCCTGCTCTGAGTGTTTTGTGTCCATGACCTCAAACTGACCAGTATTTTGCCCACACATCTTTTATTGGCATATATGGAAATAGGTTTTTTTTTTTTAAGTTTATATTTATTTGGGAAGGCAGAGAAAGACCGTGTGAGTGGGGGAAGGGCAGAGAGACAGGGAGAGAGAGACTCCCAAACAGGCTCTACACTGTCAGCTCAGAACCCGATACAGAGCTCAAACTCACAAAACCACAAGTTCATGACCTGAGCTGAAACCAAGAGTCGGACGCTTAACTGACTGAGCCACCCAGGTGTCCCTGGATAGTTTTATATTTAATATGCCAAAGGTGATGACTGTTGACAGTACGTATATATGCTCCTGTTCTCAACTTTTGAAAGTATTCTGCTGGTGAAGTTGTAAAACTTGATATACCCAATTGGAAAAATGGAAACCTGAAGCTCTAATTTTTTTTTTTTTGAGAGAGAGCACAAGCCAGGTGAGGGGAAGAGAAGAAGAGACAAAATCCCAAGCAGAGCTTGAACTCCTAAACTGAGAGCATGACCTGAGCCAAGATCAAGAGTCCGGTCAACCGAGTGAGCCAATGGGGCGCTCCGAAATATGAAGCTCTTAACCCTTACCTATATTTGTAGTTATTGACGATCATTGAGGACGCCATCTCTGGTCCCCTTTTGAGAAATGTGTTTTGAGTCTATTTCACATCTGTGATGGCTGTTATTTTCTCTGCTTTTTGTGTAGGAAGAAGAAAGCGAGGAGGAGCCCAAACTGAAGTATGAAAGGCTTTCCAATGGGGTAACTGAGATCCTTCAGAAGGATGCGGCCGGCTGCATGACTGTCCATGACAAGGTAAGGTAGTGCTCGCAGAGGAGTCTTCTCGAGATCCCTTCTGTCGTGAAGTTTGTGTATCCTCTGGACTCCTGGTGCTTTTTGTGGTGGCTTTTCCCAGTAATTGTGTCTCCCTCTCTCGGTCCCTTTCTTCTTCCTCTCCAACAGGAAAATGAAAATGACAGCCAAAAACATGATACATATGTACACACACACACACACATACACACACACACTGCAAGGGTGTATCCAGTAGAATTTAGATCGATGTGAAAGATGTCTAGCAAGTAGTTCTAGGCAGCTCTATCACTTTAAATTCCTCAGGCCATAAGTAGTAGAGTTCCAGAAGACTGGAAATTCCGTAACACTCCGTGCTTTCATGGCGGCAGAAGACCTTGCATTGGCGGTGTTAGGAATCATTGGAGAGGCCCCAAATGATTACTTACATATTTTATGGATTAATACGTTCCCTTCTGGGCTCTGCCGTACCAAAGCCTTCACCAGCCTTGTGAGTTCAGGCTAAGTACCATACAGCACCCTTCACCTATTATTGGGCCCAGACAGAATGTGTTCTGAGCGGAGTATTGGAGGCCGGGCGGTTTGAGCCACTGCCCTCTTCTTCCCTGTGGGCCTCCAAGAGTGAGGCAGATTCCCCAGGTCTGACCCACCTCCTGGCTTTAACCGGAATCGCCAGTAGTGTTTCCTCATCCTCCTACCTTTTTTTTTTTTTTAATGTTTTATTCCTGAAGCTCACAGAGGGGGAGGGGCAAAGAGAGCGGGGGGGGGGGGGCAGAGGATCTGAAGCGGGCTCTGTGCCAACAGCAGAGAGCCCAGTGTGGGGCTCAGACCCCTGAACTGAGATGACCTGAGCGGAAGTCACACGCTCAACAGACTGAGCCCCCAGGCGCCCCACACCCTCCCTTTTACTTCAGGTTTCATCCCGCTGTTAATAGAACCCTTGTTCTCGCTTGGGGCACCTCTCACTCGGCTGTCCCACCGTCTC
>NW_027532825.1:9648133-9674727 GCF_008692635.1 Crocuta crocuta
CGCGCTCTCCCAGTCTGCCATTGGGGCCATGTCCCAGCTTCCGTGTCCCCTTGCTACGCTCGCTGAAGACTGGCCTTGCCGTCCCTCCTGTGGGCCTTTGTCTTGATTTTTAAATTTCACAATGTCCGTGACCACCTACCCGCGGACGCGTCCCCAGAGCAGCATGCTTCCTTATCCGGGTGCCTCGTAATCGGTTCCACCTTTTGTTCTGTGGTCCCCAGAAGCTCGGCTCCCCCGTTGTGAGCTCCTCTTCTGCTCTCTCTCTAACCTCGCATCATTTTGTTTTGTTGTCTGTCCCATTTGGCAGCATAACTGTCCCTTCCGTCACCTAAGCCAAAGCTGGCTCTTCCTCCACGTCCACCCGGTCTTTCCTGAGTCCTGGTGATTTTCCCACTCGCCCTGCCTCTGCTCACAGACCGCTCCCTTTTCTGCTTTAAACCCCTTTGCAACCTGGTTGCCAGAATCCGCTGTTGAAAATACAGATTTAAAACCCTCGTATGATTTTCACCCTCTGCTATGTAAAGTCTAAGCTCCTTCGTGTGTGGGATGTGAGGCCCCCTTAGATCTTGCCCCCTCGTGTAGCTGGCTTCACGCCTGCCCCCTTCTGCTGGATGGGTGGTGTGTTGGAGGCGGCGCCTGGCTGTTTTTACTCACACCCTCTCTTCTGCCTGGATCCGACCCGCATCCTGCCTGCTCGAGCCTGCTCCCGTCCTGGGCCCTTGTCTGCTGGTGTGGGCATTTGGCATTTCTCTCTGGAACTGCTGCACATGTTGCCAGCCAGTCTGCTTTCCTGCAGATTTGCTTTCGCTCTGGTCCATCCACAGCACTTCTTTCTACCGAAAGCAATCTCCCAGGGGCGCCGGCGCTCAGTTGGTTGAGCGTCCAACTTCGGCTCAGGTCATGATCTCACGGTTCGTGGGTTCGAGCCCTGCATTGGGCTCTGTGCTGACAGCTCAGAGCCTGGAGCCTGCTTTGGATTCTGTGTCTCCCGTCTCTCTGCCCCTCCCCTACTCGCACACTGTCTCTCCCTCACTGAAAAATCAACATTAAAAAGTCAGTCCAGAAATTCAAATCTGATCACGTAATCCTCCCTAGAATTCTTTAGTGGTTCCCTGATGTCTCGAGGATTTGGGCATCCTCTCGTGCACCCTTTTCCCCACCTGCGTTCATCACCATAAATATTCAGGTGCTTCCTGTTGACCCGCCTTTCCAGCCTTCTCACCTGTCTCTTCCCCTGGGCGCAAACTGGATGCTCCCACCATATAAAACTACTTGTAGTTTCTTGGTTGTTTTTTTTTTTTTTTGGTCCTNGAGAGAATGAGCAGGGAGGAGCAATCCCAAGCAGGCTGCGCACCGATGGTGGGGTCAGATACACGAACCGTGCGAGCATGACCTGAACCAAGATCAAGAGTTGGAGGCTTAAACGATTGAACCACCCAGGGCCCCGACTTTGCCCTGCTTTTTACGGGACTCCATGCCTTTGAGCAAGTGGTGCTCACTCTGCCTGAAATGGTCTTTACCGCATCCTGTCCCATCTGCCTCAGGGTCTACTGTCTAACTCCTTCAAAGTTCAGCACAGCTGACCCCTGCCTGGTTCCAGAGGGTTGTAGAGATCTCCCATTTTAAGGGTACTCTCTGATTAATCAACCCTTTTAATCTGTATTCCTCGTTATACCATCACCTTTTAAGTTACACCTGCTTATTATCGAAGGCTATACAGGTGCTTTTTGTCTGTTGAATGAACCTCTGGATGAAACAGCATAGTGTGCCTGCTGGGAGACCAGACTTTATTGACACCATAATTAAACCAAGTTGGTCAAGGAGCTGACCGTGGGAACTGTAATCCGTGCTGACTTTTAGAATATGCGTTCTTAAAGTGATGGCCATGTTTCTATTTATGAAGTCTTTGATCCAGTTGAGAGTATTTTGGCTCTTAATTCTGGCCCCAGTTCTGCCACTGATTGACCATGTCCAGGGGGGTCCTATCAACTCCTGGGACTTCTTTTCTCAGGCGGAGTTAAGGGCACTCCCTGCTCTACTATTTCGAATACTGTAAAATGCTTTGTGAAACACAGATGATATTATACAGCTGACCACGTATAAGCCGTTTCCTTCATGGTGTCTGAAGGACTGCTTATCCTTTCTTCTGCTTGTTTACTTCCACAGAGTCCCTTCATTCAGAGTAAAAACAGTTATGCCCAGGGGACCGGATATGTCAGAAGAATTGGATGCCCAGTCTGCTAGTTTATAAAAGGAGTCAAGTTTCTATACTTAAATATGGAAGGGGTTAAATAAATTATGCTTATCCTTTGCTCATCCTGGATTTTAAGTGTTCTCAGGTTAAAAACACAGTATTTACAACTACTCAAGGCTTTTAATGGCTGGAATGAATCACATTAAAAAAATTTTTTTTAACATTTTTAAGAGAGACAGAGCATGAGCTGGGGGGAAGGGCAGAGAGAGAGAGAGGGAGACACAGAATCCAAAGCAGGCTCCAGGCTTTGAGCTGTCAGCACAGAGCCCAATGAAGGGCTCGAACTCATGAACCATGAGATCATGACCTGAGCTGGAGTTGGACACTTAACTGACTGAGCCACCCAGGCGCCCCTGGGAAGAATCACATTTAAAGGATTTGTATTTATCTTTGTGATTTCTGGTCAATTTTGCATTTTTTTGTTGTACTTTGAGTAGTCCGAAGCATTAGTAAGGGAAAGTATGACTCCTCGATAATTTCAGTAGTTAAATAGACTTTCTAAGACCTATACAGTTGTTTTGTCAAACTACTATTTTTTTTTAAGGACACGTATTTATTTCTAAAAGGCAATAGCAACAATTGATCTAATCCGAATGAAATGTTTTAGTAAAGAAAAGGTAGCTTGTTCCAGAAACCGCTGCATTTTTGTTCAGAAGTGTTCTAAAGGAATTATGGTTTCAGGTTGAAACTATCAAAATAATTATGTTTTCTTTGTTAAATATTTAATGAGTGAAAGTAGCAGTTTTGCAAGAGAAAAAGGGAAGACCTTAATATTCAGGTGTTGTGCATAGAACCTTTAAAAGTTTTGATAAAATCAAGTATAACTGGAAGTTCAAGAACGGCCTCTACAGCCGTGTTGCAGAATCACCAGGATTAAAGCATTTTAAGGATCCGAGCCCCCTTAGTTTTCTAACAAACTAAATACAGTATTTATGAGGAGGATCAATACCATCCAGTACTTGGGGCCCGGTGAGCTCTTAAGACTCATTGTTTTACCACAGCCCGTCGCAGACCGAAGCGGGAGTATTCATTTTTAGCTAGTAGCATGTGGGTTTTTTCTTCTATTCAAATACCGTCAGAGTGTCACCGCGGAGAAAAAATTACAACCATCCGAGCCATCCGAGTCCTCCGTTTCTGATTCGAATGTTCTGGTGCTTTGGAGGCAACGTCCCGGCTCGGTTTAAATATTCAGACTAATTTCCCCCTAGAATTACCTCTTGCCCCTTCGTTTGCAGGGCCCCCGCACCTCGCTTCCAGCAGACTTGCTGTCTGTGCCGGGTGTGGACTCGGCACGGCACCTGGTGCGTTCAGGCAGGCGTGCGCGGCCGAATCGTCATACCTAGTTATGTCTCCACACCTGATGTTTTATTAACCAGTATTGATTTTTTTACCCGGGGGACTTTTTTCTTGCTGGCAAAAAAAAAAAAGGCAACCTTGCAGGAGTGAAAGGCATTGGGGGGCGCATTTCTAATGAGCCCCTCTCTCCCTTTCTGTGGCTTCTCTTTAATGTAGCTTCATATTTTAAGTGCCCGGGCTGGAATTTCATTTTCAGCAATTGCATTTTGATAAAATCCTTTTAAACCTTGACATTCCATAAGGTTATTTCTCCTAAAGATTGTGCTGCTTGACTAAAACGCTTCGCAGCACCTGTAAATTTCAGCATTTCATTATAGGTTGCAACGAAGCATGTTCCCATGCAATGAAAGACCTAGAATTTAGAACATTTGAGTGATGGTGAAGGAGGTAAAAAGGAAGAAAAAAAATCTCCTGTCCTATTTCAGGTCGTCTTCGAGTTTCGTCATGTTTGTTTAGGGTTGGTTCAAAGAATTAAAGGACCGATGGGAGTCAAGAGCTATTTCCTATCAACTGAATAAGTAGCTCAGTCGTTATTTTGCGACCAAGGATTCTTTTCTGCATTAGAATATAAACATCTGCAGTCAGCGGTCCCCACTAACTTTTATACAGCATTTCGTGCTAACTGAAGACGTAAATGCTTCTGGGCTTTTTCATCTCCCAGCATGACTCCGACTTTGCTTCCTCAAAAATAATACTTGGTTGGGGCACCCGGGTGGCTCAGCTGGTTAAATGTCCAACTTCAGCTCAGGTCATGATCTCACGGTTTGTGGGTTTGAGCCCTGCATCGGGCTCTGTGCTGACTGCCAGCTCAGAGCCTGGAGCCTGCTTCGGATTCTGTGTCTCCCTCTCTTTCTCTCTGCACCTCCCTTGCTCACGCTCTGTCTCTCTCAAAAATAAATAAAAACATTAAAAAAAATTTTTAAATAATACTTGGTTGTTTGTGCACATGGGTATATATATTTGTTAAACTCACATGATAGTGCAGATTTACACACTTGCCATCAATGAAGGGGGGGTTTCATCATTCCCTTTTGACTTGGAGCTCAGCTGTAGGCTGGCCAAGCTTTTGCAGCTGTGTGTGGATTTGCTGCCTCCACCCACCAGGCATTGTGTACTGAGTGCAGGCACATCATCAGTCTTCCGTGGATGAGGGGCCTCCTGGGTCATTCTGACAGGCCGTGTGCACTCCTCCGGTAAAGGCAGCCCCGTTCCCTTCTTTCCCCGAAGCTGGGAACAAGCCTTCTCTGAGGCGTGTGCGTGTTCTGAGGCACCGCAGCTCACTTACGCGTTCAGAGTGCTGACTTTGACAATGGTTCACTTGCCAAATGTGCGTTCGTGGGCTCACTAATAAACTCACCCCTCTGTTCTCCTTGCAGTTTTTGGCACTGGGCACACATTACGGCAAGGTCTATTTACTCGACGTCCAGGGGAACATCACTCAGAAGTTTGATGTAGTGAGTATACGGCGTAAACTCCTGTGTGAACGAAACTTCGTGCTGAAATGTTATGCTTTACAGTATTAGTTTTAGCAGCGTGTTGGAATAGTATAAAGAAAGGGTCTCTGTCAGTTAATCGGAGTGCTTAAACGTCACACTGAATTTTACGGTACATGCTAAAAATTATAAAGGTGAACATAAAAGGAAAGAGGTTTATATATATACAGACATTTTGTCTTTTGACTGAGTATCTTTTATATGTGAACTCCATTTACAAATCTTTATAAATGCACTGAATTCTAATTTTTGAGTTGATTAGAGTCATCCATTTGGCTTTAAATGCTATTTGAAATATTTCTGTGTGTTCGTTTTAAATTAGAACAGTGAGAAATATCTAGGCGAATTGTTATTAAAAGAAAAAAAACACTGCTTTTATTAGTGAATGCTGGTCTTGAGTTACATAATTTACATACTTCCTTAAAGTGGGAAGCCCCCTCATTTGGTCTGTTGTAAGTCTCTGCCCCACCACCTTCTCTAGATGACGAATATAACTGGAGACTGACCGATCACCTTGCTGGTTCAGGTTATTTTTCCTGCATACATGCAGCTGATATTTTATCTGACTGTTTTGTTGCTTGGTCTCCTAGGGGATTATATTGATTGAAAGTGAAGAGCTGGGCTTCTTAATGTATTAATTGTGATTCGGAATCACTGAGGACGAAGGAAATGTTGAATTTGAAGCTGTATTTTGGTCTTTAAGATCTACCTTGACAGTTTCAAGAGCATCCATGCTTCTGTGAATGTGAACGTTTGGGGTGAACAAGGTGCTCGTTTTAAGGGGCAGGTATCACTTTTTCAAAGACTGCATCAGCACCTGTTGAAAGATCTATTATAAGGGATTGGTGTAGTTTATAAAAGAGACCAGAGTTTTTGATTTGGGGCACATTGTGTCTGAAAGGAGTAGATTCCTTTGTTGTACTTAAAAGACACTGAATGTCGATGGATTCTTTGGAATAGTCCACAAAAGGGCCTTATGTGCACTAACGATGCTAATGTATCAGGCAGATTGAGGGTTCCGGTTTTGCTTCAGCATCTTTCAGACCCTGAGGAGTATATTTTTGATCCTCCATATACCTCCTAGACACCTATCTTGGTGACTTAAACATCTGTTCTTTCCGTTGCCATCCATTAAAGCATGTAGCTGGTGCTGGGGGAGAGCTCTTTTTTGTCACGTTACCTGTGTCTCCTCACCTATAAAACAAAAATGAACACAAACAAATCGAAAAACAATAACAAAAAAATTCCTCCTGTCTCGTCTCTTGAACCTCCTGCTCCAGTTTAATGAATATCTGACCCTCTGCATCCAAATCAATCTTTTAAATCCTGTATAGAAATTGCGGTGCTTGGGGTGCCTCGGTGGCTTGGTCAATTAAGCGTCTGACTCCATTTGGGCTCAGGTCGTGATCTCCCGGTTTGGGGATTTGAGCTCTCCTCGGGCTCTGTGCTGTCAGTAGAGGAGCTCGGGATTCTGTCTCTCTCTCTCTCAAATAAGTTAAAGAAAGAAAAGAAACTGAAGTGCTTGATTGTTGAGGTTTATGGACATACCTGCTGGTTTGATTGCCAAAAGAGAAACCAAGAAAAATATCATAGGAATTTATTCGTGTATTAGTTCACTTACTCATTCCGTCAGTCCTGTGTCTGCTCAGTATAAGCCTTCACTTATCTCTTCTCTCATGTCAGTTGTATCCGGTATGTCCCATAGCCTCTTTCAGGTATTTATTTCAGGTGTCGTTTCTAAATCTGCCCACATGATTTTTGTGTTTCGGTTTTTTTTTTTTTTAATCTTCCCATATGACATCTTCAAAAATGAAGTTCTCTAGAAACTTGCCCACTCCCACTTTTTTATTTTTTTTTTTGGCAAGGAGAGGAGGATGGTTTGGTGGTATTTTATTTACCTTCTCAAAGATTTTTTTTTTAATTTTTATTTATATTTGAGAGAGAGACAGTGTGAGCAGGGGAAGGTCAGGGTCAGAGAGAGAGGGAGACACAGAATCTGAAGACAGCCTCCAGGCTCTGAGCTGCCAGCACAGAGCCCGACGCGGGGCTCGAACCCACAAACCACAAGATCATGACCTGAACCGAAGTCGGATGCTTAACCGACTGAGCCACCCAGGCGCCCCTACCTTCTCAAAGATTTACCATCTCAAAGATTTCGATCGTCTTCTGTTAAGGTTTTTCATGAGACTCTGGCTTCTTCATGATCATTACCATAGAAGGCGTACGACTTTCAGGTGACAAGTTTCTTATTGTCCTCTTTTGAATAGAGCCTTCATGTATAGCTTTTCAGTGGCATTTTTCCCTTTAGTACTTTCCTGTTTCTGATGATGTGATTGCTCTGTGGGCTCTGTACCACTTTTTTTTTTTTTTTAAGTTATTTTGAGAGGGAGAATCTGTGTGTGTACATGAGCAGGGGAGGGGTAGAGAGAGAGAGAGTCCCAAACAAGCTCTGCGCTGTCAGTGCAGAACCTGTGAACTGTGAGATCATGACCTGAGCCAGGAGCAAGAGTTGGACACTTAACTGACTGAGCCACCCAGGTGCACCTGTGTCCTTCCTTTAAAAAAAAAGTATTCTTTCAGTTCTAAAAATACTATGATGGGGGCGCCTGGGTGGCTTAGTCGGTTAAGCGTCCGACTTTCGCTTAGGTCCTGATCTCGCGGTTCGTGGGTTCGGGCCCCGCGTCGGACTCTGTGCTGACTGCCAGCTCAGAGCCTGGAGCCTGTTTCAGTCTGTGACTCCCTCTCTCTCTCTGACCCTCCCCTGCTCACACTGTCTCTCTCTCCTAGAAATAAAAAAAAAAAACCTTAAAAAAAAATAAAAAATAAAAATACTATGATGACTTGAATTTGCTGGTTTTCTTCAAATGTAATGATTGCTGTTTTAATCCAAAGCTTTATTCTTCATTAGAAGTACAATAAGAGTGAACAAATATTTTCAGAAATTAATGAAGAAACACTCCTGACTTTAGTTGTCAGTTCTGAGAATAGTTTAGACAAATTAAAATTAGAGAAAATAATAATCTCTCATGTTTGCATAACATTCATTTTCTCAAGAAAGATCTCTTTACTGCATTCACTGCATTTATAGTTTTGATTGCAGTAGTTTTGTTTGGCAGGGGGGTGGGGGCACGGAGGATTCTCTAACAAAGTTTCCTGAGTGATTGTGCTGTCTGAGCTGGGATAGAGTAATTGCTCTGGAAGCCCAATGTGACTTTAAATACATATGATGTAAAAGAAAATAACTAAATAAATCCTTCTGCATGTGGAAGAAAGATATTTCTCTACAGTTCCACTTGAAGGTATATATTCATTACAACTGAATGCAGCATTTAGTTCACACATGTGTGCACGTGCACACGCACGCACACACACAAGTATATAGAAGACTGTTATAGTAGCTCGATTCATAATAGCTCCAAACTAGAAACAACCTAAATATTCCTCAGTCATAGAATGGATAAGCAGATTGTGGTAGATTCAGGGCACTTGAAAAGAACAAACTGCCTGTACATGTAACAACATACATGAATTGCACAGATTTAACGTTCAGCTAAAGAAACCTTCCACAAATGTGTATGTGTTGTAGGATTCCTTTAACGTGATGGTCAAGGAAAGGTGAAACTGACTTGTGGTGCTAGAAGTCAAATGTTATTTGAACTGGGAGAGAGCACAGGAGAATCTGGAAAATGATGATAATCTCTGTCATGATGGTTTCACACACACACACACACACACACACACACACACACACAGGTAAAAATCACTGAACTATATATTTGAAATTTGTGCTCTTTAGTCTGTATGAGTTATACCTCCATAACATTACTACACACACACATACAGAAATACCTATATACTTGTCTGTGTCTTTGACCTTGAGCAAAACTCATATTATCCTTTGTCTGTTGAAACAACCCTTTTCTTTCCTCAGTTCTAAATACCAGTAAATTTAAGTTGTTTCCGGGATCTTTATATGAGTGGATCATGCCTACCACTGTATATTCATACAATGATTACATAAAAGCGTAGGCAGAGAGGATTCTGTGTTCCCCTGCCGTCTATGATCGTGGTTTGTTGGTGGAGAGTGAAGACCACTGAAGTGCTACTTTATTTTGCATGTTGATATTGAGATTTCAGAACACTTAAAAGGATATTCAGATCGTTAATGTTTTAACCACATGTGCTTTTTAGAGGTTATTTCTACATATAGCTTTATGTTAATTCAGACTTACTTGATAAAGTTCACTCCTTACCTCCCAGAGTAAAATGAAAATAGTCCTTGCTTCTCCTATAAAAGTACTCAGGTTGCTATGAAAATTGCCTTTAAGATAGATCGGGCCTATACTCCCTCGAATAATGGTGGTCTCCATGCTTACAAGGTGTATGACATCTGACTTCAAAATTCTTAGAGGATCGGGGCGCCTGGGTGGCTCAGTCAGTTAAGCGTCCGACTTTGGCTTCGGTCATGATCTCACAGTTCGTGGGTTGGAGCCTCGCATCGGGCTCTGTGCTGACAGCTCAGAGCCTGGAGCTGCTTCGGGTTCTATGTCTCCCTCCCTCTCTCTCTGCCCCTCCCCTGCTCACACTCTGTCCCTGTCTCTCTCTCTCTCTCTCTCTCAAAAATAAACATTGGGGGGGGTGGGAAAAAGACAAAATTCTTAGAGGATCTCAAAGATGTTTGAAATTTCCACGTAGTATTTATGCCCATATAATGCCATTAAGTCATCATAATTACTTTCTCTTTAATAGCTTCTGCTTTCCTTAAAGCATATTAATGTTAAGGCTTACTAATTAGGAGAACCTACTTGGAAGCAATGAGCAAATTATTTCGGAGCATTATTCCGTATGTTTTAAGTCTTTATTCTTTTAAGTGTGCTAGAGGGAGAGCAGAGAATTCCACTGACTGGACATAAATTTCTTCTGTTTACCTTTATGTGTTTTTCTTCCTTGAAATAGAAAACGCCCCAGCTTTGCTGTCAGGGCGTCTTGGCAGGAGACCTCAGATAAATACCTGTAACGTGGATGTTACAATAGGAAAGGGATGAGAAAACAAAATAAAACATTTTGTATTAAGATAAATACCAGGTTTTAAATTAAATCTCTTATGAGGTGGGTTCAGGATTCTCCTTGAACTCCCGATAGCTGAGTCTATTGATGTTTCTATTCCTGTTTTTTATTTAGGATTAAACGAATACACTGTGTTTCCTACAGCTAATCTTTTGTATTTCCTCATGTTCATATGACGTTAAATAAAAGAAAATCCCAGATCTCTATCAAACCTTAAGTACGTCACCGGACGGTATCTTAACATCCCTTCTGCTGGGGGGTCTGTTTCTGTCTCCCCTGCCCCCGCCCCCCCCACCTCCTTCAGTCCCCTCACTACCCCCGAGAACACTGGAAGCTCCTCGTGAGTTCTCGGGTAGACTTCTTGCTCTAGCTCAGCACTCAAGACCCGGTTTGGTCTTCTGGCCCCACCTACCTTTGTGATCTTCATTTGGGTTTCTTTCTCCTCCGGTCATTCTGATCCCCTGGCCATTTTGCGTATTGCCTTGGGCGTGTACGCGGCCTTCTAGGCTTTTACCGCATCTCGCTGGCCTGCTCCTCCGTGAGTTCCATCCTTTCTGTAGCGTGGGGGCCCTAGATTGCTGTCCTGAGGGCCCTCTCTCTGAACCTCTGTGTTCTTGCTGCTTTATTTGTACTGTTAGCCTCTCAGAGGGTCAGTCCAGCTTCTCCTTCATATATATGTTTAAGGTTTAGGAGAGCAGGGGCTGTGTCCTCTGCTATGCCTCTCTCGTCTTTCTCCCCCTCGCTCTTTTCTTTGGGACTGTTTATTACCCAGTGAACATATATTGGCTGATAATATCATCTTGAAACATACCCACAAAACTGGCTATTTATCTGTCCTTACTTAAGCTCTCATGAGAGCCTTTGGAGGCAGATCTCTGCTCGCCTGTTTATTTTTCAACCCCCCGCTCCCCATTTGGATTTATGTTTAGGACTTTTTATGTTGAGATGTGAACCTTAACTCCTACTTTTAAAAAGTAACCCTTTTATTTCATAGTACTTATCAGCTGGCTGTCAGATACTCAGATTTTTCCTAGTTGCTACGGGTAATTCAGAAAGTCATCAGAGTTTAGAAGCTGAGGACGCTTANGGTAAGGAAGCCTGGAGGGAATTGGGCTTGAGCCACTTAGGTTCTGTCTTCCCTGCCTCTGTGCTTGTCTGGATTGTCCTGGGCCTCCCTCACATGGAGGTCATTCCAGGCCTGTGACTTGGGCCATCTTTGAGATTGCACCCCCCTGGCCTTCTGCGTTCTTTGGCTTAGAGGAACTCCTCTCTGATACAAATCAGCTCCCTTTTCCTCTTTCCTGTGTGTCAAGACCTAAGTGTTTGCAAGATCATCCATCTTTATTTCCCGCTTCGGGAAACGAAGTGCTCCCCTCCCCCGCCCCCTTTGTTCATCTGCTCCCGGAAGCATAGAGTTCCTTTCAGCTTCTTAGACTGCGGTTTTTATATTCACAGACATCTTGTATCCTTCACGTGATGTGATCTCCTCCTCCTCCTCCATGTTTTTGCCACGTCTTCAACGTCCAGTACTTGTGTTGAGTTATGAGACTAGAATAGTAATATTCTAGTATTAGAATAGAATGTGAGCTTCCTGAGGGCAGTTTCTGTGTGCAGTTTACCCGTGTGTCCTTGGTGCTCAGCCTAAAAACTGGCAGATAGGGAGAGACTGATACAAGTTGTCTGAACTCTGATAGTTCCAAATCTGTAAAATGCCTTGTATGTGGACTACCTCCCAGACAATCAGGAGGTTTTTACACCTTCCTTTGCCACATCCAGATGGGTGTGTGTCCATTACGGGAGATCATATGGACATGACCATTTCTTTGAGCGTTAATACTGATACTTCAGGCTCATTCATACTGTGGCCAGGATGACATTGGGCTGACTGGTGATTAATAGAACCTTCGAGCAGATCGAAAAACAGAAGCTATCCTTGAACAAAGAAATTCTTCTCACCCCTTGGTCTCGTGGCGCGTAGCCACCTGACGTAAATCCCATCTGTAATATGTTCTTCCAGATGCGGCATCATTACTTGGGAAGCATGTATCCTTTGATGTTATCAGAGTGGCACTTTGTTGGCTGAAATGTATCAGTGTCTGTGATACCTGTCTAAGACTGATTGACAGGTCTCAGATTCTTAGGTGTTTAAAAAATCTGCCTTCTATATTTGGACTCAGTATTTTGAGTGATAAGAAATGTGTCAAATGAGTTGAGAATTACTTAAGTGGAAATCATTCTGACAGACTCCAGGGAAAATCCTATTTCCAGTTTTCTGCATTTTTTGCATTAAATCATCTCCAGTTTGTGGTTTATTTATAGGTATCTTGGTAACTTTGGTAGCATCTGTGCTTAGAGGTGGCTAAGAAAACATTCAACTTCAAGTGGAAGCAATTAAAGCATTATACTTACAAAAAATTGTAATATATGACTTTTTATTGGTAACTACATTTGGACAAAGACGTCTTAAGTAGCTGAAGTTTAAAGTATTTCTTCACTGAATGAAATCACCCTGTTACTTCACACATTTCACAAAGTCAGGGTTGAAGTGATTGTAACTTTCCAGAAAATGAGTCTGAACTGGGTGGGGACTGGGGCCTGGCAGAAAATCTGTGGATTCCATTCTACAGTACAGGGGACCCTCTGTTCTGGTGCTTCCTTCTTTGGGGGTCGGGCACGTGTTGCAAAGTGAGCACGTTGAAAGGATTATAAACAATGTGGAGACTCAGAAGGTGTGATTAGCTTTGCAGGTGGGAGAAAGTGAAAATTTGAGATGAATCTTGAAGGGTAGATAAGCAGTTTTTGATTGTCAGAGGGGGTCTGGACAGAGGGATGCAAGCTTCATATGAAATGGAATCTGAAAGGGCACTTACCACAGCCTTTTTATCTACATATAGGTTTGTTTTTTTCCCACTAGTAGCTTGAGAATCGGAGAGCGGAAAGGGAGGAGTGGTGAAATGCAGTGAGAGAGACTTTTTCGGCAGGTGACCAAAGGGGAAAGAAAAGGGAGTATTTTCACGGTGACTGGCTTTGGAGTTGCGTGTGTTTAGGAAACTAAATGAAACCATTATAGTGATGCTGAATCAGATGTCATGGACCAGGAGGCAGGGACTCCTGTGTGGGTGAGGTATGTTTAATAACAAATAATTTCTACCTTGAGTTGGTGGAATATTACTTTTTCCTTAAACAAGCTCTCATTTTCTGTTCGAAGAGCTTTGTTTTATCAGCCTTCTCGAGAAATTCTTTATTT
Source organism: Crocuta crocuta (assembly GCF_008692635.1). NCBI lineage: Eukaryota > Metazoa > Chordata > Mammalia > Carnivora > Hyaenidae > Crocuta > Crocuta crocuta. Next base: position 9,661,551 of record NW_027532825.1, read on the forward strand.
GGCTAAAATTGCCAGGTAGTTTTCACTTGACACAATCATGATATATTGTGATAATTGGGAACCTACGGGATGTTTTGTTCATCTCCCTACCCAGGACCTGAGATTCTTCAAAAGCGTTCTTGTCCTTTGCTTGTTCAGTCCTTATTTTACACCTCCAGTAAGAAGAAGCTTACTCCTTCCGGGGCGGCTATCAGCTCTTAACATTTTAGATTTTGTCAGTTTAACTGGTAGCAAGGAAAGAACATTCTTATTAAAACTAAATACAGTGGAATAATACCACTAACAGCCTCTTAGAATGGCTAAGACATGACAGAGACTGACCATACTAGGTGTTGGTAAGCCACGTAGAAAAACTCGCATACGTTACTGGTGGAAATGGAAAATGGTATAACCATTTTGGAAAAGAGTTTAGCAGTTTTCGAAAACAGTAAACATATGCCTACCACGTGATCTGTTCCTTTTACCCTGAGGAAACGGAAGCATGTGCTTGTACAATGACTTGTACGTGAACGTTCACATCAGCCCTGCAGTGGAATGCATCTGTATGCCCATCTCCAGGGGAGCGGATCAACAAAACGTGGTGTACCCATACAATGGCATTCTCCTTATCAGTAAAAAGGAACTACGGGTGCATGCTGTATAACATGGATGATTTTCAGATCTGTTCTGTTAAGTGAAAGGAACCCATACTACAAAGCCTACATGTTATATGGCTGCATTTTATATAAAATGCTGGAAAATGCGTCTATAGTGGGGAAAAAAGCAGATCAGTGATTGCTTTGAGATGGGCAGAGGGCTTCTGAAGTGGTGTGAGGTAACTTTCAGGGCAGATAGATTCATTATATGAATTTTGGTGAAGGTTTTACGAGTACATATACACGTCAGGACTGATCAAATTTACACTTTAAATATGTGCGGTTTATTGTATGTCAATGGTATCTGAGTAAAACCGTTAAAAAAAAAAAACAGTAAAAAGACAAGCTACAGAAAAAATGGAATAACGTGTTCCTAAGAGGTAATCTTTACATATCAAAATATTTGTTATTTCCATTTATGCAACCCTAAATTGTTGGGTATGTGTTAAGGTGCTTGACGTTGTAAATGGCACCATACAGGATGGGGTCTAGGTTATCTAATTATTGGCTGCTTTGGCTTTTCTTTAAATTGAGTAAAAAAAAAAAAAACACTTATTACAAATTTTTATTTTTTAATTGTTATTTTTTAATGTTTATTTATTTTTGAGAGAGAGAGACAGAGACAGAGATGGAGCAGAAGCAGAGGAGGGGCAGAGAGAGAGGGAGACACAGAATTCGAAGCAGGCTCCAGGCTCTGAGCTGTCAGCACAGGGCCCAATGGTGAGGCTTGAACTCATGAACTACGAGATCATGGCCTGGCTCAAAGTGTGATGCTTAACCAACTGAGCCACCCTGGGGCCCCAACTTTTATACATTTTTCTGTAACATCTTATTTCTGACCAATGAAATACAGCAGGGGGGAAAGTACCCAAAGTTTATCTTATTCATGAGAAATAGAATTTTACCAATATTATATTATTATTATAATATAGTAAAATATTATTTTCCTGTTTTTGTTCTATTTGCATAAGTAATACATGTTCTGTGTTACAGATTCCTTTTTGGGGCAGGTACCACCTTTTATAGAAATGATATAGTAATCGAGTGAAATCACTAGATAGGTAAGGATTTGACGTAGGATAAAACAGGCTTGTTTGAAGTAATGGAATGTGCTAAGTCTCTTGTTTGGGTACATCTTCCTAGTTAGCAGAAAGTCTCCCCACATTTTGTTAAATTTTTTTTAGAAGAGTTTTATCTCAGAGTATTAAGTGCCCTGTGAGGTAGCAGGGTAGTCTAAAAATCGAATTACATTTTACTTTAGTGGAAAAAAATTAATCTATCAGGGCACTTTGGTTGCTCAGTGTTGGAAACCCAGCACAGCCAGGCTTAAACCACAGAGGGTTTTACCAGCTCCTGTTGTAAGTCAAGGTGAAGTGGGGACGTCGGGCTTAGATGTTGTCTTGCGGCAGCATCTTTGGGATAGGCTCTTTTCATCTAGTGGGCGTTCTGGTCAGCCCACAGTCCAAGTCTGATGTCACAAATCCTCGTAAGTGAACTCGGACTCCTTCAGTAACTTTACCTGCCGGGCCTGGTGGGGTAGATCGTTCTACCTGAAGCTGTTGCTCCAGTTGTTTTAATAGGCTACTCCGTTCAGGCCTGAGTTAGAAGTAGGAACTGGATGGGGGAAGGGTGAGCCCTGCTCTAATAGAACCAGTTTCTTAAAGAAAAAAAAGTAACCTGCCTGTTACTGTCTGTTACTGCCTGGAGCTCACCAGGCACCAACTTCCCAGTGTCTTGTACGCTCACTGAACTGTGCTCAGTCTAGGAGTGACCCTGGGGTGGGCGGAGGGGTCTGGTGACTGAATTTTCCTTTGAACACATCCTTTGAGGTGAAATCACTGGTTCAAGACTGTGAACACTTCTACAGTTTTCCTACAGATTGCTGCATTTCAGTATACTTAGATGATGCCAAACTACTCCCAGCAGCCCCTCTATGAGAATGTGCTAGTGTATCTTGTCTCCAGCGTTAGGCATTCTCATTCAGAAATTCTTTGCCACCTAGATTTCCAGAAAACGGGAATGTATTGATTTACTTTGTATTTTTCTGGTTACTAATGAGGCTGTTTACTCTTTTGAGAATTGTTAATTCATATACTCTGTCAGTATCTGTGTAAAGTTCTAAATTGATTTGTAATTAAAAAGGTCACCGTTTACAAGGAAAAATAACAACGTTGGTCAGGGAGGATCATGTGATGGCTCAAAATCTCAGAAGTCGCCAGCAAGTCAAATTTAACACTTGCCAATACATCTTTCTATCAAATGAAATACTAATGATTTGCTCTTAGGACAATGTGCATTTTCACCCTCCCTTAGTACTTTAAATCTGAACTTCATTGGTTTTGTTCATTCACTTGTTTTGATTTTTTAAGTTCTATAAAACCTGTAATCATAAGGCGCTTATAGTCTATTTTAATTACATATTTTTGTTCAAATATCACTTCTACAATGAGCTCTTATAGATCAATAAGGAAAACACACACAACCCCTGGAAAGAAACTGGACAAACAGATGAACAGGGAATTCTCAGATGGAGAAGCCCAGATGTCTCCAATAACCCCATGAAAAGACAGCAGTTTCTCTAGTACTCCTGGGATAATCAGGAAAATGTGGCATTATCTCAATCATAAGATACCATTTTACCCTCTTCCGTTCAGCAAAACATTTAAAAGTCTGCTGAGTACCAGACAGAGACACTGGTGGTGGGCCAGGGAATTGGCCTCCTCAAGTGGCAGACAGAAGAGCCTGGACACATCTCCTTGCCAGAAACAGGGACAGATGCCTTCGAGTCTGTTTATCTTTATCTTTAAAAAATTTTTCTAAGTTTTATTTATTTATTTTGAAAGAGACAGAGACAGCGTGAGCAGGGGAAAGGTAGAGAGAGAGGGAGAGAGAGAATCCCAAGCAGGCTCCGCACCATCAGCACAGAGCCGATATGGGGCTCGAACTCACACAGCCATGAGATCATGAAACCTGAGCCACCCAGGCACCCTTTATCGTTTAATTCCACCTTTGTGGTATTTCAGTTCAGAAGTTTTTTATCTGATTGCAGCCATTATATTAATCTTCTCATTTAGAGTCCATGTTTTTATGTCTTTGGGGAGAAAAATTTGTTTGAATCTTTGGAGAGTCACAAAGCTGTCCTTCTGTGTATAAAGTTTTCCTTCTCACACTTAACTTTCTCTTCCTCAAGAAAAAAAAAATCTCACTGTGCTATGAGGAGAAGGATTTATTCCTTGGTATGAAGATGGAGTCTGTCGTTCTTCCCTTGCCAGGAACAAAATCTGTCTACAAAAATTTCCTACCCCCTGAGCCTACCAGTTTCTCATTTTCTTTCCCCTGAAAGTTTTGACTCGGTTGCATTATTGGAAGTGCAGCTACCCCAGAACAGCGGTGGAAAGAGATGCATTGGTGGGTGGTCGGAGATGAAGGCTGATGGGCGTAATGCCCAGCAGGAGGGAGGCTGGCCAGGCTCTGGGGGTGGGAGGTTGTGGTCCTGAGGCGGGAGAGAGGCGGCGTGGCCCTGTGGCCGCCAGCCGGGTGTGGGGTCCGTCTCCTGGCTTCCGTTCTTGCACCACGTTCAGTAGTTTAGGCATGCTACTTAACCTTCCTTGCACTTTCTTTCTCTGAAATGTAGAGCATAGTCTCACCCCTGGTCAGTATGATTCATTTGAGGATTATTTGAGATCGGCATGTAAAGTATTTGGTGCAAGGCTCAGTATTAACTACCATGAGGAATGGGATCAGGCCAAGCGTCTGATTGCCCCAGCATTTACGGCACTTCAGGAAGAGAGCTGTTATTTTTTTTAATTCATTTATATGATGGGCTTTAACAGTGTTCATGGTGTATAGGACATGCAAAAATGGAAGAGGGAGAAACAGAGGAAAGGAAAAAACGGAAAAAAGAGAAGAAAGAGAAACTTAATACTCCCATTTTTAAACTTTTTTTTTAATTTTTTTTTTTAATGTTTTATTTATTTCTAGGAGAGAGAGAGAGACAGTGTGCGCAGGGGAGGGTCAGAGAGAGAGGGAGTCACAGACTCTGAAACAGTCTCCAGGCTCTGAGCCGGCAGTCAGCACAGAGCCCAACGCGGGGCCCGAACCCACGAACCGCGAGATCATGACCTAAGCGAAAGTCGGACGCCTAACCGACTAAGCCACCCAGGCGCCCCAATACTCCCATTTTTAGACTGATTTTGCTGGCTGCTCCATCCGATCCTTTATTTGGGGCGTCGGGTACTTTTTTTTTTAATTTTTTATTTATTTCTGAGAGAGAGAGAGAGACAGACAGTGTGAGCAGGGGAGGGGCAGAGAGAGGGGGAGGCACAGAATCCGAGGCAGGCTCTAGGCTCTGAGCTGTCCGCACAGAGCCCAATGCCAGGGCTCGAACCCACGAACCGTGAGATAAAGACCTGAGCCGAAGTCGGACGCTCAACCGACTGAGCCGCCCAGGCACCCCATCAGGTACCTTTTATAGTGTGTCACAAACAGGTCCCCAGTGCAGGTCCGGCGAGTTGACTTCAGGAATTTCTTTGCAGTGTTAGAGACCTCACAACTTAGTTTACAAGGTGCTCTTTTTGAGAACTGGTGAGAGAATGCCATCTACTTGGGAAAGTGCCCTGATGGAGAATTGAGAAAGCCATGCTTTTACACTGGAGAGCATTCTGACAGTCTCCGTAGCGAGAGTACAGTCACACTGGTGAAAGTTTAAATGGTCTTTCCTCCTCTTTATGAAAAATAAGTTAGGCATTTTCTATCCGATTAATAACTCGGTCTCTGTTATTTAAACCGTACGTGCTAGCCTTTTTAGGCAAGTGATTCTCCCCTCCCCCCAAACCCACGGAAGCACCAAGCCTTTACTTTCTCAAATGCTGTTTTTAGGCAAATAGAGTACATTAGCTTTGTTGCTGTTTCTTATTATCCGTTATTATAAGTGAAAGAAGGAGGAGGTAAGAACATCTTGGCTCCCACCAGATTTTTCCTTTATCGTCAGTGGTATTAGGAACTTGCCAGTCAAGAAATGATGCAGGATTATCTGTGGGCTCTGGCAATGTGTCCACACAGCTCTGCGGTCGGCATGGATTTGCGCTCTCTCGGGCTTTCTGCACCTGCTTTTGTTAATGAAGTTTGTCCTTCAAGGTCTGCGATAGCAGATGCTTAGGACTTGGCCGGTCAAGGGGGAGGCCTCTACGACTTAATTAAAACAATGTTTTGTCATGTTTTTTTTATTTTTGAGAGAGAGAGTGAGAGCGCGCGTGGGGAGGAGGCACAGGATCTGAGGTAAACTCCAGGCTCTGAGCTGTCAGCCCAGAGCCCGACGCGGGGCTCGAACTCACAAACTGCGAGATCATGGCTTGAGCCGAAGTTGGCGCTTAACTGAGTGAGCCACCCAGATGCCCCTAAGACTTACTTTTAAAGAATAGTAATATGCTTGTTCTTTCTCTATAGTCATACAGTTACAGGGATGATAGCCGCATTTCTGTTATACTAACTCTTATAGAAAAAACTTATTTTATGCTCAGGGCAATGTGCTCTGGGGGGAAAAAACATGAATTTTGTTTTCTAGAATTGTAGCATTAGAACCCTGTAGGCTAGGAACCTCGGGGCCATGGCCGCATGCAGAGGACACCTTACTCATTGTGTCCCCCTTCAGCCAAATTTACCTGCGTGGTAAAACATCCGGGTTTATTTCTACACTAAATAATTATGTGAAGTAACAGACAAGTTGGCTCATACGATGCATGGATGCCTCTGTGTCATGAATTACTGTTGGGACAGAAGGAACCACCCTGCTTCTTCCCTGCTGGGTCCTGGCTCCCTGGCCTGACAGCACCAAACTGCCTCCAGCAAGGTCCTGCCTTTGAATTAGACCATGTGTCTTCCAGAAGTGCTCGTTCCTTTATCTGGCGGCTTGAGTGGGCCCGAGGAGCTATAGTCTCTTTCTGAATCTAAATCCTGCGGCCAGGAAAAAGCCCGTCTTCTCCAAACTGCAAAGACGAGGCCCCTCCAGGTCCATGATGGATACCCTGTCTTCGGGGGGCCCCGGCCTCTTCCCCCCTTGGGGTTTGCTTCCATCTCTGTGATGCTGACCCTCCCTCATGTGCCTCCATTACCTCGTACATCCCCTAGATCCTTTTCTGAGCTTCTTCGTGCTTTTGCTCGCTCTTTATAGAGCCCCCACTCTTGGTCAGAGCCCTTATTGGATCTCCCCTGGGTTACTGCGGCGAAACCCAGCCAGTCTCCCTGCCTCACGTCCCCCCCAGTCCGTCCTTCACACAGCTGCCCGAGTAATCGTCCCAGAGGTGCTTGGATTTTGCTTCTCTCCCCCAGAAACCCTTCTCGCTGCTCCCGTGACGGCGCGGAATAAAACAGAGCCCCTCTCTTCAGCCCTCAGGCTTCCGCTGTCTCCGCTCCAGCGTCCCCGCTCGCTCTGGCCTGCACCATATCCAGGCCTTGTCTGTTTCCTCTTGCTGGAATGTGCGTTCCTGTCTTTGCCTTTGGAATGCCCGGCGGCCCGCTGTCTTCGTGACCGCTTTCTCCATGGCCCCCAAGGAAGCAAGCCCTTTCCGTCTTAATTCACCGATTGCTTCTTACTCCTTCAGTAAAGCTTTTGTCAGGAGGTGCAGGGGCTCTAGAGAATGATAGAACGCGGCCCCTGGTCTCAGGCCCGTGGCTGTGGAGCTGCTTAGCATGAATAGCGATCTGGAACGTAAGGCGCTAGATGCTAAGGCAGGAGTGTCACGAGGTGCTGCAGTCACAGCCTCTGTCCGCAGACGCCTTGCAGGCAGGCACTGCTGGTCCATTCTTTGCTTCATCCTCCTCGAATCTTGGAGGCGTTTTGGTAACATTAGTTACCCTTTTGTTAAATGCATTTATTGTTGTTTTTCTTCTGCGTTATTCCCGTGCAGTGCCCAGATGGCTTCGTGTTTCTGTCCCGGACCCAGCTTTCCTTTTTCTGTCACTCCTTCCTTTGCTCCTTTGTTGGGTACACGTATACATAAGGAGATTATTAACTCAGTGGAAGAACGGATATTTTTATTCCTTATCAAACTTCATACATTGTATTTCACCGGTTTGAAAACTGTCTGTTGTATTTCTTTCCAGGTCATTTATGTATGTAAGAGACGTTTGTTCCTAACGGTGGTGTTCGGGCGACACAAATTGTTGTATGACGGCGTCTCAAGCGCAACACAGTATCTGGGAGCCAGCAGGCGCTCAGCAGTTCTTCTAGCACAGGGCACTGGAAAGAGAAACTTTGCCGGCTCCTCACGCTGTTGCTCAGACTGATTTCCTATTCAGGTTTCCTCACTCAGCTGCCAAAGTCAGTGTTGGAGACGGCCACCCGAGGCGTCCCAGGGAGACTTCTCCAAAGCGTCCGCTCTGGATTGTCCAGCCAATGGTGTCGCGTGCTCTGGGGAAAACGCGCTCGGCCTCCAAGGACAGAGGGGAGCTGCACATTCGGAGCAGCCCCCCGGAGGTCACGGCCTTAAGCCTGACCAGCGCTTCCGGGGTTTGCACGCCTCGTAAGGGCAAGGACCCCCTTCCCCGGGCATCTGGCACAGCCGCTGGCAGGTGAATGAAAGACAACGGAATAAATACATAGTAGAAGTTGACCAGAAGCCTGGTTTTCGCCTTTTACCGAAGCGGTGTTTTAATCGGTGCCCAGCTTGTGAAGGGCTGTGTCGAGGCCCCGTTGTGTGCGGGGATGTGGAAGGCACCGGCAGACACTGACGTTTAGCAGAAGGAAAACAGCTCTAGGAATCAGCAGCACGCCGGCTTCTTAGGAGGCAATCCCTTCCAAATCCTCCCCGTGCTTTTAAAGGTTGTTAGGATTTAGAGGGCGGACGTCCGTGTAAGTCTTCTGCAGGCTGGAAGGCCGTTCCGTGCTCCTGCCTCTGGGAGGCTGCACCGTCTGAGGTCGCAGGGGGAGCCTTTCACCGGCGGGCCGTGCCTGGGGGCCGTGGGTGCCGGGCATCAGGCCTGGGCAGCAGCCTGGGCTTAAAGGGGTTGAGTGAGGTTGCAAATGCCGCTATCAGTTTACAGCATTGAAGTCACAACCAGCGTGGTCTTCTGGGGGAGGAGGTTAAAACTCCTAATTTGAGGATACTCTTAAAAGGTTAAAGTACTTAGGGGCACTTAGCTGGCTCAGTCAGTTAAGCATCCCACTCTTGATTTCAGCTCAGGTCATGATCTCGCAGTTCATGGGTTCAAGTCCCGCATAGGGCTCTGCACTGACCATGTAGAGTCTGCTTGGGATTCTCTCTCCCTCTCTGTCTTTCTCTCTCTGCCCCTTTCTCTCTCTCTCTCTCTCTCTCTCTCTCTCTCTGTCTATCTCACTGTCTCTAATAAATAAACTTTAAAAAAAAAAAAGAGGTTACAGTATTTAGGAATGTTTCAGTGGTGCTCAAAGGCTGATTTATAAGTATTCCTACAAATGCAGATTTGAGCTCAAGTGTTAAAACAGTCATGACACTATGAATGGACAAAATCCTTTTCTTTTCCAACACGGTGACTCTTCTTGAGAACTTCTTTCCACTCTGCTCGTTCCCAGATGAGTTTTTCTCTTCTTTTAGATTATTTTCAAGGTGTCAGAGTTGAAATCATTTTCTAGGGACATTGTTTTTGTAATAGGGAATTTCAGCTTTTGATCTCCAAATTGAAGCTCATGCAGGCTCAATCTAAGTGACAAATTAGAGATACTTAAGTTATTTTTTCCTACCAATCTGTATTCTTGTGGAAGTTATAGAATATTTATTAAGGCTGTCAGGAAATATAGACCGTGTACTCTGTGTTTTAAGGTGATCATTTTATAGGTACTCCGTTTTGCAGCAACAGAGGAAAGCTTGATAAACCATAAAGCGACTCAAAGCATAGCGGCCAGATTGAAGTCACTGAAGAACACCTTCAGTAGATGATGATATTGGGGGAGTGATTCGGAGTCCCTGCATTAGGAATACAGTGGACATTACCTCAAAAAGCAGACCAGTAATTGTGTCCCACTAAAATAGCCGTCAGTATGTCCAGCATTTTAACTACCATGTTATAACTAAAGGTATTACCTAAACCACTTTTCACTTAGAGATCATCTTTGCTTATATAATAGGTTAGTACTTTGAGAATATGTGACTTCATTTCTTCATGCTTTATTACAGTGTAATTGATGTATAATGTTATGCAAGTTTATGGTGTAGAGTCTTATGATCTGATACACAGATACATCTCAAAATATTTACCACAGTAAGAATAGCTTTGGCCTCACAGGATTATCGTTTGATGATGTTGTTATGGTGAGGGTGTTAACTCTTATAACAGCTCTCAAGTAAGTACTGTTAATGTACTTCAGACGGTACCTCAGATCCCCTAAACTTCATCTTATAACTTCATCCCTTTGACCAACATCTCCCTATTTCCTCACCCCCAACTCCTGCGGCCACCATTTTACTCAGTTTCTGTGAATTAGATGTTTTTAGATTCCACATACAAGTGAGATCATAAAGTATATTTGTCTTTTTCTGTATGACTTATTTCACTTAGCTTTATGCCCTCAAGGTCCCTCTGTGATGTTGTAAACAGCAGGGTTTTTTTGTGTGTGTTTATTTATTTTCAGAGAGATAAAGAAAGCACAAGCGAGGGCGGGGCAGCGAGAGGGGGCGGGGAGAGAGAATCCCAAGCAGGCTCCACACTGAGCATAGAGCCTGATGTGGGGCTCGATCCCATGAAAGAGAAGATCATGCCCTGAGCTGAAATCAGCAGTCAGACGCTTAGCCAATTGAGCCACCCAGGCACCCCAGCAGGATTTTTTTTTAATGGATGCATAATGTTCTATATGTATGTATGTACACACACACACACACCACATTTTCTTTTTGCATTCATGTGTCCGTGGACACTAAGGTTGTTCCCATATCCTGGCTATTATTAATAATGCTTCAGTGAGAGTGGAGGTATAGATCTCTTGGAGATCCTGACTCATTTCCTCTGGATATATACCGAGAAGTGAGATTGCTGGACCATGTGGCAGTTCTAGTGTTAATTGTTTGAGGAATCCCCACACTGTTTTCCGTAGTAACTGTATCAATTTACATTCCCACCAACAGCCGCACTAAGGTTCCCTTTTCTCCATATTCTTGCTGGGCATTTGGTATCTCTTATAAATAGCTGTCCTAACAGGTAGGAGATGGTAGTTCATTGTGGTTTTGATTTGCATTTCCGTGGTGATTAGCGATGGTGAACACCTTTCACGGGCCTGATGGCCATTTGTAGGTCTTCTCTGAAGAAATGTCAATTTAGGTCCTCTGCCCATTTTTAAGTCAGATTGTTTCCTTGCTGTTGAGGTATGTGAATTGCTTATATATTTTGAATATTAACCCCTTGTGAGATTTGTGGCTTGTAAATATTGCCTTCCATTCTTTAGGCTGCCCGCCTTTTCATGTTGGTGACCGTTTCTTTGCTGTGCAGAGGCTTTTCAATCTGCTGTAGTTCTGCTCGTTGATTTTTGGTTCTGTTACTTGCGCTTTTGTCGTCACATACAAAAAAAAAAAAAACATTGCCAAGACTGTCAGGAAGCTACGTTTTCCCCCTATGTTTTCTTCTAGGAGTTTTAGGGTTTCCTAGCTTACCTTTAAGTTCTTAATTCATTTTGTGTGTGTGTGCGTGTTTTTTTTAATGTTTTATTTATTTCTAGGAGAGAGAGACAGCGTGAGCAGGGGAGGGTCAGAGAGAGAGGGAGTCACAGACTGAAACAGGCTCCAGGCTCCGAGCTGGCAGTCAGCACAGAGCCCGACGCGGGGCTCGAGCCCACGAACCGCGAGATCATGACCTAAGTGAAAGTCGGACGCTTAACCGACTAAGCCACCCGGGCGCCCCTCTTAATTCATTTTGAGTTAATTGTCGTCAGTGATATAAGATAGGGGTCCGATTTCATTACTTACACATGAATATGAATTTCCCTGCCATTTATTAAGGAGACTGTCCTTTCCTCTTTGAGTATTCTTGAAATGCTCAGGACTAAATGACTATATGCGCAGGGGGTTATTTCTGGCCTCTTGATTTTGTTGCATTGCTCTGTGTGTCGGTGTTTATGTGAGCACCATAATACCGGTTTGACCAATAGAGCTTTGTAACATAGTTTGAAATCAGGAAGTATGATGCCTCCAGCTTTTTCTTTCTCAAGCTTGCTTTGGTTATTTGGAGTCTTTTGTGGTTCCATATAAATTTTAGGAGTTTTTTTTTCTATTTCCCTGAAAAAGGATATATTTTTGAAAATATAAAGTTTTGAGTGATGATCAGTCATCTTGTCATTTTAGAATAAGGAATAGTTCAGCCACATCATCGTATAAAATTTGAAATGTAACTTTTACACCTTTGTGCCCCCTTTCACCACTCCCCTCCCCCCCCCCTTTTTATTCAGAGTGGAAAATAATAACTTTGTAGCTTCTTACATTTTCTAATTATTTCTCAAGTTGAAATGAATTGCTACTGACAGAGTATTTTCCTTCCATCTACACAAACAGCAGTGTCTGTTAAAAGCTGGATTATTGTATCAAGAGCCTCATATTAATGTAGTTATTAAATCTTAGGGAGGAGGATCATCTTTAACCCCTCACAAGAAAACCGTTTTCTTGCATACTCGTTTGAACGGTAAAACGTATTATGGTCAGGATCATGGGGAAATGACTGCCAGCTGTGGACCGTCAGCTTGTCTTTAAGCCTGATATTGAGTATTGAAAACCCGAGATGAAATCTTAGAGCCACAGAGGAAAATTTGAGAGTTTATCGTTAAAGGTTAGGTTGTTCTGGCCATAGAATAAGTCAGCGAGAAAATAGATGTTTGCTTTGCAGATTTGCAGAAAACCCACAAGGAGGTGTATTTTTCAGAGACTTCTTAAATCCAGCTGGCGGTCTTGCTCACCTCAGGGTGTATCGTCAGGGGAGGTCAAAATAAGCAGTAAAAAGAGCTTTTCCCGAGTATGAAAGAACAGGCGTTTGCTTTTCACACGTGTAATGTAAGTGCAGCTTGCTTGCTAACTGTGACTAAAGACCATGAGCCTGCATGGCTGACCATGTGGATGTTGGGCTTGCTAACTAGTGGATCTCAGAGAACAAAAATGAAATCCATCTTCTGTTTCTTATTCATTCCACTCCGTGTCCATGGGGACGCAGCATTTGTGAAGGAATCAATTATCCATTTGTTAGTCAGAGGAGCCTTACAAATTATACATTAGCAGATTGATTTCTTAGGTTCACTGTTGGGGGACTGATAGCTTAAGGTGGGATGATGAGGAGCGTCGGGGGAAAAGAAGTTGCCACAAAGAACACCATTAAAAGCAGCTTTCGAAATGACCGTGAATTTATTCCTAATTGAAGAGCTGACATAATCCATACTAAGTGTATTTATTTGCAGCATTTTACATTAGGTGATTGATTATCACATGAGGTGTACGTGTTGGTGATTTTGCCTTTTCTTTAAATTTAAGAACTTGGGACCACCTGTAGTGGACTTGGCCTTAGAAGGGATGTGCTGATCCTCACCCCCTCCCGCTCAC
>NW_027532825.1:9674752-9748480 GCF_008692635.1 Crocuta crocuta
CCGCTTACTCAGGCTTCTTTTTTTTTTTTTTTTGTTCCATTAAGGAAACATTTTTGTATGTTCTATAGTGTCAGCTTGACATTATTGATTTTTGAACAAACTCACTTATATTGTCCAGAATTCCAAACATGTCTCCATTAGGAATAAAATTGTAGCTAATGGAAAATACAGCTGAGGCCATTCTTCTCTGGTCTTTTTTTATTTTATTTTTTACTCGGGTCCCTTTTTCTTGTCTACATCTACTCCAGTATCCCATCTTGGCAGATACCCCCCTCATCTGCCCACCCCCAAATTCTGCGTGTAAAACAGGCAATCAGAAAACTCCATATTGAAGAAAGACAGAATCTTTTACTCCGTTTCCCCTCCTGTACCCTTTCTCTTTCTCCTGTTGTTCATTTCAAATATGTGGAAATGGTACATATGTGTAAGGCATTTGTCCCTGCTTCCGGCAGACATGATCATAGATGCCAGACCTGTTATTTGTACCAACCGGTTGACAGCTTTAATGTTGAAATCCTGTTATTTATTTGTTTTTGATCAACTATTATGGGACTGTTAATAGAAACTGATGTGCACAGGGATGATACTCAGTTGTCTCTTTAGAAAAAACATAGATGCTGCAGGTGTGATGGCTTTACCAGTTAAGATCAGTTTTGGTATCCTTTTGGTTTTAAGTGAATGAACGGACTACATGATCATTTAAAAACAGTTATCTTTGAATCACAAACAAATATATGTTTGCAGAAAACTAGCAAAACATAGGAAAGGACAGTCTGAACGATAATAGTATCTCGGCACCAGATATGACCAATGCTAATATTCTAGAGTATCTACTTCCAGTCACATCTGTTATGTACAAATACCTGTTGGTATAGTCATATTTATAAACAACGGATCGTGTTTCCTCAGAGCTAGCCACGTTGTCAGAGTTGAGGGCACAGTCTTCCAGGTGAGTGAGTATGCTGCAGACTTCCAGCACCAGGTACAGAATCTGGGAGGTTCTCCATTCCACTCTCCTGACTGATGCTTAGTTGGAGGCCTCGCAGAACTCATTGAAAGTTGTTATGCTCACAGTTTATTACTAAGAGGGGATACAGTAAAAAAAAAAAAAAAATCAGCTCGAGTAAGAGACGCAGGGCAGACCCTGGGATGCAGGATGGCATTGTCCTCAGGACATGTTACCCCCTGGTATAGGTATATGACAACCAGGGGAGCTCACACTGGGGTGCAGGGGTTTTATTGGGAATCAGTTATGTAGGCATGGTTGGTTCATGGGTTGTCCACGTGGTTGAATTCAGCTTCCGGGTTGGTTGATACCCTGTGACCCCAAGCCCCCACCTGAAATCACAGGGTTCGTCTTCCTGGCAAGGCCCACTGATAGACCGTCAGGTCTTTCACCTTTAACAGAGGCAGGCATTCCAGTCAGGTGTGCAGGTGTGACAGCGATGCTCTCCCAGAAGCCAAGGGCAAAGGCCGCACTTCTCTCTGGGGAAAGTCAAAATCTTTATGATGTAATATACATCTTTTGAACTTCGTTGTTGTTTGTTGTTGTTGTTGTTGTTCTTTTAATTTTCATCATTTACATTCCTTGCTTTTAGAAACTGAGATCCTTTCTCTTTCCTAGGGCCTTAGGAAAGAAACCCTGTGGAAAGCATCTTTGCAAAATAACCTTAGTGCTTCTCATGTCAAATAGGCAGCACGCATTTTAAAGAGTTTTGACACACTGTGCCAAGTGGTCCTTAGGAAAGTTTCTCCAGATCTGGATCCACACCAGTGGGGTATGAGGAGTGTCTGTTTGGGGGTTTCTTTGCCAAACTTAAACAATCTTTGCTGATTCCATAGACAAAATACCTCCAATTCTTATGTATTTGTTATTATTGAGGTTGACTCTTGTTGTCTACCTATAATTTGTACCATTTTGTGTGTGTGAATTGACTTTACTTGATTTAGATGAGTAAAAAAAGCTAAATATTCTCAAAAACTAAAGGAAACTTTTAAATGTGCAATAGGCTATTAAGTTATTTGCAGTGTACGCAAGAGGCAAGTATTCCTAATCCTTTACTGACATCTTTTGAATCCGTTTTAAAATTAGGGACATCCCACTAGCTACCAGTTCCTTCCTCTAGATTCATACTTAGAGCTTACAGTTTAGGGTCGTGATTTTTACCAATGTATTAACTAGATTTTCTCTCCCATTCTGTTTGAAGTGACTTAGGAAATATAAAATATTTCTACTTTGACTTTAAAATCCAGAAAGGGAGGAGGTAGAAAATAAACATGTAGTAAATACCTCATCTTCTAACTGAGCCAGTGTATACAATTGCATTGATTTGGAGTGAGAGGCAAAGTAAAATTCATAAAAATTTAAACATAATCAGTAACAGGATACAAACAGAACGAACAGTATTTAAATTCTTCCTAGACGGGCAAGAGAAAAGAATTTAAGGAGCCTAGCAAGAGTAATAACGGAATGGGGAAACAATTCTAAAAATTACAAAATACTTCACTGTTAACTAAAAGAAAAATAGCCTCAGCTTTGATATTTGAAATAAATATTAAGCATGTTGGCAATAAAAATGTGAGGAAAAAGTTGAGTTGAAGGCAAAAGAGCATATTTGCTAAGAGACCCTATAGCATATTGATTACATACAGAGGTATAAGGAAACTTTATCAGTTATACCTTTGTGCCAAATTACAGGACATCTAATATCCAAAGCAAACTTTACTGCAGTTGTAGTGGGAAGTTGTTGAAATCTGTTAGTCTCTGATAGATCAAGAAGAAAAAAGTAAATGAGGATATATAGAAAATAATATAACATGATTTAAACATATGTATATTTTGAACCACAAAATAGAGAATATGAGTTACTTTGATACCTTTTTTTTTAATGTTTATGAATTTTGAGAGAGAGGAAAAAAAGCACATGTGTGCGAGCTGGGGAGGCATGGAGAGAGGGAGAGAGAGAGGGAGAGGAGGAGAGACAGAGAGAGAGAGAGATACCAAGCAGGTTTTCTGCTGACCATAGACCTCACGAATCATGAGATCATGACCTGAGCCGAAACCAAGAGTCAGACACTTAACCAACTAGGCTACCCAGACACCCCTGGTATGATAACATCTTAAGTTTCAGAGAGCAGTCAATTAAAAAAAATTAAAACATATTTCTGACCACAACTGTAGTTATACTAGGGATTTATTAATAACGAGATAAATAAGCAGATAACTGTCACCATCCTTAGATATGAAATAAAACAAAGTGTTAATTTTCTCAAAGAGGAAATCGTTACCGCAATTACATATTATTGTCTGGCCTCTGGCCAGTTGGTGTACTCAAAGGCAAATGCCAAACATTTGGTTATTTTATGATTAACAGATTAGCAGTAACAACTAATGTGCACTTTATTAATGTCAGGAAATTACAATAAGGTCAATAAAATTGTTCTAAGACAAAAAAGGAAAGTAAATATAGATTAAATAGAAAAGGAAAGTAAATATAGATTAAATAGAAATTAAGAAAATAGAAAACATTAAAATTATTTTTTCATATTTGAAAATTTGAAATAGGAAAAGTAATAGTACCTATCTCTTCAAATTGTGAGGACTAAGTAGTATAAGTATAAAACTCTTAGAGCCTGATGGGGCGCCTGGGTGGCTTAGTCGGTTAAGCGTCCGACTTTCGCTTAGGTCATGATCTCACGGTTCGTGGGTTCGAGCCCCGCGTCAGGCTCTGTGCTGACTGCCAGCTCGGAGCCTGGAGCCTGTTTCAGTCTGTGACACCCTCTCTCTCTGGCCCTCCCCTGCTCACGCTGTCTCTCTCTCTCTCCTAGAAATAAATAAAACATTAAAAAAAAAAAATTAAAAAAAAAAACTCTTAGAGCCTGATGCGTAATAAGCATATAGTAAATGTTAATTTATTAGTAGTGGTTGTAGTAGTGTCATTAGTGTTATTAAAATATGAAAACAATAAAAGGTAAAATAAAAACATTTTTAGCACTAACAATATGAAATGCAGTATTTTCTGGGAAAATCTAGATGACCAGAATAGAACAAGAACTTTCAAGTTGCTTGACAGTTATGGGGAGCAAAACATAATCTAAGAAAGAAATCTTTGATGGTATTGACCCTAGATGTTTTCATGGGCAAGTTCTTCTTCATTTTATTTTAAAATTTTTAATGTTTATTTTTATTGTGAAGAACAGGTTTACAAAGCACATAAAATGTGCAGTAAAACAAATAGTTATAAAAAATAAACAGTCACGTAACTAACATTCTGGAGAATAGACCATGTGACCTACATTCTCTCCATGGCACCCCCTCACAGTTTCCTTAGCGGGACCCCACTGCACTGACCTTCATAGTTAAAATTGCTAACCTTTTCCTTGCCATTTTCTGCCCTCTCTGTGTACCACCTATCCACTATCTTGGAATTTTGCGAGGTTTTTTAATGTTTATTTTTTGAGAGAGCGAGTGTGAGCTGGCGAGGGACAGAGAGGGAGACTGAGAATCCGAAGCAGGCTCCATGCTGTTAGTGCAGAGCTCGAGGACGCGGGGTTGAAACTCAGCAGCTCACGAGTCTCTGAGATCATGACCTGAGCCAAAACCAAGAGTTGGACACTTAACTGACTGAGCCACCCAGGCGCCCTTGCCCATTTTGTATGTTGTGTGAATGGAATCTCATTATACATATCAGGAACGAGAAAAGGATGCTCACTGCATTACTGTTCCCAGAATACAACAAAAGTATCCAATTTTACTTAGAGACAGTAAAGAAGGCCTAATAAATGGAGAAATGCTCCAGGTTTGTGGATTACAAGAGTCAATACTGTAAAGATCTCAAAGGGAAAACGTTCAACATTTCACCATTAAGTAAGAATGAGGAATTTTTCTCTTTTTATGCCAAGAGTTTTTACCATGAATGGTTGTTGAGTTTGATCACTTTTTGCATCTATTGAGATGATCTTCTGATAGTTCTCATTTCTGTGCTGTTTTTAAAAAATTTTTTAATGTTTATTTAGAGAGCGAAAGAGTGTGAGGGCAGGAGGGGCAGACACAGTATCCACAGCAGGCTCTAGACTCTGAGTTGTCAGCACAGAGTCTGATGCGGGCCTTGAACTCCCAAACCTCAAGACCACGACCTGAGTCGAAGTTGGACATTCAGCTGACTGAGCCACCCAGGCGCCCCCTTATTTACTTTATTGATGCAGAAAATTATAACATATTAATTTCCGTATGTTATAGCAGCCTTAGTATTTCTGGAGTAAACATCCTTTTTCTATATATGCTGACTTTATTAATATTTCCTTTAGATTGTTTCATTTATGCTCATGATTGAGATTCATTTGTACTTTCCCTTTCTCTTAATATCCTTGTTGAGTTTTATTATTACAAGGTTACACAGGTTTGGTGAAATAATTTGGGAAGCATATATTCTGTTCTCTGGAAGAATTTGTGATTGGAGTTTTTTATCCTTCAAACCATCCTTCATGTATTTAATACCATAATGAGTGAGTTTGACAGTAAATGAGATAAATCAGTAAACTGCATAGTAAGGTAGATAGTAGTGAGTGCTATGATGGGGGGAACAAGCAGTGAAGGTGTTGCGATGTTTGGGTGAACGGAATTTTAGATCGCTGGCCAGGTGTCCCTGAGAAGGGGACTCCGAGTTCAGATTTGGCTGAAGCACATTTTGGGTGCAGTCAAACAAGTGCAAAGGCTCGAAGTCAGGGCAACAGCAAGAAGGCCCTCATGGCTGGCGGAGAGAGAACGAGGCAGGGCCGGAGCCAGGCTGTTTAGGATTTTCAAGTCCTAGTGAAAAATTCAGGTTTTATCCTGAGATGGGAGTTTATGGGAGGATTTTAAAAAAGGAATGACATTATCCGATCAGCCATGAACTGTCAGTTTTTGAGAACAGACTAGTGGGAGAGTTAGGGCAGAAGCATGTCGGCCGGCTAGGAGACCGTTAGGATAATCCAGACAAGAATGATGGTGGCCTGGACCAGGCTGGTGGAAGCAGTCAGTGTCTGGGTAAATTTGGTGTAAGAGATGGCCAGAATTGCTGACAGACACACAGCAGCGTGTGAAAGAAAAACAGAAGTCAAGAATGGCTCCAAGGTTTTTTGTCCTGACAGCCAGAAGAATGTAGTCCTTGACTGAGATGAGGAAAGCATTAAAAAGGGCCCTTTCCTAAGAGAGTCTTCAGGATCTTGGGTCTGGATATGCTTTAGTTGACATGCCTGTTGGGCATCCAAGTCCATTGTTCTGAAATAGGGAGAGGCCCAGTCTAGAGCTGCAATTCAGGAGTCCGTTCATGGCTGGGAAGGAAATAACCAAAGGAACAAATCAAATAGAGATGTGTCAGAAGAGCTGCCAGACTGAACCATGAAATACAGAAATCAGGAGACTGGGAGACAAAGAGGCAAGCAAAAAAACATTTTTAGCATTCGTTTATTTTTGAGAGAGAGAGAGAAAGGGGGAGAGCCAGCCTGGGAGGGTCTGAGAGAGAGGGAGACAGGATTCAAGGTGGGCTCTGTGCTGAGAGCTAGAAATTTAGAAGGCAAACCAGACAAGTATGGTGTCCTGGAAGCAGTTAGCAGCAGTGTCCCATGCCCACATTAGGTAAAGTAGGCTAGGCGTGAACAGTGACCACTGTGTTTAGTAACATGAGGGTCATTTCCTCTTAAACTTCACATGGAAGTTGAGAAAAGCCAAGGAAAGTGAAGAATTGTGACTGGGTCTTGCCTCTTACCACATAGGAGAACATATTATGTACGTTATAATTAAGTCAGTGGTAAATTGATCTAGCCATGGACAGAGGAGACCGCAATTGAAAACCGACAGGGTCATCTCAGTGTTGGTAAATATTCATTGTACGGCAGACCTAGTTCTCTTCAGGTGAAGGATGGATTATTTAATGGGGCCAGCCCAACTGGATATCCTTTTGGAAGAAAATGAGTCCTCAAAGGATTAAATACTTAAGCATTAGAAATAAGAGATAAAACAATAGCCATCTTGCAGTAAAAAGGGGAGAAAAAAAGAGGAGACCACATACAGTGTCTGGGTGAGGCATTGTACCCTGACCTCATGCCCTAAACATAAAAGGGAAATTAACCAGAAACCAACACACACATTCACAGAACAATGAGTGAGAGCTGCGAACAAACTCAGCTGCTTGAGCACGTTAATTAGCCGACAGACTTAAGAAAAACGCTTACGTTTATTAGCGGTTGGGGAAATAATAAATATTGATCATTGGCAGAAAAAAAATAAACGCATTTCTGTTGCTCTCAGTGATGTGAGGGAAAGAGGATCTTCGTGCCTCGTAGGTCTGATTTTCCTCATAATATTGTCACTGTGGATTCTCCTCCGGAAGAAACAGGTTGTAAGGAAAAGCTTGGCTCATTGCTGCCCAGCCACTGAGAAGTACTGGGGCTCCGGACAGCTCACAGACCCTTGAGGCCTCCTTTTCCTTACTGTGTGGGGGTCACGACCATCGTAGGCCGGCTGCCTTCCCCTGAGGAGCAGCTAACGTGTGTGGCCAAGTGTTTGGAAGCGATACGCTAGGACTCCAGTGAGACTGGCACGGTACCAGAGTCCAAGAAGAAAATCCCATACGTTTTGACATGTATATGGGAAGAAAAAACTACTTACTGTCAGTTGTCGTAAAGAAGGGCTTACGAAGAAGGATCACGTTCGGCATTGGGGCTTAGTTTTGCAGTCCTGGAACAGCACCGTCGCCATGATGAAAATGTTCTATGATTCGTGTGCCTTCTGGACAGTAGGCGCTGGTCACACGTGGCAGTTAACACTTGGCATCTGTCAGCACAGCCGAGAAGTGAAATTTTTATTTTAATTTAACCTTCTATACAAACAGCCACATGTGGATGCTACTGTTTTGGACCGGACAGGAAACCTTGGTGTTGATCAGGCTACATGCACCTATTAAATTATAACTTGAGATAGATTACAACCAAATGCCAAATAAATTACAATTGGGGGATATGGGATTTATATTTGCCAAGAGTAAAATGGGTATTAAAATGTTGGTTGTGGGGCGCCTGGGTGGCTCAGTTGCTTAAGTGTCCAACTCTTGATTTCAGCGCAGGTCACGATCTCACAGTTCATGAGATAGAGCCTTGCGTTGGGCTCCATGCTCAGCATGGAGCCTGCTTGGGATTCTCTCCCTCTCTGTCTGTCTGCCTATCCCCCAAAATAGATAAACTTTGAGAAAAAAATGACGAGCAAAAGATGAGAATTGAGGAACTAGTAACAGAAGATACTCTAGGAGGAAAGCATTTATCCAAAGAAGATTGGTTTTCTGTATTCCTTGCTGCCTATCACAGCATTCCCTTTACAGGACACCTGTCCCCTGGTCTCAGGGTCAGATCCCTGGCTTGTCTCTACTGTGATTCTTGTCCATGGGCTTCGGTTTATTCTTCTGTCAAAAGGATCAGCTTTTCAGTCTTCAAGATCTTTTCCTCTTTTGACATTCTAGGAATTTGTAAGGAGATAGGTTGTTTTTCAAAGATTACATTTTATAGGTGGTGTTGCTTGTGTGTGATCGAGATGGGGAAAGATTTTGGGGTTAGCCGTCTCCTCCTGGGACCGGGGAGTTTCTCTCACCATCATCATTCGGTGAGTGGGTGGTCTTCTGAGGTCTGGGAGTCTCGCTCTGCCATGACCTTTGCTTACTAGCTCTGAGATACTTTCCACTGAGAAAGGAACATCCCATTTTGTGTATTTCCATTTGTTCTCATCAACAAGCCAGCTTATCTTCAGGTTAGATACCTGAAAACCTAATCTGCAGACTTCTGTCATAACTGAGGAAGACTTACTTTTCTCTCCATGGTTAGTTTGTTCTATCATGTTTTGTGTAAAATAACTGGAAACTGCAATTATTTAAGAAGGAAAACAGGGGCGCCTGGGTGGCTTAGTCGGTTAAGCGTCCGACTTTTCGCTTAGGTCATGATCTCATGGTTGGTGGGTTCGAGCCCCGCGTCGGGCTCTGTGCTGACTGCCAGCTCAGAGCCTTGAGCCTGTTTCAGTCTGTGACTCCCTCTCTCTCTGACCCTCCCCTGTTCACGCTGTCTCTCTCTCTCTCTCTCCTAGAAATTAAAAAAAATTAAAAAAAAGAAGGAAAACAAAAGCTGGCCATTTTTTACTATTGTCAACATTTACCATTTTTAAAATAATTTTTTTAATGTTTATTTTTGAAAGCGAGAGAGTGAGAGAGACAGACAGCATGAATGGGGGAGAGGCAGAGAGAGAGGGAGACACAGAATCTGAAGCAGGCTCCAGGCTCTGAGCTGTCAGCACACAGTCTGATGCAGGACTTGAACTCACAAACCATGAGATCATGACCTGAGCCGAAGTCAGATGTTTAACCAACGGAGCTACCCATGCGCCCCCAACATTTACCAATTTTGACTTCTATTAGAAATCTACCTATATGAATACTGTAGTAAGTAAACAGTTGTCTTCATAGAGAACCAGAAAGCTGTGAAAAAGAGTAAAAGTCCAGTTGGGTATTTACACTTGGGAAAATACATCCAAAGTAGAATGCCTGTGTTCGGTCTTCACAGAATTTTTAAATTTGAGATTACTGGAAAGAATAGGAAGAACAAATTAGGGAATATCAACTAGACCCTGTGGATTTCCCTCCAGAAAGTACTAAGCATGAAATACGAATACGAAGTTGATTCAGTGATTTGTGAGAAAAGCACAAATAAAGTGGCTGGTGAACCGAACTAAAACAGTGAACATTTTTCTTTATGTCTTGATTTTTTATTTTGGCTTTTGTTGTGTTCTTTGGGAAGAAATTTTAGGAGTGTGGAATAAATAGAACGGAACAAATAAATAGACATGTAACCTGTAACGAAAATAACATCTTAGTTGGGACTTCAAGCACGTGAAACACATAATTTTGAGGAAATCTTCATCCGTGTGTGAGACCAAAGCACTTTGTCACCATTTTCACCTGCAAAAACCATGTGTTGCATTCCTGCGTCTAAACTAAGAGATGATTTATTATCACTTCAGCGGTTATGAAGAGCCAAGGCATTTGGTTGTTGATAGGTATTTTCCTGAAGTTTCACATGTTTGTTTGTTTGTTTGTTTTTAATAGAGTCCCGTGAAGATAAATCAGATTAGCCTGGACGAAAGTGGAGAGCACATGGGTGTGTGTTCCGAGGACGGCAAGGTACGGCAGCGACGTGCGTGGTGTCGGGAGCCGTCTGAGGGCTGGGCTGTCCCCCAGCTCAGGCGCCTGCCGCACCCCTGCCCTAGGAGAGCCCAAATTCTTCTTTTTGGGTATTGGACCTGCTTCCGATTGCTCATAATTAAAGTAAAATATATTTTGCACAAATGTGCCTTAGGAAAAGTAATTACAAGAATGTCAATAATGTAACCAGTATTAAGCTGATTAACAGCTGTGGCAGGGCGCCGTGTCACCTTAATCATTATCCCTGTGCCACTTACACTTCAGTGACAGGTCTGCAGTTCCTGCAAGACAGTAGCTTAATGCCTTTCTGCCATAAATCCACAAAATTGGATTTTGTGGGTATGATTTCTGTGGGCTGGTGGTTTTCATTTCCACACAAGTTATGAATGTTTCTCTTGAATTATAGAATCTTTTGATAAGCAATCATAGTTTATCAGAAGAATAAAGCGTCTTACAATGGCCACATTAAATAAATGTAAAATCAATATATGTACAGTTTTCTAAAAACCTGGCACCCACTTCCTCAACCGAGGACATACATCATTTGTGCGGGTGTAACTAACAATTATCAGTGCCTCCTGCTTGTGTTGAGCTGTGACATTTAGTGGCTGCGGTGATTGATTTTCCAGTTATAAGAATGTCTTTTTTGTTTTTCAGTCGATGGAAGTCTTTTCTAATGTTGGTCCGCAATGATAACATTCTCATGCACCATGTATTTAAGCTACTCTCCTAAAATAAGAGTTTCAGAAGAAAGTACGCAAAGAGCCCTTCCAGAATCTTCCATGTTCCTGACCGAGTAGAGTGCAATTTCCTAATCTGACTTTGTATTTTTACATGACCTAAATTCAGTGGGTCATTAAGATGAGTAAATGAAAAACCATGTACTCCACGTAAAAAATTTATACCCATTTAATCTATTAACAAAAGAAAAATGAAGTCCTCTGGATACACAAGAATGCATTTTACATGCCCAAGTTTAATGTTGCCCAAAGAGTCTTTTGAAACAGTAATCAAAATGCTGTGCTTTCCAAAGAGCATGGTCAGATTTTGCACTACTTTCTAAAATTCTGTGGTCAGCTAGATTGTCACAGAGTTGAGGGAAGAGTCGGTATGTACGGAAATTGAGAATTATCCAAACTGTTGAAACCTTTTTACATTCATGGATTTGTACAGAAAAATCAACTTTATTTTATTCTCTTAAAACAAAACAGCACAAAAAAGTCCTTGTGGACAATTTAATTGAACGGATTTGGTTGAAAGAAAACATTGATTTTCCAAATTGAAAAAAAAGATTTTTATTATAATACGTCATCAAGGAATTTTCAAAGCTTTAAATGTTGAAGAATTACTCTCTGTGGCAGAGTGAGATATTTTAATTCTGTCTGGTGGATAATGACCCTCAGATATCATCTGGTACACTTCTTGGCAAATACCTTTAATCTCATGTTAGTACTGTTCCTTACTGTCATAGTTTGGTATTGACCCAGGATACATTAAAAAAAATTTTTTTTAATGTTTATTTTTAAGAAAGAGCATGTGGGTGGTCGGGGGTAGGGAGTGGGCACAGAGAGGGAGACACAGAATCAGAAACAGGCTCCAGGCTCTGAGCTGTCAGCACAGAGCCCTACACGGGCCCGAACCCACGAACTGCGAGATCATGACCTGAACAGAAGTCAGCCGCTTAACCGACTGAGCCACCCAGCTGCCCCAACTCAGGATACATTTTTAAATGTATATGTTTCACATATGTTTTATTAGCATAAAACTGAAAATAAATCAGCATTAATAAAGTTGAAAATAGATCTTTTGGCACACATAATTTATGTAAGCTAGCCAGTATTGTGAAAATTGAGCAGCTAAGTTAGAATGATCTGGCAAAGTGGTGAGTAATGATAAACACATAAAGGTTATTACAAAGATAAACTGAAGATATCTAGATCTAATACATCTTTATATGGCCGGTGTGGTTTTTCTTTCTTTAGTATATTAAGACCCCCTGATAAAAATATGTCACCTTCATTCATAAATTAGAATCAATTAAGTGTAGAGTGCAGGGTGGAGATACTTTCTCTTAAAATTTTGGAGATATTGTTCCCTTTTATCTGACCTTTATTTTTGTGGACATGTCTAAGGCTAGCATACTTTTGTTCTTTCACGAAACCTTTTTAATTTTTTTTTTTTTTTGTCCTGCCTTGGAGCTTAGACTAATAATAATAACAACAATAAAACAACAGCATCCGGCCCTTGTAGTTCAGTTTGCTAAGTTATGTCTTGTTCGGATCTATTTTCATTAATTTTGTCTGGAACACAGTAAGTCCTCGTGATCCGTATACTGAAGTATTGTTTTCATTTCAGGAAAGTTTACTTCAGTTCTGATTTTGATTATTGCTTCAGTTCCATTTATTTTCATTTCTTCAAAGAAACCCAATAATACTTAGGCTGGAGGCAGTTACCGCACAGAGGCTGGGAGCATGGCGGCATTTCCGCTGTCCTGCGCTGGGCTGGGCGCACTGCTTGGCTCCCCAGTGCCCCCTCTTCCTCAGCTGGGCAGCGGGCCCACCCGGACGTCTGCATGGGGACCTTGTGAGGTGCTGGGTGTACAGCAAGCCCTCCGGATGTATCTTAACTGTTTTTATTGCTAACCATTCACACCTTTTTTAATTTTATTTAAAAAAAATTTTTTTAACATTTATTTTTGAGAGACAGAGGCAGAGTGAGAGCAGAGGAGGGGCAGAGAGGGGGGGAGACACAGAATCCGAAGCAGCTGCAGCCTCTGAGCTGTCAGCACAGAGCCCGACGCAGGGCTCGAACCCACAAACTGTGAGATCATGACCTGAGCCAAAGTCAGATGCTCAACCGACTGAACCATCCGGGTGCCCTAGCTAACCATTCACTCTTTAACCCACTGTAGACTGGCCTTTCCCATCCTGCACTATTTTTTTAAAAATTTTTTAATGTTTATTTTTGAGAGAGAGAGACAGAGAGCGATCGGGTAGGGGCGGAGAGAAAGAGGGAGACGCAGAATCTGAAGCAGGCTGCAGGCTCCGAGCTGTCAGCACAGAGCCCGACATGGGTCTTGAACTAACTCAGGAACCATTAGATCATGACCTGAGCTGAAATCAGGTGCCTAACCCACTGAGCCCCCCAGGTGCCCTCCCCCCGCCCCCCGCATGNCAAGGAAAGAGGATGACTGGATAAGCCCTGTTCACCCTTCTTTTGAAAATATGTAGATTGTAAGGAAAATTGGTCCTGGTGTCTGTCTGTCTGTCTGTCTCTCTCTCTCTCTCACTCACTCTCACACACACACACACACACACACACACACACACGCACACACGCTCACACACACAGAGGTATGTGCTTTCCTTTCTCATTGTTTTTATCCTGCTTCTTTCTCTGCAGTCAGGGGAGACTGTCTGGTCTGTTCCTTTTGCTGATGTGCTTTTATTCCACTATCCACTTTGCCTTAGTAGCGTTTTACTCCATCTTGGATTTTTAATTTTTCTGAAATCTTTCTCTTGCTCCCAGCTCTGTTTTAATATCAGCCAGACATATATTTAATTTTTTCTTTTAAATTTACAACTTCTCGCATGTCTATTTTTTTTTTTTTAATATTTTTATTTTATTTCTAGGAGAGAGAGAGAGAGAGAGACACAGCGTGAGCAGGGGAGGGTCAGAGAGAGAGGGAGACACAGACTCTGAAATAGGCTCCAGGCTCTGAGCTGGCAGTCAGCACAGAGCCCGACGCGGGGCTCGAACCCACGAACCGCGAGATCATGACCTAAGCGAAAGTCGGACGCTTAACCGACTAAGCCACCCAGGCGCCCCAACTTCTCACATGTCTTAGAGTGCCGGGCAGTACAGTCTAGTGGGTAGGAATGGAATTCTGCATGGTAGCCATGTGATTGCAGGTAAGTTTTTGCCTTCTCTCCGGGCCTTAGCCTGCTTCTGCCTCTGTTCAATGGGGATAATGATGGCACCTGCCTCAGTGATTACTAGAAATAAACAAGTTAATACTTGTAAATTGGAATAACATCAGGAACAGAAGAAACACCTAGTAATTGCTAGCTCTCATATCCTGTCTTTCTGCTCCAGACTCATGGAGGCCTTTTCTTTTTATTGAAGTCACCCTGATGGCTTTCTAGTTTCTTTTCTGGTTACTAGTAAACACTCCTGAAAGCATGCTTTATCTCCCTCCGAATCATTGGAATGGTGCTCTGTGATATCCTTTTTATAGACCTCGTGTCCGTTTTGTGTTGCTGGTTTATCCATTCCAGAACAAGGAGAAGAGCTCTTTCTGAATGTGGCTTGGTAAACACATTCTGGGTCTGATTGCTCTGGGCCCAGCCTGTTACCATTTTGGGTAGCTCCACACAGGGGCCTCATGAAAGAGCTTGATTTCCTCTAACCAGAGGGAATCCATTTAAGGCAGCCCCCCCAGGGACATGGGAGCCTCTGCTGTCCTCTCTCCCAGGCCTCTGACACTCTCCGTGGATGGAGAAAATGGAAACCAGCCATCTCTTCTGTGAGGGTCACTTCACCCACCACCCTAGATGCAATGGCAGCTTATGTCTTCATCCCTGTTCGAACTTGACCCGCTACTGTGTGCAAACTGGGGTTTGAGAGAGGCCGTTACCAGGGAAGCACTACCTGGAGGTCGTCTGACCCTCTGGCTGCCTCATTCATGGTTCTCCCACATCAGATGGGTGTTGCCCCGTTTTCTGGTTGACAAATCCGTAGAACTCCACACTCTAGTGGAGAAGAATACACATGTTCCTTACTGTTTTGTGAAGATAGGTTTCCTTTACATCAAACATCTCTTCTGTGGTCTTCATATGGCCACCAAAGAGATGGTCTGGAGTTCAGGAGAAATCTTCCAGACTGCAGTAGATGGTCTAGAAGGCCAAGTGTTCTGGACTTGCTCTTTCTTCATTAGGTATTTTTGTGACTAGTTGGGGGAAGTTGTTGGAGGGTACCATTTTCAAAGGGAGCCCCGCCCTTTTTGACCTTTAATTCTATGATTCTTATTTGGGATGAAATCTTCCTTAAACCCAAAACTTCTAGGCAGACATTAAACAGGCTCCTTTCACAGACAAGCATGATATTCAGCTGACAAGATGGCGGAATAGATCAAGAGGGAGAGAGAAGAGTGAATAAAAACTCTTGGATTTTATTGGCTATCGTAGTATAATTGTGACCCACTAGTTTCGCTTGTCACATTAGTGAAATGAACCAGAACATCGAGGGTTTTACACGTCACCCTGCTTGTCCTGATCAAGTTAGGAGATTTGTCTCGTGAAGTTAGTGTTCTTCCATATTCAAGGAGAAAATACAGTTATTTGACGAAGAGATTATTCAGTTAAACACAGCAGTAGAGACTGACCCCAGAATTCCAGTCTGATCTCTTTTCTGTTGATTCCCCCATATTGGTCCACTATTCCATCTTCAGTATGGGTTCATAATGTTTAAAGGGGCACTTATCCCTGGTAATTCATCATTTAATTTCACCATTAGATTCACAGCCCTGATACTTATCTTCTCATTTACTGATGCCTCAGTCTTTTTCGGTGGGTTCTTACATCATTTATGTGTATCTCATATACTTTTCCCCACAGTAGAAATCACCGAGGGGCGCCTGGATGGCTCAGTCGGTTAAACGCCTGACTTCAGCTCAGCTCACAATCTAGTATTTCATGGGTTTGAGCCTCTTGTTGGGCTCTGTGCTGACAGCTCAGAGCCTAGAGCCTGCTCCATATTCTGCATCTCCCTCTCTCTTTCCCCCCCTCCCCCTCCTGCTCAGTCTCTCTCTCTGAAAAATAAATAAACGTTGGGACACCTGGGTGGCTCAGTCGGTTAAGTGTCCGGCTTCAGCTCAGGTCATGATCTTGCGGTTCATGGGCTCAAGCCCTGTGTCAGGCTCTGTGCTGACAGCTGACTCAGAGCCTGGAGCCTGCTTCCGATTCTGTGTCTCCCTCTCTCTCTCTGACCCTCCCCTGCTCACGCTGTCTCTCTCTCAGAAATAAAAACATTTAAAAAATAAATTAAAAAAAACGTTAAAAAACGACAACAACCCTAACTTTTGTTCTTAAAACCACCCTTAACCTGCTGTAGCCAGAAGGAAGTTTATCCATTTGAATGAATAGTCTGCTCCATTTTGTTTCCGCTTTTTATCACAGACTTGTCTAATTCAGAGTCTGACATTCATCTTTAGTTTGGTAAACATTTGAGGCTTTTGAATGGTATTTTCCTGTTCTACTTTTCGTATACTTTATGTAGAAAGGTCTCTTATTTCCATATTTTAGGTGATCTCCTATAATGTTAGTGTGTAAGAGAATAGGGTTTGAAACACTCTTCTTGCTCTTTATGACCTTGGCCAAGTCTGTTGTTTTTCTGCACACTCCTCTGTTAAGCAGGCATAATGGTGTTTGCTGTCCATACCTCATCATGTTGCTTTAAGGATCAAATGAGGCAGAAAAGGATTTTCAGTGCTAGCTGCATAATTTCAGTTGTGGACCTGCTAAAATACCATTTCAGCCCACCAGCACTGTTTGGTTTATCTAGGGAGGGGTCTGGTCCTTAGTATCCAGGGATCTTAACTGTGGAATAATGATGATTCCCTCTAACCAGTGAGACACAAGGTGGTGGTGGGGCATGCATGCATTTATCATGTCAAGAATACATTCCAAGGGCTACCTCAGGGTAAATCAAATACCCTCTCTGTTACATCGTACTGTGTGCTGTTGTTGGAGCCCAGGTACCATACGTGGCGTATGGTAACATAAAACCAGTCGTCACAAAATGAGGGTCTTGAAGACTTACCTCTTACTGAAGGAATTTGTCACCGACAATTAAATTGTGAGTAAATTTTCCTCTTTGAACTTGCAAAAATGAACCACTCGCAACTTACTAAGATGGAAACCAGAAGAAATCGAAAGTCTGAATAGTTTTATAACTGTTTGAATATTTGAATTCATAATTACTTTCTCACATAGAGCTGTCCAACCTAGATAGCTTCAGCAGTGAATTCTTACAAATTTAAAGAAAAAATACTACAACTCTTCTAGAGACTGGAGACCGAGTGCACACGTCCCAAGTGTTGGGAAATAGTTCCCAGTGCCCCTAACAGCGCCAAGTGTTTGAGCGCCCCTGGGATCTTAAGCCCTATTGGTAAGCGTGTGAATTGATTAGAACCACTTTGTGAAATGGTTTGGCAGTTTATTAAATGTGAGCAGATGTGTAGCCTATGGCAACAAGTCACTTCCTACTTCCGTATACCCTTCATCAGCGTGTACCTAAGTGCACCAAAAAACGGGTAAAGAGTGGTCAGTGCGTGCATCTTATTTATAATAGCCCCAATCTGGAAACAACCCAAATGACCAACAAAAGGCAGATATGTATGTGTTTTGTGTATTCATACGTCGAAATACTATATAGCAATGGCGGAGAACCAGGCACTGCTATATGCAACAGTGTGGACAGAGGCAGCGAGGAAAATGTTGAGTGAAAGAAGCCAGTGAAATAGTTTATGGTTGTATTTGTACAAAATTCAAACACCAGCACAACTTCTCTATGGTGACAGATTTCAGAGTGGCGGTTCATTTTGAGGGTGTTTCTTAATGGAAAGGAACACAGAAGTGCTTCTCAGGTTCTGTTTCTTGATCTGATGGCATCTATAGGGGTATGTCTATGTCGTAAAAGTTTGTCAAGCTGTCAATTTATGACTCGTACCCTTTACAATATGTATATTAACCAGTTTTTAAGGAAACCGCTCAGAAAAGAGATTAAGTATGAACCAAGTACAGTAGTCTTCAGGGTGGTAGTGATAAATAGAAACTTAAATCTTATATATATGTACACTCAGTAGATTCAACGTAAGATTATAAATGAAGTGCGGTTCACCTCATCTCTTGCCCTAATATATGTATGTGTATATATGTACGTATATATACACATATATAAGACTCAAAAAAGAAGTCCCTGTTTCCTTCAGGAAAAGGAAGAAAATAATTCCTTTAGGGATAGCCTATGGGAAGTTCATAAAGGAATATTAATAAACTATTCATAACTATTTCATTTATAAAAGTTGTCATCCCTTTAATAAAACAAATTTGTGGTGAGTAAAGGGAACTGTGTCCATGAGGCGCTTATAAAAACTTAATTGCAGTGGGGTACTCTCACCCTGATAGAATTGTTTTCATTGGATATTTGATAGAGATCACAAGGGCCTTAGATTATTAAATATTCTTTTTTTTTAATCAATAGTATGTGCTCTCACCAACTCAGCAGCCTTCTTTGTTGCCGTCCTGGTGAACTGACAGGATCCATTTTACTTTTTAGGTGCAGGTGTTTGGACTATATTCTGGAGAAGAATTTCATGAGACTTTTGACTGTCCCATTAAAGTAAGTATTCAGTAAATTTTAATTTTTCTGAGGATTTTCTCAACAAAAGCCATAAGGATTATCATACTTTGAATGCTGTCCGTCTTGCATCAATTTCATCAGTGAGCATCTCTTCAGAACTTTGAATGTACTAGACAATATTTCATGGTGTAAAAGAGCACAGGATGTGTCTTATGTGACTGTGATCTCAGGCTGTCCTTAGGAATCTTTCGTTGTAGTGAGGGAGATAATACACACACACACACACACACACACAGTCTGTGATTAAGGACCCAAAGCGGTAAAAAACAATATTAAGGAGTCCAGAGCCTAGAGGAGTCACTTCTAGCTGTTCTTGGTGGTGACAGCTTCACAGGGGGATGGATGTCCGAGTGTCCTTTAACAAATGGACAGGGCAGACAGAGAAGCTGTCTCTCCATGTGGGAGAACGATATAATATAAACAGAGAGGCCATAAAGTTCAAGTTGTATTCAGGAAGTGGCAAAAACGGTCCAGTTGAGATGGCGCATAAAACATGGGCTTGGCAGCAGGGCCCCAGAGGCAGACTGGGGCCGGTTGTATTTTCAGGAGAAGGAATATGGACTCTGGCTGGTAGATAAGGAGAAATTATTGAATGTTTAAGAGCAGAGAAGTGACATAAACTGAGCTAAGCTTAAGGAAAATTAATACGGCGACTATATACAGTAGAGATTGGAGGGCCGATAGGCGCGAGAGGCAGGAGAGACCGTCTTAGATAACAGTCATGGCCCTTAAAGTGACGATTAGAGTTGTTGAAGGGAGAGGTCATTCGTTGTTTTCACTTGTTTATTCAGACACTTATCGATCAACAGGTAAGGGAGAGATAGGATCTGATGTGTGTTTTAGAAAGGCAGCTCTGGCAGAGCGGAGGGTGATCTAAGCAGGAGAGGGATTGCAGACAGAAGGCAGTTTAGAAGCCTCGTGCTGTCCCAGAGACAGGGCGTCACAGCCCAGGGACAGGAGCAGTCAGGCACGCTCAAGGTGGAGTCGATGATGAGAGCGTGGAAAGCCGTTAGGAGGCCGACTTGCAAGCCTCGGGGATGGGTTGCACGGGGCGACGGGAGAGGGAGGAGCTGGTTCTTGCTCCGGCCGTGGTGTGTGTGGCGATGCCATGAGCTCCAGGGAGGGATGAGTTGAGTAAGGACGTTGCTGATTTGGTCTTGGGTTCAGAGAACCGTAGTACCTCTGGTGGAAACGGCACGGAGGTTTTGCAGACAGGAGTGCGGAGCTCAGGGTAGAGACCGGCCCTAAAAACACGAAGTTGATTGCCCTTGTTGCCTAAGATGAAACCGCTGTTCAAGATACCATCCAGGTAACAGCTAACGAGGGGGCAGAGAAGACTGGAAGGCATCCGGACCGGGGGACAGTTGGGTTCTCTCTCTGGGTTTCTTCAGCGCATGGTACTCCGTTACAGATATGATCTCTTGCTGCCTCGATGGGCCCTAAAGAGGGGATGTGTACTCAGAGAGTCCTCACTCAGCCAGAAACTAGAACTAATTGACTCTCTTCTTTGGGCTTTCACCTGGCCTCCCAGAACAAAACTCCGGGGTCCTCAGTTGCAGACTATTACCTGAATAGATTACTTCTTACCTAGATCTTAGGATAAGCGTTAGATCCTGCTGCCTGTAACGTAAAGAGCTTTCATTCTGTGCTTTAACGGTGGCTCCTCAACCAGTGGTGGCTCCTTGTTTCCTTGTAGATCATTGCCGTGAACCCGCATTTCGTGAGGTCCAGCAGCAAGCAGTTCGTGACTGGAGGGAAGAAGGTAAATGCTTTGTGTGTCTACCATCATCTGCTCTTTTGGGGTGGGGGGGGTGGAGAGTCTGTTGGCTTCTTAATTATCCGTAATAGTTTTAATGTCTGACTATTCACTGGGAGGAATTTTGAGAAAGACCGATGTAGTGAAATTCTAAGCTCATCCTCTCTCTAGGGAGATGTGCCCCTTTGCCTCTCACTGATACTCCTTTGTAGTAGATAAAGGGCAAGAAAAAAAGGGGCACCCGGCTGGCTCAGTCGGTTAAGTGTCCAACTGTTGATTTTGGCTCAAGTCATGATCTCACAGTTTGTGAGACTGAGCCCCATGTTGGGCTCTGTGCTGACAGTGCAGAGCCTGCTTGGGTGTCTCCCTCCCTCCCTCCCTCTCTCTCTCTCTCTCTCTGCTCCCACCTCGAAGAATGAATAAACAAACATAAAAACTAAAGAAAAAAGAGAGCTGTTACTGGAACTACCTAGGGCTTTGAAATGTCCCTTCCACAAAACAGAGGTGCCATTTAAAAATATCAAAAGAGATGGGGCACCTGGGTGGCTCAGTTGGTTGAGTGTCCCACTTTGGCTCAGGTCATGATCTCACAGCTTGTGAGTTCGAGCCCCGCGTCGGGCTCTGTGCTGACAGCTCAGAGCCTGGAACCTGCTTCGGATTCTGTGTCTCCCCCTCTCTCTGCCCCTGCCCTACTCACAATCTGTCTCTTGCTCTTTCTCAAAAATAAACAGACATTAAAAAAATAACAAAAGAGCAATTAAACTCCTGTTTTTTCCTCTTACTGTAGAAATCTCTTGCAGGCCTTGATAAAGTTTGAGAACAATTAATGACTATTTCCTTACCTGTTTCTGGCATATTTCATTATCTTAGTGCTGTTTTAAAAATAAGGGAGTAAAATAATCCTTGTGTGCATTTACATGTTTGTTTATAGACATAGTAAATTCTAAAATTAAAGAATCTTTCTGCTTCTAAATCAAGTCAATTGCCTTCTGTTATTTATTAACCAGTGATATTTTTTTTAACTGTTTTTATAACAAAATGCTGTCACAGTACTGGAGTAGTGACTCTCCGCTCCATACCCAGTTTAGAGCTCAGTGAAAATGAGGGGGCCCGTGGTTATTTCTGCTGTGGTGCATGTGCCTGTGGAATGTTCTGTGAGGCTCAGCCACTGGATGGGTTTTGAACATTTCACGGTAGTTGTCTGCCGTCTGCCCTGGTTCTCCTTCCTGGATGGATGGGGCGGGAACCCATGCTGGTTGTCAGCCGGCACTTCTCAAGCCCTGGTTTTAGCTAATCGTCGTGGCCGAGCGGCGGGTCCTATAGACCCCAGCTCCATCCCACGGCATGAAGCCAGCGTTGCCCAGCTCTGATTTCTGGTTGTGAGCCAGCTTCCTCCCTCCTGCCCGCCCCCGGCTCGTTTTTACCCTTAGCCTGTACCCTCATGAGCCTCACACCAAAGTACGGATCAGTCAGTGGGAATTACAGACCTAATCTAACATTCTCTAGTTTAGATCTGCAGCTGATTCACTCCTGGAAAAAAACAAAATAAAACAAAACCACTATCTTACTCGTCTTTGTTGACCTCTGGAAGGAGCAGCTTTAAAATTCCTCTTCTTGGGGCCCCTGGGTGGTTCAGTCAGTTAAGCGTCTGACTTTGGCTCAGGTCATGACTCATGGTTCATGGGTTCGAGCCCATCATCAGGCTCTGTGCTGACAGCTCAGAGCCTGGAGCTGCTTCAGATTCTGTGTCTCCCTCTCTTTCTGACCCTCCCCTGCTCACACTGTCTCTCTCTCTCAGAAACAAATAAAACATTTAAAAAAATTTTTTTTAATTCCTCTTGTTAAGCTATTTCTTTATGAAATACTTCTCTAGTTAAAAATTTTTAGGTGACATACAGCATAAATTCACTAAGCTATTATTGTAAACCCACATGTTTTTATTTAAAACTCAGTGGGGATAGGGGCACTTGGATGGTTCAGTCGGTTAAGTGTCTGCCTTCAGCTCAGGTCATGATCTCCCAGTTCACGAGTTCAAGCCCTGATCTGGATTCTATGCTGACAGCTCAGAGCCTGGAGCCTGTTCAGATTCTGTGTCTCTATCTCTCTTTGCTCCTCCCTCGCTCGCTCATGTGCTCTTCCTCTCTCTCCCTCCCTCTGCCTCTCTCTCTCTCAAAAATAAATAAACATTAAAAAAAAAAACTCAGTGGGAATAAAGAATTCTGAGTGATTTTTGTGTTTGTTGTTTCAGTGGCTTAAAACCACAAACTTCTAGTGTCTCACAGTTCAGAAATCAGAGTGGTTTACTTCTGTAGTGCTGCCTCAGAGTCTCTCCGAGTGTGCATTTGGGCCGGGGCCGCAGTCATCTGAGGGCTTAAGTGGGGCTGGGGAATCCGCTTCATCTGCCCTCTTAATAGTAATCCCTCAGATACATAAAATTGATAAATCATTTTGGCTTAAGTATTTTCCTAGTGCAGGATGCACTTATGTGTTCCAGTTTCCAATTTTAGAGGAGTTAGAAATTTTACACTTGTCCCCTATTTCTTGACCTTATTGGTGTGAAAGAAGATATCTGAGATAATAAGGAGTGGTGATGTCCAAATGGTAGGACTCAAACTCTGAAGGTGGAGTTTTTCTGTGTGCTGTGTTAATCTGTGTTCTTAATGATCAAGTTATTCATGAAGTTTAGTAATTGCTTTTATACTGTGAGGGATACCCGTGGTCTCCTCCAGTCTGCCACCGTAGTATCGCTACAGGGGTGTCTTGACCCCCTGCAGGATGCCTGGGTGAACTGTGTCAGTCACATGTTCTTCATCCTTCTACTTAGCATCCTGAGGAAGGATAGTGGGAATGTGGCTCTTCAGGCCAGAGCTCCTTGTGTAGACGTGTGAGCATCATGCAGGCAATCAAGGAGTCCAACCTCTAAGGGCAGATAGGGTGATTTGGGAAACAGTGGAGTTTATACGAAGATGAACATGTGATGGGCAGTATAATTGGAATTTACCAGATGCTGAGCAGGCAAGAACATCAGGGGTTTGGTTCATCTCTTGGGTTATCATGGACTACTTGACAGTTTGTTCTGTGTTCATTGTTCTGTGAGAGCATTCTGATTTCTTTTTTTCTAGTCTCTTCTCCAGAAATGTATAGGTAGACCTTTCTTCTCCAGCACAGAACGATGTTGAATTATAAGTGTATAAGATGAAAGTAAAATAAAAACCATTCAAGTCGTCTGGTGAAAAACTTTTAAAAAGTGATACTAAGTTAAAGTTTATGGATTAAAATAATTTTTAAAAATTTTAATGTTTATTTTTGAGAGAGAGAATGCACATGTGCGCGTGCATGCGTGCGCGCACGCGCACACATACACACACACACACACACACACACACACACACACACGAGTGGGGGAGGGGCAGAGAGAGAGGGAGACACAGCATCTGAAGCAGGCCCCAGGCTCTGAGCTACCTGTCAGCACAGAGCCCGACGCGTGGCTCAAACCCATGAACCATGAGATCATGACCTGAGCTGAAGTTGTACGCTTAACCAACTAGGCCACCCAGGCATCCCAAGGATTAAAATAAAATAAATTTTATTTTTAAAATATTAAAATAATGTTTTTTATTTTTTTTATATGTGCAGTCATTTGATTTATAAAAAGATGCAACAAAATTCAAAATGATACAAAATATCAATTTCAAAACAATATCAAACAATGAGCGTATTTAACCATACTCAGCTCATAACAGAGCAAATGAGTAAGAATAATTCATGCTACAGCGTATTGCTTTATGAACTGGCAACAGAAAAAGTTGGTAAAGGAAGGCACAGGACCTCTATCTTTAGAATGTTAGAATTAGAACCGAGGGGCTCCATAATCATCTGGCATCCTCTCAATGTTGTACCCATGGTTAGAATGTACATGATGGGAACTCCAGGGATCTTCCGGATCCTTCGTTTAAGGTCCCGGTCAACTGTGGCCACAATGTAACACTTGTGCTGCGTGTGCTGAGTCTGTACTAAGCAGTCATCTGCATAGGTTCCTTTGTGTGTGCATGGTAATCGTTCAAATCTTGGGTCCTTGGCAATCCTTAGAGCCACTCGATACTTTTGCCCCAGTTTCTCAATTTCAGCCATTACACAGTCAGTTATACAAGGGATACACTTGGCATACAGACAGTCCATCATTGATTGTACTAAATCGAGTTTGGCTTTAATGGAAAAGTTGATAAAGTTGGTATCAACCAGGATGTGGTAAGGCGGGCCCAGCTGTGTGTTGTATTGGAAGAATAAGCAGGAAGGATGTTGGGGGACTTCTCTTTCCTTGAGTGCACTGGGATCTTTCTTTTCTTTCTTTTTAGGTTTCAATCTGTCCTTCTCTTTAAGCCTCTGATCTCGGAGACTAAGCATTCACTTCATGGTTGCATACTTTCTTGCTTTCTTTTGCTTCCCCGTGTTCACGCCGCACTCTAAAATAATTTAAAAGAAAAAACACTAAAGTGTTAACGTGTCGGGCTCAATATATTGGGGTTGATAAAAGTATATGTGATGTTTTGATGTAAAGAATACTATGATTACTCATGCCATTGTAAATGTATTAAATCATTTATCTTTTTGATTATAACCATCTGGATGTGAAGTGATATCTCATTATTGTTTTGTTGTGATTTCCATTTTCCTAATGACTCCTGATTTTCATGTGCTGATTTGGCCATTTGCATGTCTTCTTTGGAGAAATTTCTCTTCCGATTCTTTGCCCATTTTTTGAGTGGAATATTTGTGTTTTTATTGTATCCTTGTAGAAAAAATTTTGTGTATCGTTCATACATGTCCTTTATTGATACATGATTTGCAAATATTCACTCCCCATCTATGAACTGTCTTTTCCCATTACTGACCATATCCTGTGAGGTACTGACATTGTAGATTTTATGATGTTCCATTAACTTCCCCCCACACACAACACGTTTTTTTGTGTGTGTGACACTTATCCTTTCGGTGGTATATCTAAGAAATCATTGCCTGATCCGAGGACATGAAGATTCATGCCTGTGTCTTTTTCTTAAGAGTTTCATAGTTCTTACTCTTACATTTAGGTCTAGAATTTGAGTTAATTGTGTGTAGGGTGTGAGGTAGGGATCCAGATTCATTTGTTTGCATATGGACGCCCAGCTGTCCCTCCTCCTTTGTTGAAAAGGTTATTCTGCATTGTCTCGGCCTCTGTCCAAAATCCGCCAACCGTAAATGTGAGAATTTATTTCTGGACTTTGAATTGTTTCAATCTATTTATCCTTGTGCCAATTCAGGTTTTAGAATCTCTAATTTTGCTGTGATTATTAATGGGATGATAAACAAATTACGTGCTCTTAAAACGTTTTGATTTGGAGTTCTTTCTCTTTAAAAAAAATCCATCATAATTTCTCCTACGTATGTTAAAGGCTTGAATATTATGTAAAGGTATCTTCCACTCAGGGACTTGTAATATATATACTATTGACTGATTTCTCTGGATCCCTGAAGTTTTTTATATAAATATGTATTAAGCAGTAAAAAAGCAGTGTTTATTCAATAAACTATAATGAC
Source organism: Crocuta crocuta (assembly GCF_008692635.1). Lineage (NCBI taxonomy): Eukaryota > Metazoa > Chordata > Mammalia > Carnivora > Hyaenidae > Crocuta > Crocuta crocuta. Next base: position 9,700,724 of record NW_027532825.1, read on the forward strand.
CTCTTTGTACACAGTTAAATAACTAGGGATTTCCAACACGTGTACCACTTTGGTGCCGTTTGCAGAAATCTCTAGAATGTTTTCCTCCTCTGTGTGCATGGTATGCACTTTTAAAGATCCCTTATGCTGCCTGGTTTTGGAATTAGTGTGCTTTGTTTGTTTTAAAATACACCTATTAGGTTGAAGACATTTCAGGGAAGAGTTCTAATTTCGTTAAAGAATGTATCTCTGATTTTAACAACGAAGAAAAAAGCCTTGAGAAGGTGACATTAAAAAGGGGGCACTACTGTGAAATGATCATTTCCATTTTGAAAGTGTTGGCAAGTTTTTAGAAGGATCTGCTTTTTTTTTTGTTTTATGTAACTAAGTTATGGCATTTTATACCTTTGAAAAATGAGGAAAACAAGACGACATTGGCCCAGTTGCAACTCTGATCTTTCCAAGTGCAATTTCAACCAACACCATAAACTAAGCAGAGCAAGTTTGAAGAGTCCAGCACTGAGCAAATGGCGATGACCTTGCAGTGATCATATATTGTAGATATCGAGACCTCTCCGTTCAGAACACATAGCAGATCCTATAGAGAGAAAAGAGAGCAAAGACAAATATCGTGTAACTGAGAGGTTATGACCTTCCGCCTTTAAACGAGAAAGTATTTTAGCCAGATGAAGGTGGAATGTGGAGGAAAGGCGTTCTTAACCCTTAAGAGCCCTGATCTTCCTTGAACTGACATCTGAATGAATATCCAAATCACCTGAGACCTGTAAACAGTGGCGAGCATGGCACGGAGACTCGAGAAGTGAAATTAAGAAGGCGGAAGCCCTACAATGAGACATCCATAAGAATAATTAACAGAGATGCCTCATGTAATGTTTCAGTTCTGATTTTATTAAAAAGTTTGATTCTTGTAAAAACGTCTCTTCAGGTAGTTAGAACGTACAGTTCGGGCCGGCCAGGCCGGCAGAAGAGCAACGTAGCAGAAAACAACTTGAGGCTGTCGTTTGACACCTTTGTTGGTATTTCCTTTTTTAAGGTTCTAGCTTTTGAGGTCCTTAGAGATTGCTCCTTATCCAGCAGGGACCAAGAAGAGGAAGCGACAGTTGTGTCTGGCATAAGCTTTCATTTTTAAGTTTTCAAGGTAACTTCTGAGCAGTTGAAGGCCGTTGCTGGATTTATGGACTGCACTGCTTGACACATAAGCATAAAAAGCTTATTCTAAATTCTGTTTTGTTTCCATGTTGGGGGGGCGGGAAGGCAAGAAAAAGCACATCTCTTAAAAGTACCATTTGAGAGAGCTTCCAAACTTGTGAACCTGTGGATTTCTTTTTTAAGTATAACGTCGTGTGTAGCCACAATTCTAATGCATGAGCATAACAGTGAGATTTCTAGTTTAGAAATAAGTCCTGCCAAGCAGGTCTTACCTGGATGGGTTTTGTTTCGTTTTGTTTTAATTGCTCTCAGCTTTCTCTGTCAGCAGATAAATTTTAGCTTCCTGCGACCTTTACCTCTGAACTCTGAAATAACACTTCGTAACAGTGGGTTCTACCGCTTTGACAAATTATTAAATTTTCATGATGCTGTTTGCAGCTTGGCTCATTTTTAGAAATGAGTCAGCTGTTTGGCGTTGCGGCGAGGTAGAATGAAGGCACCTGGCCGTAGGGACAGGTTGCTTTGTAAGCTAGAAAATGTCAGTCGGCAAACAAAGAAAGGGTCCGCGCGCAGAAAATGAGAAGCGCTTCCTTGTTCAGGGCTGAAGGCTCCTGGCAGGTTTTACCTGAAGGATGGAGACGGTAGCATCAGCTAGCTTCTGGAATTTTCCAACAGTGATCTGCAAATTCAGATGGCATTCTGTTCCCCACCACCACCCCCCAGATTGCATTCGGACTCCTTTCTGGAAGGGGATTCAGTAGAGCAGCTTTTTGTACTCATGCAGATCTTTCTAGAATCCTGACAGCTCCGTGAAACACTGCCCGTGAAATGGAGAGGTGGTTCCTTCCATGTTTGCTGTCTTCCACTCAGGCTGGAGCAGGGGCTTTGGGGACAAAAGGGATTGGACCATCAGTGATCCTGCCCGGCCCACTCTCTGGTAGATCTTCACGATGCTACTTCTGCAGGTGGTCAGACGACTGTACGTACAAATGTTACATCCTGCTGGTTGCAGGTTGAACCATTATGCATAGATACCTTCATTTTTTCAAGTACGAGGTTATAAATTGTGGTTGCATTACTAGAAATTCGTCTCCTGCCCTAAGCATACCAAAAGTGATTAAAAACCACCCATTCCTAGGAAGTACAGCCCAGGTATAACCTTCACAGTGTTCAGGTATGTAACGCCAAGTTGTGATACCGCTATGTTGTAGAAAGTATATTTTGGTGGGATTTTCTTCATGTACTGAGCTGGCTGAAGCTAAAATAGAAATCCCGTTCTTAAAAGAGAAATCAGTTTATTGTCTAAAAGAGGCATTCTTCATTGCTTTAAAAAAGCAAGTTTTTTCGTCTCAAATACTAATTGCTTATTTGATGTCAACATATGGAGGATTCCCAAAGTCTTTGAGATGGATCTGTGGCAACTTTAATTTCTTCAGCAATTTCTCTGTTTCATATCCATTAAAAGCCTGTTGACAATAAAAGCCTTTTTTCTTTAATGAGTTCAGCTCGCTTTTCCCAATGTAATATTTCCCTATTGTTTGCAGCCTTCCCCTGAATTTGGATGCAGAGCTTACCATCTATCTTCCTGGAGCAATCAAACCATCCATTATTCCTTGCTGAAAACATCTTCCTTTGCATGTTGAGAGCACTGTGATTTTTCTTAAGTGTTTTGAGTAGTTAATGACTCTGTAAGAATAATCTCCTACTGCAGATTGCTCGTTTTCTTGTGGGGTTTAATATCAGTTGACTGTTGTTAACACTGCAAGGTGTTTTCTGTCTGTCCCTCACCGTCTGTGTATAGCTGTACAAATACTGTCATTACCTTCGGGAGGTTTTTTTTTGTTTTTTAAATCAGGCTATTAAAGCAAAGGGTCATAATTTCAACTACTACTGTAGTTGTTTCACAGGACCGTTTGATTTGAATCTGCTTCTTGAGCACAACTTTGTGTCACGGTCCATGTTAGGAGCTATGAATACACAGTCCTGGATTTTAGGAATGGCAGGGCATTTCCAAAAGTAAATGGGTGGACTGCTGTTGGTGGAAAGCAGCCAGACCATTAGACCATGAATCAGAATGGTGATTTTGTGGAAAAGGAGTATTCCAAGTCTTTTAGGTGGGAAGAGTGTGTGTGTGTGTGTGTGTGTGTGTGTGTGTATGTCTCCATATATATATGTATATATATGTATCCATCCCCATGGACTGATTTTGCACTCCTTTGCCTTTGTATTTTCTCTCCCTGTTGTTTGTTTCCTTTAACTTTTCTAATTCAGTTTCAGCCTCTATACCTTTTTGAAGTTTATAACAGTGAAAATTGGAACGAACAAAATGTCTAACAATAGTGACTGAGCTGTTTCACTGCCCTGCAGGCAGAGACCACCAGGTATACGACTGTGGGTTGTGAGGAAGAGGGTGTCAGAAAGGAATTCTAGGGCTGGGACTGGCGAGAGGGGCTGTCTGGGCTTCGCTCTAGATTGGGTGCTTTCAGGAAGCAAGAGTCATTCTCGCATTGGGTATGTTAATAAATCTTATCTAGGGGGAAGAAAGAATCAAGGCTAAAAATGTAATTGGTAAAGAAGCAGCAGTGTCTCATTTTAGCCAGGATAGGGCCACATTTGGTCATTGATGTGGTTGGAAAATGTTCCTACTTTGTCCATGGTTATGGAGTCGCCATAGTTTTATCCTAATCTTTCGCAGTCACGAGGCCCGGTCTGATGGTGGTGTTCTGTAAGATTGTCCCTCCTCACCCAGAGAGCACGGGCCCAGCTGTGAGTGCACAGCTGGCTCCTGCATGTCAGCTTTTCTCTCCGTTGTAAAAATAAAATGCTCAACGTTTGCTACATTGCCTCTTTTGAAGTACTTTACAAAAATATGTGTATAGTGTGATTCTTTTTTGTTTTTATGTAAAAATGTAATAGGAAGGCTATATATAAAATTATTAGCAATATTAGTAATATTAACATTAACAGGATTATTTTTTGGCCTTCACTGGCATTTTTCTGACTTTTTTTTTTTTTTTTTGAAGAAAATATGCATTAATTTTATAGTAAGAAAAACCATTAGGGGTGTCTGGCTCAGTTGGTTAAGCATCTGACTTTGGCTCAGGTCATGATCTCACCGTTTGTGAGTTTGAGCCCCCGTTGGTCTGTGCTCAGAGCTCAGAGCCTGGAACCTGCTTCAGATTCTATGTCTCCCTCTCTCTCTGCCTCTCCTCTGCTCACGCTCAGTCTCTGTGTCTCTCTCTCTCTTCCAAAAATAAACAGACATTTAAAAAAATTTTTAAAAAGAAAAAGCAATGATAAAAGAATGCATATCTCAACTATTTTGGATCTCTTTTTAACTTAATATTGTAAATCATATGAAATTCCCTACACTGTTGAAGTGTAATCTGAGGTTAAACATCCTTTAATGGTTGTATGATATTCCATCCTATCTATACATTTAATGTTTCTTAACCATCCTCATATTCTTGGGCCATTAGGATGTATCCAGTTTCTGGTTATTGTAAATCATGCTGTGATAAAGTGAGAAATCTTTGGACATGAACTTGGGCTGTGCTTTTGAATTTTTGCCTAGAGCTGATTCCCAGGATGGGGATTACTGAGTCAGAGGTCATGATGATTTTTTAGGCTTTTGATGCATATCACCAAGTAAAGGTGCATTCCGGAAAGCATACCATTCACACTGGTTATGGGTGTATGACACTACATGTTCACCACACTTACACGTTGTGATAGAAAAGGAACAGTTCATTGTTCATCTTTGTGATGTCTTTGTATTATTAGCGATTCTGAACATTTTTATTTACTGGCCACTTACACATCTTCCTTTATGATTTGTTTGACTGTATTCTTTGCTTGGGGCAGCTTTTAATATTACCAGAGAAGCTCGTACAGTGAAGACTGCCCATTTGATCTTTATTGTCAGTTTGAGCACAAATTATTGCTGCTTACTGAATAGCCTGCAGCCTTTTCTCCAATTTTGGCTAAATCTGGAATAATTATGCTTCTTCCCAGGGAGGCATTATGTAGGAGTCATAATGAGACTGTAGAGTAGACACTGAAGTCCATAAAGAGAGGACACATAGAGGCTCCTTCACAGACGTGAGTCTGCTCTCAGACCATCAGCTCTGCCACGTGCATGGAGGCTGCCAGGACAGACCAGCGTGCTCTGTTAAAGCCAAGTTCACTTGACTTTGTTTCTTCTGCTAATGGTGTTCCTGATCTTTGGTTTTTTTCTCTCCCCGTTTGCCTTACTTCGAATCAAGTGAAGTGCTTGTTCAAATACATGAATCTGTGTGTTTAGGTGACTTTTTCTATTACTCAAGACTTGGCAGGTTTCTGTTTCTTTTTCATGTCTGCACCATGCAGAGCTCTCCCTCCGTCCGTCTGTGATTGAGAATATGCACAGTTAAAATCAGAGGCCGTTGTGCATCACACAACCATTAATTCAAGTTTAATGACCCAGGGGATGACTTTTGTGTTTCCTCTGCTCCTAGCTGGGTCCAACCTTGAACCCAGCCCTTAGACAGCTGCAAACTGAAATAGAGACCCCAGGTTTCTGGCATGAACCACCAGCTCTGTGAAGTCTGTGGGACCCATAATGGAAGATTTAAGTGGTAACATTATTTAAAAATCCTTTGTTCACTTTTAAAATCATACTTGCATGGGGCGCCTGGGTGGCTTAGTCGGTTAAGCGTCCGACTTTCGCTTAGGTCATGCTCTTGCGGTTCGTGGGTTCGAGCCCCGCGTCGGGCTCTGTGCTGACTGCCAGCTCAGAGCCTGGAGCCTGTTTCAGAGTCTGTGTCTCCCTCTGTCTCTGACCCTCCCCTGCTCACGCTGTCTCTCTCTCTCTCTCCCCTAGAAATAAATAAAAATATTTAAAATAAACAAACAAACAAATAAATAAATAAATAAATAAAATCATACTTGCAGCTACGCGTTTGCATAGGCAGAAACTGCAGACTGTGGGAGCCGACCTCACAGACTGGCCACAGTTGATTGCTAAACCCATAGAGTTGGGGAGGTGGATACACAGATCCATATCTGTCTGTTATCACCAGTTTTTTAATAGAAAGGAAACTGCTCCTAAGTGGCACCTCAGTGTTTACCTTCTTTTGTTCTCATTGAACGTGTAGCTTGGGGTTCTTGGTCACTAAACGGAAGGTTACTTTACATCAATACGGTGTTTCTTAAATTTCAGAACATTGTTCTGTCTGCATACTTTTCACAGGATTGGTGAACTTCATGGGGCTTGCCCAGAACTTGTGTTGCATCAGCATGGTATTTGCTCAGACCTTGCTTGGAAGCAAGCGGTCCATCAAGCAAGCTCTGGAAATCTGTCTGTGTCCTGATACTTTCTGTGGTAGCAGTTTTGGGTCCATATTTATCCTCTTTTAAACATGTTAAATTACCTCTAGGGGACAGAGATTGAGGGATTAAAGCTCATCCAGAAAATAACCACTGAACTTAAGCAATCCTATATTCGGGAAATTCTCCTTTTTCTTTCCTCCATGCTTTATATTCTTTCTCTATGGTGTTTGGGAAAGCCGTGTGTTTTAAACTTTGGTCCGGAGCCAAAGCCGGAAGGAAGACAAAGACACTGTCTCCTCCTCTCTCCTTGGTCTCTCCTGTCTCCACCCAGATCCAAGACTCCTCTCTTGTTTCAGCAACCAAACACCACGCCAGCTCTTCCCTGTGCTCACTAATTTTTTCTCACTTGCTTTCTTGAATTACGGGAAAAAAAATTTTTTCCTAACATTTATTTATTTCAGAGAGAGAGACAGACAGACAGAGCCTGAGCAGGGGAGGGACAGAGAGAGGGGGAGACAGAATCCGAAGCAGCTCCAGGCTCTGAGCTGTCAGCACAGAGCCCGACGCGGGGCTCAGCCTCACGAACCGTGAGATCGTGACCCGAGCCGAAGTCGGACGCCCAACCGACGGAGCCACCCAGGCGCCTCGCTTTCTTGAGTTAGGATTTCCTTCCTAATCCTTTCCAACTTTGGATTTTTAAATCCCCCTGTGACAAGTCCTGGCCATCATCATGCCCCTTGTCTGTTTTTACGGAGACGGCCTTATGTGGCCCGTCCTGAATGTGCTGAGTTTTCCTTTTGGTTCCTTCTTTCTCAGTTTTATTATCTCGAGCTCCAGCGTCTCCTGTGATCGGCATTTTCTCTCTGTGGGGTGTGTTGTCTCCATGCGCTTCCTCAGTGTTTCCTGCAGGAACCCACCTGCCTCCCGGACTTGCCGGTGGGCTTCCCCCGCTGCCCACTCTTCCCTGCACCGTCTCCGCCTCCGAGCAAGCAGCGCGGCTGGCGTTGAGGAAGCCTGAAGAGTCCAGTGATTCATATACTTGAAAGATCACAAGATGATTAAAAAGGGGCCAGTCCTACTCCCTCTCCTCCATCAGGGAAGAGTGGGCGATGGCTAATGACGGGTGTTATGTTGCCAGAACAGGCGGCTCTATTACAGCCCGGTAGGCATCCCGCCCCGTGCGGGGGAGGCTCTGGGGTGTACGTCCTTACCTCTCCGCAGTGTAGCAAAGCACCAGATAGATTATCGGCACAAAACGTAGGAGAATAAAGTATATTGCCGAGGATGTGAGGGCTCCTATTGAAATATAAGCACCAAGAGTGCTGACTGCCAGAATGTGGATTTATGGGAAATAAAGCCCTAAAATACTTTCTCCAACAAAAAATAGACCTCTTGGAAACAGTTTTTCCTCCCGATGTACTTAGCTCCCATTGAGCTCAAATTGCTCTCAGTATTGTGATAATGACAATTCAATATTATGGGATGCGGAAGATGAACCAGATAAATTAACCAGCTGCTTTTAAAGGTAGTTCACTCGATGACTCACCCTCTAAAATGCTTTGTAGAACATTCGTGCTCTGTAGGTCTCTAGGCAGTTTTATGACTAGAAGAAAGAAATGGATTTTATTAAATGTCAGTGAAATACAGGCAGATAGTTTTGCTGTAGGTAAATTAGTGTGGAATGTCTGTAAGAAAAGCAGCTGATCTTTTCTTAAATCACCGCAGCAGAACTCTCTGGCATTTCTGCCGGGCAGTGTGTTTCTTCTTGAAATGCCCATAGATGAGGATCATAAAAGCAGGTGGAGAGTGGATTGTGTGGCCTTTTTCCCTCCTGTGTGAAGCCGTGTGCCTGACAGGATCCAAATCGAACCCCCCGCGTGCCGCCGGCTTGGGCCAGCAGCTCCGCAGGGTGGCCCCGGGGGTGCCGGGCCACTTACTAGCCGACATTGAAGGCTTTGTGCTGCGTGTGGATTGGAAATGAGGATGCGTGAGTGAGGAGGAGAGTCAGGTGGAGACGGGGGCAGAAGTAAGCGCTTCAAGGACCAGGGGAGGTGACTCAGAGGACAGGAGCGGGCCAGGGCTGCGCGGCCAGGAGGCGAGGGCGCGGCGGTGGTGGGGAGAGCCCTGGGAGGCGGCGCACGTTTCAGGTCATCACCGTCCGCCCAGGGAGAAGCCAGGCCCAGGCCCACATACGGGAATTGCAGGCAGCTGAACGGAAGAGGAAGACTGACCTTAAAAGTACTTTCCTGGGGCGCCTGTGTGGCTCAGTCGGTTGAGCGTCCGACTTTCGCTTAGGTCATGATCTCGCAGTTCGTGGGTTCGGGCCCCGCGTCGGGCTCTGTGCTGACTGCCAGCTCAGAGCCTGGAGCCTGTTTCAGTCTGGGACTCCCTCTCTCTCTGACCCTCCCCTGCTCACGCTGTCTCTCTCTCTCTCTTTCTCTCTCTCTCTCTCCTAGAAATAAAAAAAAAAAAAAAAGTACTTTCCAGTGGTGCTTGGGTGGCCCCGTCCGTGAGTGTGTGACTTGATTTCGGCTCCGGTCACGACACCAGGGTCATGGGATGGAGCCCTGCCTCGGGCTCTGTGTTGAGCGTGGAGCCTGCTCAGGATTCTCATTCTCTCTCTCTCTCTCTCTCTCTCTCTCTCATTCTATCTTCTGGCATCAAACAAAGGGAACAGGACCAGCGTTCCAGGTGCGGGACACGGAGCCAGGATCACCGAGCCCTTTCTCCAGGGACGTAATTGTGCCAACTGGGGCTGTCTTCATCGCGTGTCAGTCAGTCACAGGGCTCTTTCCTTTAGGTTTTCGAGGTTAGGACAGAAGCCAGTGTGCTCAAAATGGCTTAGGGACATCACTAACGATGGGCTGGGTGACTGGCGGGTTTGGGGGTGACGGAGCTCCTCCTGCAGCAGACATGTCGTGCACATCGACCAGCAAGGCAGGCAGGCAGCCTGCGGGGCCCGGGAAGCCGCTCGGTATCGCACGCTTCCGGCGCCCTGTGCGTTAGCCCAGCACCCGGGGCCGCTCTCCCTGCTGCGCTTGCCGCGTGCTGGGGAGATGGAAAGTGAATGTGTGAGTCCCAGCGGGCAACACACAGCATGGTGTTCGTGATCCCGCGACAGAGCCAGCCTGACCCTAAAATGTGTACAGAACCAAGACATGAGGGGGGCTTAGGAAAGAATCCTGGAGGGGCGCCTGGGTGGCTCCGTCGGTTAAGCGTCCGACTCCAGGTTTCGGCTCAGGTCACTATCTCAACGGTTTCGTGAGTTCGAGACCCGCATCCGGCTCTGTGCTGGCCGTGCAGAGCCTGCTTGGGATCCGCTCTTTCTCTCTCACTCTCTCTCACTCTCTTTCCCCTTCCCTACTCACACTGTCTCTGGATCTTTCAAAATAAATAAATAAACTTAAAAAAAATCCTAAATGATGATCTTTCCTAGTATATATTTAAGGCCATTTGTTTATAGATCATTTTTTTCATCCACAAAATAGAAATTGATTGAAACTGAGCTATTTGAGAAACATCAGAAAATAACACGAATCGTGTCTAAAACTGTGATGTAAATGAGTTCAAATGTGTTTCCTTTACAGGAGGTAGTATCTTAGCCTCCCCCCCCAACCTTTGTTTTGTTTGTTTTTGAACCCTCATCCGTTAGCACAGACGTGTGCCGTCTGTACTGTGAACATCTCATTAGAGAAGAGCCTCTCTGATCCCAGGTCAGAGCAGGGTACTCAAGGTGTATTGTGATAGACTCGGGAAGCTCAGGCTCAACCCGGAGACCGGCTGGATTGGGAACCCCTCCCTCCTTTCCTTCCTGCCCTCTGCTGGAGGTTTGCCTCGGAGCCGGAGCAGGAGGCAAAGGCAGGCCGGGTCCGCAGGCCTCCGCTACTGCCCTGCCCGACGCCGCGACGCCCCCACCACACCGGAAGGGCTCAGCCGGAGTGAGTTGGGGTCTTGGTGGAAATTGCAACAAGACCTCGTTACCAATTTCCTCCAGCTAATGCTTCATTTAAAAAGTAGGTACGGTTTACGTGAATTAATTCTAGTATATACTCAGTGTGACTCCAACGCCCCTTCCTTCTCTGAGTTTCAGGGAATTTGTTGAGACTGTTTTGTTTCAACTGTTACCTTAGACTATCCTGATTACCACAACGGGGCAATGGGTTTCCATCCCCGTAAGTACTAACATAAAAGTAATTCACATGTTCTATGCAGCATAATAAAAATATTATAAATCTCCTGTCACCTATTTCTGGAATTAATTAGGATTACTTTGTAACCTATCCTTCAGATTTTTATATATGGATACACTTTCGTGTTTTACTTAAGGGTCATCATATTTAATACTGTTTTGCAATCTGCTTTTTGGTTTAATGGGCCCCGAACATCCTTTTATATTTGTAAACGTACATCTGTAAAATCATTTAAGACCAGATGCATACCTTTTGGGGACCTAGCTCTATCACATTCTACCCCAGCATTTCCCAGTTGTGAGTACATTATAGCTGTTAGGAATAAGTTGATGTACTTNCATGGGGCTCGGCCCCACAAACCGTGAGATCATGACCTGAGCCAAAGTTGGACACTTAACCGACTGAGCCCCCCAGGCGCCCCACTTCTTTATTCACTTGTCTGATCACTTTGTAGCAGAAATTTCTAGCCATGGACTTCCTGGGGTCATTTTTAAGCTCCCAGTGCTAAGGAATCTTCCAGAAAGGTGGTGAGATCACCACACGGTAGTTTGAGGCCGCCCTGTTCCCTGCACGTTTGTGCACACCCCCTCCCCCCAGGGTCTGATCTCCTCGTTGTGATTCCTCTCTGTCCATTCTTCCTTTTCTTCTTACTTCGTCTGTTAGTTCTAGGACCATCGCTATACGGTTTTGAGTGCAAATTTTATGAAAACATCCATTCTCTCGCCCACAAGTTGCTCAATTAAAAAAAAAATTCCTATTATTCTCACATATCTTCAAATGAATCAACAGCATTTTGGAAGTTCTAGAAATCATGCCTTTAGGGGTTTCTTTGTGCTTCCATGAAAATCACAAATTAACCAGTAAGACTTAATCCCTCCGGTGAGGATCCTGAGTCTTCTTACCCGGGAACATAATGTACCTTTACATTTAGGTACCTTCTGCTATTACATTGGCTGATAAAGTATTTCTGCTTTTGTCGTCGATCTAGCACGTGCATGTCTGTTTTTGCTCATGACTCACTTTTAGAGCTGTGCACTTTCCCTGGCTTACAACTTTGACCACATCCCCTAAAGTGCAGATTCACAGCACAGTAGTAAGATACTCGTTTGCAAAGTGCCCTGGTCGCCGTTTGATTTCCTCCCTTACTCGGGGGTGGGCTTTTTCTTAAAATGAATTAAATCCTGGCCTTCACTGGGCTCTTATATCTGTCATAGTTTATAGAAATGTCCATTTAAAATTTGGGGCATATTTAATTTTCCTCGCACAGGTGCAGGTTGGCCCCACTTCATGCTGTGTCGGTCACTTGGGGGTGGGATTGGAGGGAGAGCATTCCAATGCCGTCTGCACCCCACATCCCTCCTTGTCATCCAGCCAGCCATTCCTTCCAGCAGGTGGTTATGGGGTGCTCCCCGGGCCCAGCCACTGCCTAAACTCCCCTCCATCTGAGTCAGGCCACGGGCGGAAGATAAGTACTGTGATCTTCCCAATTCCTCGTGTTTAATATAATCGTTTGTAGCTACCTGTGTTTAGTGGACCATGTAGCAGGAGCTATATTGTCAGGCTTTCTCCTTCTCTCTCACATTTCAGACTCCCCCGTCACAAAATCCTGAACACCGTCCGCGAGTTCCTCGGCTCTGTTGTTTGCATCATGGCCGAGGAAGAGGCACAATCACAGAGGACAGACCTCAGGGTCTTTATCTGGGAGCAGGGAGGCATGGCCGTGGGGATTGCTTACTTAGATCATAGACTGGGAGAGGATGAGATGGGCTAGAAGATCTTCAAGAGCATAGAGGAAGATCTCCTTTATCTAGCAGGAAGCTTGGACCCCATGTGGTCAGTAAAGGCCCTGCCTCCAGTCTCCACTGTGGACCGTGCGAGGCCACCTATTTTTGCGTGGATAATAGAGAACTTCAGGCATTTATATCATTTTTAAGCTGGCCATTCTTGGCGTGTTTATGAAGATGGACACTTAATTTAATTTTAAGGTTTTGGGGTGTGTGTACGTGTCTGTGTGCCTCTTCTGAATATAGGAGCCTAACTATTGAGAAAGGTATATAAGAAATACAGATGAAATGTGAATTTATTCTCTTTCTCCTTTTACCTATTTTTCCCCTTTGCTAGGGGTGGGAAGGGACACAAAATGTACTTAGGTAAACAGAAAGTTACTCGAAAGACAGGAATTTTTAAACTTCTGTGATAGAATCTGTCGTTCCTTTTAAAAGGTAAACATCTATTTCAGGATTACATGTCTGAAGTTATATATTGTAAGTCATGTATTATGTAAATTTTATATTATGTTGTGTAAATGTCTTAAGGGATTTAAATTGGATGGATCGGGGCGCCTGGGTGGCTTAGTCGGTTAAGCATCTGACTTTCGCTTAGGTCATGATCTCGCAGTTCGTGGGTTTGAGCCCCGCATCGGGCTCTGTGCTGACTGCCAGCTCAGAGCCTGGAGCCTGTTTCAGAGTCTGTATCTCCCTCTCTCTCTCTGACCCTCCCCTGCTCACTCTGTCTCTCCCTCTCTCTCCTAGAAATAAATAAAAAACATTAAAAATTTTTAAAAAAANTCCCCTGCTCACTCTGTCTCTCCCTCTCTCTCCTAGAAATAAATAAAAAACATTAAAAATTTTTAAAAAAAAATAAAAAAAAAATAAATTGGATGGATCAAGAAAAAAGTTTTGTATCCTTAATGCGTGAATTACTAGAACTATGTCTTCACCAAGCTTAGAGGTTTTAACCAGTTATATTTGGTGATAAAATTTATCCAGGACATTTTTTTTAAAAGATTTTATTTTTAAGCAGTCTCTATACCCAATGTGGGGCTCGAACTTAGAACCCTGAGATTAAGAGTCGCATACTCCACTGACTGAGCCAGCCAGGCGCTTCCCACCCCCACCCAGTAGATTTGTTTTTAATATTATTATTATAGATTCTTCCCTTTAAAGTAAAGACCCTGGTTAACTATGACCTTTTTAAAGAAGTTTAATCCTAAAGCAAGTTTGTCTTATTTTATAACGTGAATTGCTGTTCAAACATCACTGTTAAATTCTTTTTCTTGGGTTAAATGAAAAACGGGTTGCTTCTCACGATTGCAGTTCAAGCCATGACTAATATCTTACTTCCAAGGAAAAAATTATGAGGTTTTGGTTTCCCAAGTTACGAAATAATTTCTGGGCAATATTTAAAGAACTTTCTGTGACACAAATCTTTTGACTGACTGGGGTTTTTCTCCATGAATTTTGGTATTTTGGTGCCATCTAGTGGTGTGACTTCGTAGTAAGTTCAACATTCAGTGGACAGGCAAAACAAACAAAAAGCCAGTAAAGAAATTTTGTGTATGTTTCTCGGTTTTTTCTTTTTTTTTTTTTTAAATGTGTAAGAGAGAGTGGGAGACAGCATGAGCAGAGGAAGGGAAGAGAGAGAAGGAGACACACAGTCTGAAGTAGGCTCCAGACTCCGAACTGTCAGCAGAATCGGACGCGGGGCTCAAACCCACAAGCCATGAGATCATGACCTGAGCCGAAGTTGGACACATAACCGACTGAGCCACCCAGGCCCCCAGTGTGCTTCTTGGTTTCTAAAAATCTGTTTTTGTATTTGTAGTTGCTGCTGTTTGAACGTTCTTGGATGAGCAGATGGAAGTCTTGTGTTCTGCACGAAGGGGAAGGGAACATAAGGAGCGTGAAGTGGAGAGGCCATCTGATCGCTTGGGCCAATAACATGGTAAAACCACACCTTCATCTTCCGAATCCGTCTTCAAAGCCGAAAGAGTAGCCACCTGGGGAGGGCCGTGACCAAGATAAAAGATGCCACTGGCTGCCGTGATCTTTTCTAAGACCTACAAATGGCAGCTGCTATCCTACCCGGAAGGCTAAAGAGATTAGATTGCTCTTGGCTTTCATAACAGAGTAATTCTCCACATATTCTGGACTTTGCTTTGGAATAAGAAACCCGAGGCATGGAGACTAGCCACGAAAATGAAAAGGCATCTTAATAATTGAAGGGCTGCGTTGGGGATGCGGTGTTGAAAACACCAGGTGCCTGTTAGCCCGGGGCAGGTGAGAGGCGCTGTGAGACAAGTACAGATACCGCTGACTTCACTTCCTCCCAGTATAATCACAGGCAGAAATCACGCCTGCTTTTACGAAGTAGATTGTAATTTCTGGCGTCGCCCCGTTTAAAGTTTACTCCCTGTGAGTTAGGGCGAGTAGAAAGTTCAAAGACTAGCTTTTGACACCCAGCCTGTCTTCTGGAAGTTCAGGGTTTAACTCAACAAATTGGTTCTATTCCATTTTATTTATGTATTTATTTATTTTTCATATTTATTGCTTTATTTTGCTAGTTGGAGAATTTTAATTTTGAGGACCAAAGTAGCTTGGACAAGTTTAACTAAATTTCATGCATTAATACAACAAATTCATTTAGCTGCAACCCTGTAATTGGCACTGACGTATGTCCTTCAGTGATCACAGGGCTCTGTTCCGTTTTAAGTGGTTGAATTCTCCCAGAACCTACTTTGCTAGTCAGGACTTTCTGAGATTTCTCCCGAGTCATAGCAAAGGTTAAACAAACCTGTTTATTTTATTTTATTTTTTTTTCATATTTGTTTATTTTGAGAGAGCTAGAACATGAGCAGTGGAGGGGCAGTGAGAGAGGGGGAGCGAGAATCCCAAGTAGGCTCCGTGATGGTGGCACAGAGCCAGATATGGGACTCGATCACACAAACCGTGAGATCATGACCTGAGCCCAAATCAAGAGTCAGATGCTTCACTGAACCACCCAGGTGCCCCTCGGTTTATTTGTAGTTAGCTGCTTGCTTGATGTTTCCGTCTGAGTGCTTTCAAATGTCAGGTACACATTTCCTTACGCATAGTGGTTTTTCAGATTCAAAGCTTTTCTAAAACACAACCTCCGTTTTTGTGGCAGAACACTACAATTAGAAATGTTACTTGTCATCCTGGAAATGCAACGCTTGATACCTGGACGTCTCACACTTGCGTTGTGTTTGAGCCACGGAAGCCATCTGCTGATAAAATCTCTTTGGTCCAGAAAGGAGGGTAGAGGTTTCCTTTTGCTGTGGGCTCTCACGGGGTGTGTGTGGCCCCGGAGTGTGGCTCCCAGTCGTGCTCAGGAAACGCTGTCGGTGTTTTGCGGTGCTGGTTACGGGTGGCGTGTAGCAGCGGCTGTTACTAAATTTTCCTTACCTTTCCTTCTCCCGAGCGGAGGACACCTAATGCTGTTGTATCTTCCAGGGCGTGAAGATTTTTGACGTCACCTCAAAGCAGAGAATCACCAATGTGCCCCGGGATGATATAAGTCTCCGCCCGGATATGTATCCCTGTAGCCTCTGCTGGAAGGACAGTGTGACGCTGATTATTGGCTGGGGGACTTCAGTCAAGGTGGTTTTGCTTGCCTTTCTTTTTTAGAAAAATTTCTTTAACGTTTATTTATCTTTGAGACACAGAGAAAGACAGAGCATGATCGTGGGTGGGGCAGAGAGAGGGAGACACAGAACCCGAAGCAGGCCCCAGGCTCCGAGCTGTCAGCACAGAGCCCGACACGGGGCTCGAACTCACAAACTGTGAGATCATGACCTGGGCCGAAGTCAGACGCTCAACCGACTGAGCCACCCAGGAGCCCCTTGCCTTTCTAATAAGTTCATGTTGTTACAGATCCACTGAGGGTTGTCCAAAGATACAGGAGTTCTTTCTTTATTTAAAAAACAAAAAAAATTCTTTTTGTTTATTTTTGAAGGTGGGGGGAGGAGAGAGAGAGAGAGAGAGAGAGAGAGAGAGCTAGCGAGAGCGAACATGAGCGGGGGAGGGACAGAAAAAGAGGGAGACACAGCATCTGAAGCAGGTTCCAGGCTCCAAGCTGTCAGCACAGAGCCTGATGTGGGGCTCGAACCCACGAACTGTGAGATCATGACCTGAGCCAAAGTTGGACGCTTAACCAACTGAGCCACCCAGGCGCTCAAAAGAATAGGAGATCTTGAATGGCTTTCTAGAACCAAGATATTTTCCCTTGCTCATTATTGTCCTATGATAATTCACTTAATGCTCAGTTCTTTTCATTTGCATAAATTTGGAGATACAGTCTGCCTTTTCCATGCCCTGCAAAACAGATGGGGAGTATTTCCTTATTCACATTGGCACCTCCATTTATGACCTTTAAATTTCTCGTTGCCCAGTTGGCCTTAGCTCTTTATGGAACATGTGCATCCGTGTGAAAGAGACGCAGCCACTCTACAGAAGCGGGCCCGGAGCTCATTCACATTTAGATTTTGCGTACCAGTGTTTGTCTTGTGTTAGATATTTCAGAACCCAAAGTCACTGGCTTCCCTTTAACAATGTATAGCTTAATCTAAACAAAATAAACTAAAAATTAACCAAGGCGAAAATAGTACGAGAAGGTGTGCCAGCAACGGTCTGGCGGCACAGCTCAGGCTTTAGAGTCAGACAGGTGTGGGATCGGGTCTGCCTTCTCCACGCACTTCCTGTGTGAGCCGAAGTCTTCCTCTGACCGTGTGCCAGCTGTGCTCCGGTCGTGAGTGTGGGGGAGGATGAGATGAGGAAGTGCATACAGGGAGCTTAGCGTAGCATCTGACATACCGTAAGTGCTTCCTAAGCCTCGGGTGTCGTTATTGTGCCAGAAAATTCTAGACAAGTCATGAAGGAGACATGGTTATTTAAAATGTACCCTTCTCTGGGGTGCCTGGCTGGGTCAGTCATTTGAACTTCTAACTCTTGATTTTGGCTCGGGTCACGATCTCACGGTTTGTGAGATGAAGCCCTGCATTGGGCTGTGCACTGAGCCGAGCGTGGAGCCTGCTCTCGCTGCCCCTCCCCTGCTCGTACATGCATGCACACGACCTCTCTCTCATAAACAAAGAATGTACTCTTCTCTGGAAAAGGAAAGCATGAAAACTGTTCACTGAGCACTTCTTACTACAAAAACAATCACTGTAAACTTGAGGGAAAGCCCTCTCGGCCTTCACGTCGGTATGATTCAGCTCCTCCTGTCTTTCCTGGTTGGCCCAGGCATGAGGTGAACATAGCCCGGCTCACATTTAGGAGAGCGGGGAAGTTGTGCACAGTAGTCTAGGGTAAAAGGAGTGAAAGGTGATTCTCTAGTCTTCCCGCATTGTGTGCTTGCGCATCCAGTAAGCTTCTGTTCTTGACATATTTTAAATTCCTTGAATGGACTAAGTGTCCACAAGTGTCGTGCACACAAGTTGGGAGAGGGGCAGAGAGCGAGGGAGACACAGAACATGAAGCAGGCTCCAGGCTCTGAGCTGTCAGCACAGAGCCTGACGTGGGGCTCATACCCATGAACCATGAGATCACGACCTGAGCCGAAGTTGGACGCTGTATCCAACTAAGCCACCCAGGCTCCCCAGTCACAGGCATTCTTTTTAAAAAAAAAATTTTTTTAAACACTTATTTATTTTTGAGAGACAGAGAGACAGAGCCTGAGCAGGGGGGCACAGAGAGAGGAGGAGGCACAGAGTCCGAAGCAGGCCCCAGGCCCTGGGCTGTCAGCACAGAGCCCAACACCGGGTTCAAACCCACGAACCATGAGGTCATAACCCAAGCCGAAGTCAGACGCTCAACCGAGCCACCCAGATGCCCCCAGGTATTCTTAAAAACAGAGCACCACCCCTAGAAAGAGGGAAGGCGGTGCGAGCGGGCCGGCAGGCCTGGAGTGATGCGCACAGCCACCAGAGGCTGCGGAGGCGTGTGGCAGATGGAGTCTCCTCCCGAGCCTCTGCGAAGGGTATGGCCGTGCAGACACCTTGATTCTGGCCCAGTGAAACTGGTTTTAGGCTTCCGGCCTTTAGAAATTTGAAAGGACGCATTTCTGTTATTTTAAACCACCAAGTCCATCCTTTAGAGCAGCCAGGGGAGACGAACACACTTCACTGCGCCCGGATGATGGTCCAACGTCATTTTTCACACCAAGTGTTTCTTATTATTGGGGATTCCTCCTGGTAACGTTTCGGGCACTTCCTCTCAGTTGAGAGTCCCACTGTGTTCTGCCGAGGGAAGACAAGATAGGACTTCGCCCTTCCTCCGAGAGCAGGCCCGTCGGGGAGGGACGGCCTCACAGCGCGGCAGGGTGCAGTTGGCGCTGACCCACCGCTTCATTCATTCACTCGCCCGGCGAACACTTACTGAGTTCCCGCGACGTGCCAGGCAGTGTTCTAGTGCTGCAGATACGTAAATAGATGAGTTCTCTCCTGGGGAGGATGGACGAGCTAGTGAACGTAGCATGTGGAAGGCGGTAAAATACCAAGGGGAAATGGGGGGGTGCTTGGCGGTGCGTGCCATTTAATACAGAGCGATCCAGGGAAGACCTCTGTCATACTGAACATGTCCTTGGGCAGAGATCTGGAGGGAGGAGGCCATGCAGCTGGGGAGGGGGAGCTCAGCAGGGCCAGGAACCGGGGCAAAATCTGTGAGGTAGGAGTGCGATGGGCGTGTCCTTGTGGGACATAAAGAAAGCCATCGTCACCGGAGTGGATGGAGCAGGTGCGGAGGAGAGGGACAGAGGCGGGTGCACTGTGAAGGGGCGGAGCGTGGAGGGTCTCACCTGCCTCTGTACAATGTTTGGCTTTTAATTTGAGCGAGATGAGAAGCCAGCAGAGGGGGTTGGAGCCATGGAGCTAGTTAAATGGTCAGACTCTGGATTTGGAAAGGCTCGCTCTGCCCTGCAGAGCCAGACAGCAAAGGGGGCAGTGAAGAGGGGAGACAGGGAGGAGGAGGAGGCCCAGGAACCTCAGTAGAAGTCAGGGCCCCGGATCAGCCTAGCGGAGCCAGTGGGGAACGACTGGATTCTGGATGTGTTTTGAGCATAGACCCTATACTGTTAACAGGTTGACGCGGGATATAAGGAAAAGAGAAGAGGTCAGCGGTGACCCTTTTAAGCTGTGGCACTGGGAAATAAACTCCCTCTTACTGACATGGGAAGGGCTGCCAGCAGAACGCATTTAGACGGCAAGTCAGGAGTAGATCTTGTGTGTCCACTTGAGATGCCCGTTAGACAGATAAGTGGAGGAGACAGTCGGATGATGTAACTAGTGTTCACGGGTGAGAATCAACCTGTCAGAGTAGAGGCTCTTGACATTATCGATCTGCTCTTCTGCGGGACACGAGCTTAGCACGCACTCCTCACCCACGCGAGGCAGGTGCCGGGCTGGGGCCCGGGCCACACACCTGGGGAGGAGAGCCCAGCCTCCGGTACTGCCCTGGTCTCCAGAGCGGCTGTAGCGTGGCCAGGGAAGCAGGCCGGCCTTGGCGGGACTTCACTTTTCGCTCCAGCCATAGATGCCCCTGCTCTGTGCTTCTGTCCTGCCCCTTCACATTTGACTAAAGTCCCGTATTTGTTTATCTTCCCCTACGGCACCATAATCTTCCTAAGAAAAGAGCTCTGTTTTTCAAAACTTTTTTTTTCATTAAAAAAAATACTTTTTTCTTTATTTTGAGCAGGGAAAGGGCAGAGAGAGAGAATCCCAAGCACGCTCCGTGCTGACAGCACAGGGCTCCATCCCAGAAACTATGAGATCATGACCTGAGCTAAAATCACTCGCTTAACTGTCACTTAACTGACGGAGCCACCCAGGCGCCCCTCTCAAAACTCTTGGTTTTTTGTTTTGTTTTGTTTTTAAGTTTGTTTTAAACTTAGAGAAAGCTTGAGTGGGGTAGGGACAGAGAGAGGAGGAGAGTATTCCCAGCAGGCTCTGCTCTGTTAGCACAGAGCCTGATGTGGGGGCTCTAACTCACAAATCGTGAGATCAAGAGTTGGACACTTAACCAACTGAGCCACCCAGGCGCCCCTCTCAAAACTCTTAACTGAGGACTGGTGCTCAGTAGTTGCCCAGAGCGCTGGGTAGTATTACTTCCGGGTTACTTTCTGTGATTCTGCTTCAAACCATTTGAGATACTGCTCGTGTACTTTCATTAGCACATTAATCATCAGCGCAGTGTCCGTTTGACACTGCGGGGCGTGCCTGCTAGACGTTTGGGTAGTTTCCCTCATAAGTGTGGATGGAATGGCCAACATGTCAGATCAGAAATCCAACAAAAGAAGAAGGAAATCGGGGAATATTGGGGAAGTGGACAGGACTTTGTCTGAGATGGACAGGCGACAAAAAGCAGTCAAGGGAGAATATTTCCAGTCCCTTCCAAGCAAATGCTTCTCCCTCCACAGCAGTGGGTTCAAGTCCTGCCTTAGAGGAAGGACTGTCACGTGGTCACTACACTGCTGCACAGCAGCTTGGAGATGTGTACTCAATAGATAATACCACACCTTCTGCATCCCCATTGATCTGTCAATTCTGCATCTAGGAAATTTATCCCATGGAAACAAAAGCCCAAGAGTCTTATATCCAAGTATGTGGATCGTGCTGTTACTTGCCTTTGGGTTATGTAGGAGCAAAAATCAAATGTCTAAAAGGGGATTGAGTAAGAGAATTACAGTACACGCAATACAGTGAAATACCATTGAGGTTAAAGAATTGTATTGTGGAAGAATATTTAAATAATACATCGACTTGTTAAGTTAATAAAAGTAGCTTCCAAAAAAAAAAAAAAAAGAGGGATTGTTAATGTTTTATCTTTGTACTGGGACAATGAATAATATTTGTGTTTTCTCTTAGGGTTTTTCTATGTGTTAGAATTTTCTATTTTGTAGCTAAACGTAGGGTAATAGTATTTATTGTGTTCTTTTATAGCTATCTGAAGAAAAAGGAAAAAAAACCTGATCCCTGACTAAAGTTGTGTATAATCAGTTTTTAACTTTGGGTTGTCTTACCTCGATGGCAGAACTTATGTAAATTTTTGTTGTCTTATTACAAGAGAATGTATTCATTTCAGAAAAAACAGCAAAGGGGCTCTTGGATGGCTCAGTTAGGCGTCCAACTCATTGATTTCGGCTCAGGTCATGATCTCATGGTTCACAGGTTTGAGCCCCGTGTCGGGCTTCGAGCTGCACTATTAGCTTTGGATTCTCTGTCTGCCTTTCTCACTCTCTGCCATTCAGCCCATTGACTTTCTCTCTCTCCCTCCCTCTCTCTGCCCCTCCCCAGCTCGCTCACTCTCTCTCTCTCTCTCTCTCTCTCCCCCCTCCCCCCTCTCTCAAAAATAAATAAACTTAAAAAAAAAAACTGCTACACACACACGCTTATGTCCAAACTGTATACATAGAATTTACTTTTTAATGGTTTAAGTTGATTTCTTTTGAGAGAAAACTCGAGTGGGCGAGGGGCAGAGAGAGAGGATGAAAGAATCCCAAGCAGGCTCCACTCTGTCAGCTCAGAGCCCAACACAGGGCTTGAACATATGAACTGTGAGATCATGACCTGAGCTGAAATCAAGAGTCAGATGCTTAACTGACTGAACCACCCAGGTAGCCCCTACGTATAATTTAAAATAGAGGTTGGCAGACTTTCTGTAGAGGGTAGCAAATCCTTTAGACTTTGTGGGCTACATACTGTTTCTCCTCGTGTCTTCCTTCCTTCCTTTCTAGCCTTTCAAAATGTAAGAACTATTCTTACATATCATAAAAAGACAAGTCAAAGACAGGCTGTAGTTTGCCAATCCTGATTTAAAGTACATAATACATTGATTTTAAAACACTTGGGAGGAAAAAAAAAAAAACCACTTGAGAGAAGAAGAGCATGATGCCACTTAACGCATAGTATGATATAGCAACAGTGAAATAAATGGCTAATATGTCATCAGAAACACAGGCCCTAATCTGAATGTTGCCCAGATTAGTCGTTGGGCAGAGCTTCATTTGGACGATGATAGAAGCAGTCCTTGGGGCGCCTGCATGGCTCAGTCGTTTGACCATCCGACTTCGGCTCAGGGCATGATCCCACAGTTTGTGAGTTTAAGCCCTGCGCTGGGCTCTGTGCTGACAGCTTGGAGCCTGGAGCCTGCTTCGGATTCTGTGTCTCCCTCTCTGCCCCTCCCCTGCTCACACTCTGTCTCTCTCTCTCTCTCAAAAATAAACAAACATTAAAAAAAAAAATTAAAAGAAGTAGCCCCTAAGTAGAGTTGCCGAGAATGAGTCATTGGAAACATTTTAAAACAATGCTAGTTTCCCTTCTTTCTTTGCCCTCAAATAAGACTTTACTGAAGAATAGTGTTGGAGAACGTAAGGAATCATTGCTATATGTCATTGAAATTAATTTCTATCAGTGAAGTCACTGAGTAGATTGTGTGTTCTCCATCTCCATTGCTACATGGCTAATTTAACAAAAGTATCCTACAGCGATGAAATGTTACAAGGAGTTTTCCATCAAATGAATAAAAGAACCTCTGAATTTCTTTTCTAGATCTGCTCAGTGAAGGAGCGGCATGCCAGTGAAATGAGGGACTTGCCAAGTCGCTATGTTGAAATAGGTATGCCTTCCGTGAGTATAAAACGTCGGAAGAGAGTCCAATTTATTTAGTAAAGGGAAACCTAAAATCCTGTTCATCCTTGGGGCTCATCCCTTGGTACCTTTGTGAAGTAGGTGGAGAAGCTTTTAAGTTTTGAAACTTTGCTACAGTATTTCTCATACTGTATTTTTTTTTTTCTATCTGTATGTTTCCCCTTTTTACACGTTACCTGTGTAGTTGGCTTTGAAGCTAAATAACCATAGGTTCAAGTTCTGGTTCTGTGGCTTCCCACCTGGACCTTGGACAGATGTCTACGTGCTTGTGCATTCCCATCTGTAAAACGTGAGAAGGGACCCCTACCCCACGGGGTGTGGCTGAGAATTCAGAGAATCCACGCCCGCGCAGTCATGGCACGGTCCGACACCCCATCGTGCCCCCAGCGCACCCTCACACCCCCTCTTCGTCATCACGGCTCTGGTCCAGGCTGCCGCAGCCTCCTGACTGGTTTGTCTCCTGCTGCTGTGAATTGCGGCAGCCTAGCCTCCCCGCTGCAGCCGTATTCAAACCAGGTCCTGTCCCCGCCCTTCAGCCCGTCCCCGTTGCTTGTGGCATAGAGAGGAGACCCCTGGCGGCTGTGTCGGCCCTCACCCCGCACCTCCAGCTTTCGCTCACAGCAGGCTTCCCTTCGGTCTGTGCACCGCAGCCACGTTGGCCACCTTTCACGCATCTGCGTTCCTCCTCCAGGCCTCTCTAGAAAGCTCCTCTGGCCTGTTTGCGCCTCCGGGACCCTTAATCATTCTTCAGCTCAAGTATTGCTTGAGAAAGCCCAGTGGGAAAGCCCGCTGCACCTTGCTAACTGGGTCAGGCCCTCCCCTTTCTCATGCCTCTTTCACTTGCAGTGATTGTGTGTTTGTTCAGTGCGGGCCTGTCTCTTCCACCAGACTGTAACCTCCCTGAGGGCTCATACTGGGTTTATTTTGGCTCAGTGTTTGTGTCTCAGGAACCAGGCACAGTGTAAGTACTAAGTAATACTATGTACTGAGCAAATCCGTGACTCGGGGAAACAACCATTCAGGAGAAGTATGCCGAAACTGATCCGCAACTACTTCTACGTCTTAGTTTTATGACTTAGTGTAAAAGTTATTCAGACAGAAGGGATGAAAATAGAGTGACTTTAGCCAATCAAATAGCTATAGTGAAAGCTATTTTTGGGTTATTCAGAACCAAGCAGTAGGAGACCAAGTTATGTGGCAAAGCTGTTTGGGCATCTTAGAAGTGGGCTGAAAGGTTCATTTCCCTGTTTGGGTGAGAGGTGGGGAATGTCACTTTCATCGGTTCTCATAACAAGGTGAAGATGAGATAATCATTTGCACACGACTGTATTTCTAAAAGTAGAAAGGTGTGTATTACCTCCATGGCTAATATAGTCATAGCATTTAAATCTGGAGTGTTTTGCACTTGAAGACAGACGTGGCTGTAGGCTGGAAGGGTTTTAGCAACTTTTTGACTTTGACAGAGAAATAAATCCACAGTTCAGGTTGCGTAGAGTATGGACAATAAGCATATGCAGAATATAATGGTACCAAGAAAAGCCAAGGAACAAGGAGCTAGAGAAAACTGAAAACTACAAGGTCAGGATCATCAATTCACTGTCTCCATCTTCTTTCCCACTTCCCAGCAAAAACCTCTGAACAGCTCAATGCGTAGTGTCCTGAGAGATAAGTACTCCAATATTTTAAATACAGACAAGGGGGTCTGGGGCTGAAATGAGAGCCCTGGGAGTTTTTAAGGGTGGAGGCATTGCCGGGAAGACACCAATGTGACATGGAGGCAATGGTACCTACCTTTGCAGGCAGTTGTGAGGATTAGATGTTAAGTAACATCTTGATCTCAGTGCTTGGCATACAGTAGGCGCTCACTGAATCATGGTGGTGATTATCACTGTGCAGACTTCCTTCCCAGCTCTGTGACTGCTAATAGCTGGCCCAGTGGTGGCCCTGGAGCCCTGGGATCACGTTATTAAAGTAGAGTTCATCTGGACTACAATTTACGTGCAGTAGAGCGTGTGTGGATGCCAGCAATATCACATTACTGACGTTTTACCACTATCGTTAGTCGTTAAGTACCATTTTTTCCCCTCTTGAGAGGAAACCTTTAAGAATATAAACCATTTCCACAGCAGGAGGCAAAGTGGTTTAGATAAGAGTCCTTGACGAGGATAAAGGAAAAGAGAAATATTAGGAGGTCTGGATTACAATTTGCTTTAGCCCTGAACAGTGTGAGCCACAGTTCTGAGTAAATGAGGTGAAAATGGCATTGAGGTTAAAGAACTCTCAGTGGCTGTACATTTCTTAGAAGCCAAATGTTTGTACCTCTTCCTTGTAAATCAGAATCTCAACAACACAAAAGTTTTTGCTCTTAGAAGGATATTCATTTATTCTTATAAATGAAAAACCATAACGATAATGAAAATTAGTCTTACTGGGCTATCACCAGCCCTTGAAAACATTCTCTCTATGTAAGGCTTTTTGGATGTAATTTCTTTTTCCAAATTACATGGTGGGGTTTTTTCTTAAAGTTTTAATTTATTTATTTTTGAGAGAGAAAGAGACCGTGTGAGCAGGGGAGGGACAGAGAGAGAGAGAGAATCTGAAGCAGGCTCCACACTATCAGCACAGAGCCCGATGCAGGGCTTGAACTCATGAAAACATGAGATCATGACCTGAGCCAAAACCAAGAGTCAGACGCTTAACCGACTGAGCCACCCGGGCACCCCCACGTTACGTTGCTAAAAGTAGGTTGTGGTCTAAGCCCGCCATACTTATTTGAACTTGGACCTCTTGCACTATCACGGGACTCCCTCACTGTGTGGCACTGTTCACCAAAGTCTTCCGTGGTCTTTCAGGAATGGCAGTTGGAGAGCTCTTGAGAAATGAAGCCAGTATTTGTGGGTCATTTTCTGGGTGTCTCTTTCCAGGACATACGACTTGCATGTGAGGAATTCACGATTGACTTCCTAGTCTTCATTTCCTATGGAAGCGTGTTTCAAAAACAAAGCAAATCAAGGGAAAAACTAAACGGGAATCTACGTAAAATGACAAGCGAGGAAGAAAGGGAAGAGAGAAAAGGGGCGTGTCTTTCACATTAATTAAGCAGTGGCTGTATCTTCAGCCGACTGCACACCATGGCTCCTTGAATTTAGCACATTGTTCTGCTTTTAGCCTCTTGATTGGGACGGCAGTGACCTGGAGATAAAAGCTCTGTGCGGTGTAGAGACCAGCGGGAGATAGATGTCTCGGCGAGATGCAAGTGTGTCTCGCCGTCCACCTGTCGCGCTGCTGACCCAGACACGTGGCTTCCATGCGCGTGCTGTGCTTCGCCCCCTGGCTGGGAGTCGGCAGAGATCGGACAGCCCTGTTATTAGGGTGTTTTTGCTTCAGGGTCTAGCTTTAGTTGGTGTTCTGTTATAAATTCAGTCCGGCTCTCTTTTCTCTTCATTCTTCTTTCTGCATTAAATTTCCCCCTGACATTGTATTACGAAAAAAAAAAATTAAAACATACCACCAAGTGAAGAATACTCACAAAATACTCACAAAAATACTCAGGCGTGTCCTCCACTCTAGGTTCTGCAGTTAAGGTTTTACTGTACTTGCCTTATTTCATGTCTGGCCCTCTGTCCATTCCTCTTCAAAGTAAGGAATCTTTCCCTCTCAGTGCTGGAGACTCAGACGTTTGTTGTCGGGTGTGGCATTGATGAATTTCCTCCATAGTAAGTATGGGTAAGAAATCTGAAGCACCCGATGTAACAAATATATTTCATTTTACAAAGACAACCACCAGGCATGTGCTACATAGAATTTCATTTAACCTTCAGAATAAGTCAGATGAACAGGGGCTGTTAGCCCATTTTATAGGCGAAGAAACTAAGGTTCGGAGGGCTCAGCTGACCTGCTCAAGATTATTACATTCATAAGCAAGAAGACAGCCTTTGAACTCAGGATATGCCGAGTTTCAGAGCTGTTGCTCATAACCCCTGTGCCGCACGCTGTTCCCTGCATCCCCTCTAGCTAGCCCCGGCCTCCGCTGCGGCCAGAGGGACTGACGAGAGCGGTGGAGGCTTGCTGTGGGCGTTCAGATAAAAACCATAGCATAGAAATTCTCCAGAATCCAAACACCCCTCTTAATATGCCAGCGATGGTGTTTGGTCACCCATTCTTCAAATCCCACATGAAATTCCATGGATTTTTTTTTTTCCTTTTTATTTTGGTTCAGCAAAGTATCCCATTTGGGGAAGTAGGTATTTTAGTTCCCCTTGATTTATTCTGGGCCTGATAGAATCCCTATTCCTCCTCCAGATCGTTAGAGAATATTTAGAATTATAGTTGCTTAAAGGGAACCAAATCCAGATTGTGATGTGATTCTTTCAAACGTTTGAAGAAGAAGAAAAACTTTTGTTTGCTATTGTTTAGTGTTTGACTTCAGTTTAGTTGACACATCAAGATATTTTGTGGGGGGTTGGTCTCTAAAGTTATTTTATGTTTTTAAGTTTAATTGTGTTAAAGCTTAAGGTAAGATCTACCCCCTTAATTTTTTTTAATATTTATTTTAGAGAGAGACACACACACAGAATCCGAGGCAGGCTCCAGGCTCCAGGCTGTCAGCACAGAGCCCAACGTGGGGCTCGAACCCACAAACCATGAGATCATAACCTGAGCCGAAGTCAGACACTTAACTGACCAAGCCACCCAGGCGCCCCTGCCTTCTTAAATTTTTAAGTGTCCAATACACTGTTGACTGTATGTACAGTGTTGAATGGGAGATCGCTAGAGCTCATGCATCTTGTTAACTGAGACTTTAGGCCCATTGATTAGCAGTTTCCCATTTTCCCCCCTCCCGCCACTGGCAACCACGATTCCACTCTTTGATTCTATAGGTTTGGCTCCTATAAATACACCCTAGAAATGGAATTGTGTCTCTCTGTAGTATTTGTCTCTCCGTGACTGACTTGTTTCACTTAGCATGAAGTCCTGAGGGTTCATCCACATTCTTGCATATTGAAGAATTGTCCTCCTTTGTTAAGGCTCTGTCCATACACCGCGTTTTCTTTATCCATCCTTCTGTCGATGGATATTTAGGCTGTTTCCACATCCTGGCTATTGTGAATAGTGCTTCAGTGAACATGGGAAGGCTAATGTCTCTTTAAGATCCCGATTTCAGTTATTTTGGATAAATACCCAGAAGTGGGATTGCTGGATCATACGATAGTTGCATTTTTAATTTCTTATGGAACCTCCGTGCCATTTTGCGTGGCTCTGGACCATTCTACACACGTGGTTCCAGCTTCTCCACATCCTACCAACATCAGTCCTTTCTTCTTTGACAATAGCCTGTGTACAACTGCAAGTATAACTTCTCGTTTTGGCCCTTTTGACCCAGCAAGTCCTTAACCGCTATGACCTTTTCCGTAGTGTAGGCAGTGTGTTGTGAGCCACTCCCTAAATCGCTTGTCATCCGTGCTGCTTCCTGAGTGCTGAAGTGGAGCAGACGAGGTTATCACACGAGCTGAGCTCTGCCGAGGATTGATTAGAAAACATGCAGCTAAACTGCAGACTACACTTGCTTTCAGTGGCTTTTTGTCGTATGTGTACTGTTGGCTCCTGGCTTGAATGTTTTTGTCGTTTTGTCCATTAGCCATTCCCTTCTGTTTTATGCCTGTGTAGTAGGTCTTCTCCTCGGTCTGCTGATGTGAAACATGTTGAAGTCACTTTTACTTGAATGTGTCTGCGTCACAGCACAGCCCTGAAGATGTTGGGATGTTATGATTTCCAAGCACGCTTTCTTAAATCAGCGGACAGGCTGACAGAGTGTCCAAACTTAGAGTCATTATGAAATACTAATATCTAGTGACTGAGGGGTCACATTTCTCTTGGGAGTAAGGCACTGTCACAAAGAGACCTTGATGCTTTTTCATACGTGAATACAAGACGAAAGGGAATTGTTCCTTTTTACAAAGTGCTTGAGAAACTCTTGTTTGTGTTTTTAAGAATCTTAGAGGCCAAAATCTATAGTATATGATTTTATTTAGCTCTAGTGAAGATCCCACAGCCTCTGGGGCACGTCTGCTGGGCGTTTTGAGAGCAGCAAAGGGAAAACAAGGGCCCAGAGCAAAGCAGCAGTGCAGGTTGTGTGTGCCGGGTGCACGTGCGCTTCGCAGCACTGCAAGTTCAAGGGAGGGGCCGGGGTCCCGGCCGCCAGCCCGCAGGAGAGCCAGCGGAGAGACGTCAGAGCCTTGACTTGGATTTCTGCCGACTCACTGTAGCACACTTATAACCCGAATGTCTCTTTGTTCTGATGTCTGTTTTCTAGTGTGACTTCTATCTGGGAAAGAGAAGACTTCACGTTCCTACCTGAGTTACCTTCTACTTAAGTGACTTTAGTCAAGTTACCTAACCTCTCTGAGCTTTAATGTTCTCCCCACACTGTCCCTAAATAAGCACAGGTGGTTCTGGTGAAAAGAAATCATGTCTGTACAGTATTCCACATCCTGCCCCTCAGCGTAGGGAATGTTCGTTAAATGGGAGTTGTTTGTAATATTACTATTATGTTCAGTTACTCAGAAAAACAGCATTTCTTTTTTTTTTTTTTTTTAATGGTTTACTTATTTCTAGGAGAGAGAGAGACAGCATGAGCAGGGGAGGGTCAGAGAGAGAGGGAGTCACAGACTGAAACAGGCTCCAGGCTCTGAGCCGGCAGTCAGCACAGAGCCCGACGCTGGGCTCGAACCCACGAACCGCGAGATCATGACCTGAGTGAAAGTCGGACGCTTAACCGACGAAGCCACCCAGGCGCCCCCAGCATTTCTTTTATTAATCAGAAGACTGAAATATTGTTGTCCATAAATTCATTTGAAAGAAGGGCACCTGGGTGGCTCAGTCAGTTAAGCATCCTACTCTTGATTTTGGCTCAGATCACGATCTCATGGTTCGTGAGTTCAAGCCCCGCATCTGACAGCCTCTGCTCTGACAGCACGAAGCCTGCTTGCGATTGTCTCTCCCTCTCCCTCTGTCTCTCTCTCTCTCTCTGTTCTCCCCTGTTTGTGCTCCCTCTGTCTCTTTCAAAATAAATAAACTTTAAAAAAAGTCAATTGAAAGAATTGGGAGAAAAGTATAAATAAACATCTATTATTCTGAAGAGATTAATAAATTTCACAACTGCATCTTTCAGTAAAGTGTATCTATAAACCCATATGATACAGGCACAAGTAATCAAGAATATTGATTTAAATATCACTTACAGATCTGAATACACTGATGGTGAGATAATCTACTTGTGAATTATTTGGAAAATGGTCTTTGTATTGAGACCTAAAATCTTGATTTTTATCCTTTACAATTTAATATACATTTCTAATACTTTTTTAAATGAAAACTTTTTAATGAACACTTACTGCATTGTTTTCTTTCATGTTAGAAACATCATACCTACTTTTGAGGGGCTTCTAGTCATGATTATTGCTGTTTTCGCCCTTAACCCCACCCTTCTGAAAATACATTATTCTGCTTTGTACAGTATCTTTATATATATATTTCCAGTTTTGCATAGCATGCGGTATTTTATTTTATTATTTTTTTGGTTCTAGACTCTCTTTTAAGTCATTCTGATGCTTCTAAAAGAATGTCTAATCCAAATTGGGGCTCAGTAATCCTTTATTAAATAGTTGATAACCAGAGATGAGCGTTAAGACCCAAGGAACCAGAAAGCTTACGTTAATTTCTTTCTCGGTCTCGTGGCAGCCATTCGGGAACGGTTGGCAGGTATGCTGTTGATGGCCCAGCAGTACCTGTGTATTTGTGACTCTGACCCCGACCCCGTTGCCTGGCTGACATGAAGCTAGTGTGTCACCCGGCAACATTTTGCACTTGGAGGATTCTCAGAAGCATAATTTTTTTCATTCTGCCCGAGTCATCACCAGAAAATGGAACAGCCAGATCCCGCAACTGAAAACACTGACCCTGTTTACAGCACAGACGAGTGACAGCGTGGACCCGAGAGCCCCGGACACAGTGGGTGGGAAGAACCACCAGAGCTCCCAGGCCCGCCGTGATGTGCGGGGGCTTCCGGTGAATTTGGGATCAGGAGACCCCCGAGCGGCAGACGGGTGTTCCCAGGAGGAGACCACCGGCCGCTGCCTGGGCGCGGGGGCTGCGGTTAGGTGGGGGCCCCAGCCCAGCAGCCCTGGGAACTCTTACTGGCAGTTGGACACCTCGTGCTTTCTGCCAGGGCTGGAGGAGCACACAGGCCGAATAGGACAGGGGCTGTTGAAACGAAAGAGAAGGGACGGATAAAAGCGGGGAGGGAACAGTGTCCGGCAGCCTCAGAAAGCAAGAGGCCGAGTTTTTCACACTAACTAAAAGCAGCGTGGGAGGGAGCTCTGCTGTGTCTGAGGAGCTGTCCCAGTCCCTGCCTCTTCTAACAGGTCGGGGACCGTGTTGTCACCCGCTGACAAGCACCAGCGAGGCATCGAGGCCAAATCCCGTACTAAGGTTTAAGGAAAGGTGAATAAGGAGCAGAAAAACATCGTCGGCAATGAAAGCAAGAAACCAGAAAGAAACACCCAGAACAAGCTGGAAGACTTTTTTTTTTTTTAAAGTCATAACAAGACATGAAAGAACAAAAAGTCAATTTAAAAAACTCAAATGAGATGACCGATCTCAAGAAATATTTATCATAAAAGGTCATTTCAGAAACGAAGATTGAACCAGAAGCAGCATGAGCCAACAGACCACATGCCGTCAGAGAAGTCGAGGGGGGACAAGACCGTTTGAAAACATCACAAAGCAAGAAGACAGGGGTTTGCACTGCAATGATAAGTTCCGAAGACTGGCAGAGAGGATTCAATTGACAAGTGAGGGTCCCTGAAGGGGGAAAAATGGAAAGGAAAGGAGCAGATCCCCAAAACGGTAATTGAAGAAAAATTTCCTGCCGCTGTGAAGAAACGAAAATTTGAAGCTATAAAGTCCTACCTTGTGTCTCTGATATGTCAAGATATGTTTGGGTAAAATGACTGGACTTTCAAGACAATCTGCTGGGCATCTAGCTCTGCGCTGCTCAGTGCAGTGCGGTAGCCGCTGGCCATTTCTAGTGCTGGAAATGGAACGTGCGGATTGAACCTCACCGCTTGCAGGATTCTAATGACTTCGTATGAAAATAAATAAATTGTCTCCTTGGTTTTTTTATGTTGTCCCACGTTGAAAACATTTTAGGTACGTTGCAGTAAGTAAAACACATGTTTAAAAGCTTACCTCTGTTTACTCTTTAATGGGGCTTCTAGAAAACTGGAAATTGCGTGCGCATGTTGTCTTTTTGGCCTGCGTTGATGTTCCGTTGGACAGCCTGGATCTGGAACTCCAGGCCCCTTCTGCCCCAGGGTCCCCATTCTGCATCCGTAGGACCTCCCTAGATAGAATTTTCCTGGGAGTAGTCCTTTTGACGCTTTCTCTTTCTCTCCATATGCTTAGAATCTATCTTTTTGTCTTTTCCCTTGAATTCTTTCTTCTAGCATTTCAGGGAATTTTTATCTTCCGGAATAAGCCAGGGTACGTCACTCCTTGTTTCTGCACAGGTGGAAAACTGTGCCTCAGCCCTAACAAGTACCCCCTTGCCCTGTCACTCCTACTCGGGGTGAGTTCAGCGCCCCCTACAGGGCCCTGCAGCCATCCCCACACCCTGTGGATCTCAAGCACAGCTATTGTCTTTGGTTTCTCTCTGGGAATGGCATTTTTCTCTCCTCCTCCTTCCCCCTCTCCAGCTTTTACCTTCTGTTTTGTTTTACTGCTCTCTAACTGACTTTGTCTTTATTTTCTTGGTGATTTATCGTTTTCAGATAATCAGTTAAAAGATGAACTTATGTGGTAATAGACCTAAAGACTCTCTGTATTTAAACTAGTTCTCCTTTAGACAAAAACCAAGTAATCTTCATGGAAATGATTAGACCCATTGGTATGTGGGAAAGAACAGAATTTCAGGGAAAACAAATTAACTGAAACTTCCACTGGCCTATTGAAAATTTGAAATAGGAAGCCCAGTCATTACTTGAAGGTATTTTACGAATTCAGCCCATAAAGTTTTATATCACTTATGTATGTTTTTCAGGAGGATGAACATTACCATTCCACATTTCCTTCTCTTGGCACCGATCTCGACACGGTTTTTATGTACGACGTCTTTTCTTCATAAATAGCGTTTTTTTCGAGTTAGTTTGTAATTTATTTACTTCATATTGTCTGCCTAAATTAGTACTAAATCTCAGGAAATCCTGGTACGATTTAATACTTAACCGAAGCGTTTATTACAGTGTCTGGAATCGAGAAGTGAAACAGATACGTGGTTCTGCCCATTTCTCCTTGTTTTCTTTCAGAACACGTTAGATTTTTCCACCATTCTTAATTAGAGAACAGGAAGCTTTCTGTCTAATTCACGGAGGCTGTTGTGGACCAGGAAATAAGTGTGTAGAGCAAGGGGGATTTGGATAGAATTATTTCCTAGCTTCTCTGTTCTGTTTCGTACAGCTCATCCGTAGACACCCAGCCTTGCTGTATATTTGGTTCCCTTGGGAGAGCCCCTGCATTCCTTGTTAAGGAGCCCAGGCAGGGTAATTGGCACCCTGAATGGGGAGAGTGCCTTGTTCACCCACCACAGGCTAGATGGTGCTCGTCCTCAGTCCTTAGGTGCCTGTGGTCAGTCAGCACATCAAAGCTTCCTTCTGATTCCTGGGAATCTGTGGCATCTCTGATCGAAGGATTGTACTGGGTGTTTAGCATTTCAATGATGAAATGTAATTTAGTAAAACAACTCAAGTCCATTTCTCCCAGAAGGGGCTTAACCACTCCTGGAGTGGTGGCAGTCAGAACCTCTGGTTAATATGCCTGTATGTCTTCTAGAATGTGAAACTGCCACCTCTTTGATCCCTGACCCCACACTGTTCAGTAGCACCTGTATACGTTCCAGAACCTCCTGTCCCTGTCTGTTCCTGCCCCCACCCCTCCCCCGACGCACACTCGGCAGCGGGAGCTTCTCTAGAACCTTCGGTGCCTGGCTCCCTTGGATGTGCTCATCTGCGCATGTGGTTTTGGAGGTGACCCTCTGCTTCTACACTTGATGTGAACACTCATCACATTACCACTTTACCGAAAGTATTTGTAAGTGCCTATGAAAATACTCAGTTTCAGCCCACAAAGATTGAGGAGGGGGGAGTGTTAGTGGCAGTGCCAGGACCAGAGCACCCACCTTTGGAGTTCCACTCTGTGGCTCTTCACAGGGCGCTGTGGCCATCCGTGTGATCTAACCAAGGACAACGGGTAAGAAATGCTGCCATTTTAATATTTATGTTACTATTTAGTAATTTCTTTGGTCATCCTCAGTTTCATTTCGGTGCGAAAACCGTTGTATAAGGAGCTGGCTTTGGAGATAGGCAGAGACAAGTCACACTAAGTGACCTGCAAGGAAAGTGGAGAGGAGGCGGAAGAAAAGTTCAGTAGCGCCTCGTTTCACCTGTATTAGGGATTTTACTTTTACTCTGATTCCACTATTTTATAGATGGGAAAAGTTATACCTAAAGAATGACTTGTTCAAGTCTGATTTAGTGCAAGTTATAACCTAGATCTCCTGAGCCTACGTTAAATATTATTTCTAATGTGCTACGCAGACTTCCCTTAGTTTGGAGAAAAGAGCAGTTTCATCCTAGAAATTAAATCTGAAGCTAATACCACAAAGTGTGGAGAAGATCTGAGTCTGGGAACTCAGACTCTGCGGTGGGTCCAAATGAGAGTTTGTTTCCAAATGAGTCTGTAAGTGCAGAGCGTGATTCTTGGAAGAGCCTCTGCCAGCACCATTACTGTATCAGCTAGCTTTGCTGTGTAACAAACCACCCCAAACAGTTGCTTAAGATACAAGTCATGTATTATAAATATTCTACAGCAGCTATTTATTAGAATCATGCTGTACCAATACTTATACATCAGCCACTAAGCTTTCTGTCTGGTCTGTGAACTCCATTGTAACTAAATCCATATACTTCCTATGTGATACACTGGTTCTAAATTTTTAAATGTCTTTAAAAAGAAAGAAATTTATTATTTTTCTCTGACCTTTATTGCACTTAGGATGTCATGGTGTTTCATCACAACGTAATCTGTATTAAAACTCTTTTTTTTAACTTCTAAGTCTTCAAATAAAATATTCATTGTTTTTTTAAAAAGGAAGTTAATAGTTTCACAATTACAAATATTACTCCTTGTGACCTTTGTACCACTGCAATGCCCTAATTGTGAGAAACCTAAACTCAGGCATTTTTTAAAAAATTAGTATTGTCATTAATATTAGTTTACATTGGGTTTTATGGGTTTAAAAGTGGCTTCATGGAATTGAACTATGTCATTTTTAAATTGGCTCTTCAGAGTGTCACTGAGGACCGTTCACGCTGCTACCTCAGGTTCGCTTTTGCTGGTGATAGAAAATTTCAAGTTTGAGTTCCCGGCTATGCTTTTCTGGCACTTCATTATTGTCAAAAAGCTGTGTTTATCCACGCCCCCTTTGTGTTAGATTTCTCCAGTAAAGGCACCCAGCATTCGAAGTCCTTGGGTCCTTTCCCTGGTGGGCTGCTGTTTGCTCCTGTTAACACCGAATCTTCTGTGCCTTTTGTTTGCAGTGTCTCAGTTTGAAACCGAATTCTACATCAGTGGACTTGCGCCTCTCTGTGACCAGCTCGTCGTTCTTTCCTACGTCAAGGAGGTTTCGGAAAAAACGGTATTTTTTTTCCTTTTTTACTCCCAAGTACAAAAGGAAGTGCAGATTTGTTTCTTAGCATTAGGCCCAGGTCAGGTTGCCCAGGAAAGGGCTGTGCTATAGTCTGAGCCGAAGTTCCTGACCTAGAAAATAAGGTCGGCAGAGATTGTATATTTACCTTTCAGAAGCTCCACTCCTTGCCTTCCTTTGTTCCTCTTACTGAGCAAAGGGGAGTCACATTTTTTTCCCCTCTTTTTCTCCGTCTCTTGGTATTTTAGGCAAAAGGAATGAAGGATTCCTTTTGCTGAAGGGCGAAGGAACGGAGCTGACACCGTGCATTCGCAGAAATGACAGCAGTGAAGTTGACCTGCTGCGACAGCAGGGTCCCCGTGGTCAGAGGGAACTACGGAAGGGGCAGTTCGTTATTTCCTGCGGTCCAGACAGATTCGCTTCCTTCCCAGTGGCCTCCCGACCTGAGCGGCCTGATTTTGCTTTGAAATGGATTGTGGTGAAGTCTCAGTTATCGATGCAAAAGTGAGGGAACAGAGACGTAGGGCTAAGAGAAAGCAGCAGAGAATCCAAACATCGTCGTCCGTGACTTTGGAGGGAAGCCTGCGTGTGTGATCCGACGGAGGCCATGTCCAGTGGGGACGCTCCGTCTTCCTTTGAAGCCTGGATGAGTTCTTTTCCCATCCTTTGAAGCCTGGATGAGTTCCTTTCCCAGCTAGCCTTCACTGTTCCGGGCCAGCGGTTGTGCCAGGCAGGGGGTGGGGGTGTGGCTCTAAGGCATAAACAAGGAGCGCTTACTGTAAAGGGTTTTGTCTTAGATGCCCCGTATAAAAGAAATTGCAAGTTGATGGTCTAGTCCTCCGCAGTAAGAAGGCTCCCCTTGTCTGTACCCTCCCCTTCACACCCCCCACACCCCCGTTTCCAGTGGGCTGGGAATGAAACGGGAGAGAAAAACCCCAGGAGCCCTGGGTTTGAAGTGGTAGTTCGAGCATTTCTCTGAGCGGGCACTTGCAGCGGGAAGTCATCGCTATAGTAACCTGAAGCTCTGGGCGCCATGTTGCTAGGCAACAGGATGCTTGAGATTTAAGTGAAAACGCGGAGCTGCTAAAATCAATAGGGCTGGCTTCTAGCCCTGTTGCAGGACATCACTTTATTATCTTATTTATTTATTTATTTTTTGAAAATGAAGAAAAGCAGCGGCTCCTGAGGGAGTCGAAACACAGTGCTTTCTGATGAGGAAGGTGGGGGTGGATTGAGAGTGGGATCGGAAGACAGACGAAGGAAGCAGACAATGAAAAAGGGAAACGCCCGATAACACAAGTGGGCAGAAACAGGAAGGAAGGAAACCTGTTAATAAAGGAGCTACAAAGGAATAAATGCCAAAGAAAGGCCAGCCCCACGGAGCACATGAGAAAATGGAATTTTTTCCGAGGCAGCAGCGTGAGGGTCTCAGAGACGACTTGCAGATGTGTGCGCTGGGACACGCAGCCACTTTGTAGGGCGCCGAAGTGCACCCCAGGTCCTGAAACACCGAGTAATCTGGCAAAATAAAGCAAAAGGAGTAAAGCGAGCGTGGGGCCAAACCACTCCCCCGCTTTGTTCTTTTCTGACATGAAAAAGACCGTGTAACTGCGACATTAAGTGAAATTTGTCTTCGTCTCACGCATATCCTCCCCCAAAATGTTCTCCCCGTCACGCCCGTCACGTGCGTGCGTCATTCCGCACTGTTGTCGGCGTGGTCACGCTCTCCTGCGTTGCCCTGCTTTCGTGAACCGTATTCCACTCTCTGTCCGCGTGGCTGTGTCGTCTCCTGTCATTACCACTTCAAGTGGCCGTGGACTAAGTCCCTCCTTAGGTTTGCTTCCCTTCTGTTCATTAACAAACCGTATGTGTCTCAAGAGTCATGCCCAGGGGATCAGAGACCAGCAAGACCAAAATCTTGCTCCTGGGAAGGTCACAGATAAGCAGGGGCCTCGTGACCAGCGAGCAAAAGGTTGTAAAGTAACAAGATGAATCACATCCCTGATGGTTTTCTTCTGCGTTTAAAGGAGCTATTTATGTGGCCAAGCAAGGCGGTTTTCCTTTCACTATTATTTGCTTCCAACATGTTTTCTATTCTTGCTGTTCTAATTTGGATTTTTTTTTTTTTGCTCTTGGGATAGAATTTCATTTTTTAAATATTCAGACCTTTCCACTTTTTTCCCATTGTTTCAAAATTGAGACGGTTCACATTTTTCCACAGATGGGAAAAACTCTATACTATTTTTTCCCCTCTACTAGTTGATCTTTTATAGTTGCAGTTGCATTTTGGGTGTTTTTTATTTTTGTCATGTTTTTAAACGTATGAGATGGAAAGCTAATGTTATTGCCTCTCAGTTACCCCAACACAATGGGTCAAAGAACTCTTGGAGGCTAACTGTGGTCCTCGGGGGACGGCCTCCTCTGGGTTGTCTGCGCCAGGGTCCCACGGCTGCAGGTCTTGGTCTTTCGGGAAAGCGTCAAGCACATGTTCTATGTCTGTGTGCCAAATGCTCAAAAAGCGGAAACTTTCAAAGTAAAACAAGCTTGACTTCAAGTCCGAGATTTACCGTAAGTCCCAGTTTTCCCACACACTGCAGTCTCCCCATTACATGACTTTGACCTTGATCAAGTTCCTTCGTCTGTGATATCGGGAACAATACTACTCACGAAAGGGTAATTTAAGAACTCTGAGAACGCGTGTCTCATCAGCCTGTAGGTTAGTGGCACTGCCCTAGGCCCTCGGAAACCCTCTCTCCCCCTTCTCTCTTGACCCAGAAGTGCACCGTTCAACACTGTGGTCGCTAACCATATGTGGCTCTCTAAATCGTAATTAATTCAAGTGAAATAAAAATTAAAAGCTGCTTCCCGGTCGCGGTAGCCGCCAGCGACTCCTGTCTGTCACGTTGGGCGGCGCACGTGGCCGTCACCGTTGCCTTCTTCATCCGAGCGCATTGTGCTTTAGATGTAGCTCTCAGTCCCTGGCTTTTCAGCGTCCCCAGGGAGTGTACCGGCGGCGGCAGTGGCTGGGCAGTTCGTGATGTTATTTTTGCGCTTCCCCACTTCCGGGCGGAAGAGCGGTGAGCTGGCCGTGGAAGTATGCGGGGGCCGGGCCCTTGGAGCTGGACGGGCCGCACAGCAGCTCCTGCCCCGTTGGCCCCGCTGAAAGGTCAGGTGGTCACGTGGCGTGACGGCGTCGCCCTGCGGGTGGTTAGAAGGGCCTACATCCGCCCAAATTAGGAAACCACGGCATTTGACTATGACCGGCTGGAACGCATTTGTGCAGCTTTTGGAAACGTAATGAAAACACACCTTTTCCCTCCCTCCCCCCCTCCCCCCAGGAGAGAGAATACTGTGCCAGGCCTCGACTAGATATCATCCAGCCGCTGCCTGAAACCTGCGAGGAGATCTCTTCTGACGCTCTCACTGTGAGAGGCTTTCAGGAGAATGAGTGCAGAGATTATCATTTAGGTGAGAGCTCAAAGCTCTGGCCATGTTGTTTCTTACACTTGTGTGTCTGTGTGTGTTTGTTTTTCCCCCCTCTTTCTCCTGGTTAGCACAACCCGGAATTTAAACTGAGGTGCTGGAAGGATCTTAGAGACTACCTGGGCAGGCCTCTTGAGCTGAGGAGGGAGGCACAAGGCTCAGACATCTTGCCGAGCTTGTCTGAGCCCCTGCAGAAGGGACGGGGAGATGCGGGGCCGGGACCGAGGTGAGAGGGCTCCGTGGTCCTCATTCTTATGTCGTGTCTCTTGCCCTGGTGGGTGTGCCACTCACGTCGACATCAGGCAGCATAGTTCCATAGTCACCGTATGACCCCCGACTGTACATGCCTGGAGAGCCCGCTCTGGGACAGCAGCCGAGTTGTCTTCCGGTCCGGGACCATGCCCAGAGCCTCGGGGAGTGCCTGGCAAGGACGCGGTGTTCGCTGAGTGTTCTCTGAGTGGATGAATGAATATGCTGGCCACTACTCGGAAGTCAAGGATCAACGGCTGTTACTTGGTCATTACCAGGCCATCTGTGCTAGAGTGTCATCCTAGCATCCAAAAATACATTGATGAAAGTAGAACAGCCTAAGCTTTCTTTTAGAAATTTTCCCACTTCAGAAGCAACTGATGTGTTGTTTTTTGTTTTTGTGGGTTTTTTTCCCCCAGAATATTTTCAGTTCTCATTTTGGCCAAAGGAAATAAATATTCTATACAGTTTGATCTTTCTTTTTTCTTTTTAAAATTTTTTTTATGTTTATTTTTGAGAGCGAGAGAGAGAGAGCGCGCACGCACACAAGTGGGGAGGGGCAGAGAGAGAGGGAGACACAGAATCAGAAGCAGGTTCCAGGCTTCGAGCTGTCAGCACAGAGCCCGACGTGGGGCTCCAACCCATGAACTGTGAGATCATGCGTGACCTGAACTGAAGCTGGACACTTAACCGACTGAGCCACCCAGGCACCCCCGGTTTGAGCTTTCTTACACGGACCCCCTAATCAGTTGAGAAATGTGAGAGCATATTCAGGACTTGGCAAAAAGCAAGTGTGATTCATT
This sequence comes from Crocuta crocuta, assembly GCF_008692635.1. NCBI lineage: Eukaryota > Metazoa > Chordata > Mammalia > Carnivora > Hyaenidae > Crocuta > Crocuta crocuta. The sequence goes on from NW_027532825.1 coordinate 9,741,107, forward strand.
ACCTGGAGTGGCCAGTCAAGGCATTTTGCTCAGAACAAACTCCATTGCACACTTAGAAACCCTTCCCAACACGTGTAATTGAATTCTGCAGGAAACCCTCACGACTGGCGTTGTGCACAATGTGCTGAAATGATAGATGATGTCCCCAGGGCCTGGGGCATCTGTCATTTATGCGTTTGATGGCCTTGACCTAGATGAGGAGGAAACATTTATCGCCAACTGTGGGGTGTAATTGTTCTGTAAAAATAGAACAGTGCTGTAAATGGCCGTGAATTTAAGTTTATATACAGAAGATGAATTCTAACACACAGTAGACATGGAGAATTTTGACCGCATCTTTCAGCTGAGGTCACAATGTTAGTGTGTTAAACACAGAATTATAAACCACATTATTTTTTCAAAGTTTTTTTGATATTCCTTCCTTCCCTCCCCTTTTTTTTTCCTTTCAAGTTAATTGTGCATGTAAATGTTTCTTAAAGCACTCCTGCCTTCAGACGGAGCCTCCCCAAGGGAGGCAAGTTTTCTGTTTCCTCTGGAATTGCATAGCCTAACTGAGTCCCTGAAACTACTTCCGAAGTGTGTAATGCCAAGCCCCCCACGCTGTTCTTTTCTTGCCTCGCCTACAGAGTACTCGGAGGGGGAGTCGCTCTTTTACATTGTGAGTCCAAGAGACGTTGTTGTAGCCAAGGAACGGGACCAAGATGACCACATTGACTGGCTCCTTGAAAAGAAGAAATATGAGGTAGTTTTGATTTTACTCTCCTGAAGGAAGGACCGCCCCTGTGACAGAGGATAAAACATTTGTGTTATAAATTTTTCGTGTCTGTGAATTAGAACGCCCTAAGCTAAAAATAGGTAGGAGGCTAATAACTTTCCAGTACTCTTTCAGAGATGAGGGGAGAAAAGATTACAAGGAGGTTAACTGGCTTCGTTGTTCAGCGGAGGAAGAGGTGTGGTGGGAGAGGGGGAGCGAGGTGGGTTGGATGCAGCCTATTCGAGTGTTTCTTCTGTGGTTTTTCAAAGAAAATAGGATCAAGCTAGTACTTCAGAATTGTCTCTTCTGTATTTTAGTGACACCATTCATTTGTGCTAATTTCGTACGTAAGATTAAGATATCAAATTAATACTCCCTTGGGATGGTTTGAACCACTTGTTCAGAGAGGAGGAGGATGTGCACTTCACCGAGTCTGGATTCAGACTAATCTGAGTAGAAAAATGTCTCATGATGACTTGTATTTTAAAAAAAAGAAAACATTTTAACTTTAAAAGCTGAAAAGACATTATTACGGTTGGTTTAGTTAGAGACACTCTCCAGATGGGCTTCTATACTAATTAACTGAAAACAAACAGACACAAAATAGTCTCCTCATTTGCTACTTTCATTATGTAACCACCTGAAAGGATGTGGGGGGGCAGAATGGTTTTCATTTATACACTAACTTGAGTCCTGGTATTTAAAAAAATTTTTTTTTAATGTTTTATTTGTTTCTGAGAGAGAGAGAGACAGCATGAGCAAGGGGAGGGTCAGAGAGAGAGGGAGACACAGAATCCGAGATAGGCTCCAGGCTCTGAGCTGTCAGCACACAGTCCGACGCGGGGCTCGAACACGTGAACCGTGAGATCATGACCTGAGCCAAAGTCGGAGGCTTAACCGACTGAGCCCCCCAGGCGCCCCAGTAATTTCAAGTTTTAAACACTTGTGTTAAAGTAGTAATTCTGAACTTTCCAAGATGAAAGTAAAATCAGGGATTTTCGAAATCTTAGTTGCGGATACACTTAACCGTATGCATCGAGTTTATGTTTTGTGTCTCACAAAGGAAAGGGCCCTTTGTCACTGTACGTGACGCAGATTTAGAATGACAGATGAATTTTTTGTTTGTTTGAACCCAGGAGATGTTGCCGTATTTTGATTTGTGTCTGAAATGTGATTCCAATATCCTAATGTGGAAATGCATTCAACTGGAAATAAGAGAAGTCTTCATTTTGGTTGAATGTCTCTGCTGGAGTTTGAATGCAGTGAGGTTCATTCAACCATAACATTAAAAATGCCCATGCTTGAAGCAAAAGCCGTGGGAAAATGGGGCTTTATTTATGTAGTCTAGAGCTTTAAAACGTAATAAATACAGTGTTTATAATCTCAATATCTTTCTTTCCCACTCTCTTCCATTTTCCCTCCCTTCTTTTCTACCCCCTAATCCTGCTTCTGTAAACATAGGAAGCTTTGATGGCAGCTGAAATCAGCCAGAAGAACATTAAAAGACATAAGATTCTAGTAAGTGTGTAATTTTATTATTTGAATTGTAACTTTACCTTTTTGATAAGTTATAATGAGACTGAAAGTAATTTAAAAGAACAGAATTTTTTCCTACCTTTTTGAGACTTTATTTCAGACTAATTCTCTAACCTGCAAGGTCAAAATATTTCATTTTATTGAATCTGTTTCTGCTTGTAAACAAGAGGCTTGAACACCTACTAGGAGGCAGTTTTGGGTGGTTGGACACTGGATTTGTGAAATGCACTTTAAATACAAAACTGTCCCATTGTGTGTGGGGAACTTTTCTTTGCACTATCCCCAAATTTATCAGGAGTGGTTTCCTAACGCCAGATTGCTTCAGTGTGTCCACAGTCAGAATCACTTGTGTTACGGAGACGAATCCAGGACCTCAGATACAATTTTCATTACATTTTGGACTCTGGACAAATACGGGGATTGAAAGCTCATTTCTTTGCTGATTATGACAATGGACATGCACGTGGAGAGTGTGAAGGTCTTTAGACATCAGCCATTCCAGGACCCTGGTTCACAGATGAAAACTGGAAACCTAGTCGCCTTTTTTAATTAAGAAAATTTGTTTCTTTGTGTTTGTTTATTTTTGAGAGAGAGAGAGAGAACACGAGTGGGGGGGGGGGTGGCGGGACAGAGAGAGTGTGGGACACAGAATCCGAAGCAGGCTCCAGGCTCTAAGCTGTCAGCACAGAGCCTGATGCGAGGCTTGAACTCATGAACCGTGAGATCACGTCCTGAGCCAAGGTCATGACTGAACCCACTGAAGCGCCCAGGCATGCCTTTTATTTAAATTGATTTACATATTTATTTACATCTCCTGTACTTTTCCCCCACAATAAAAATCACCTAGGAGCGCCTGGGTGGCTCATTCAGTTAAGCATCTGACTTCGGCTCAGGTCATGATCTCACAGTACGTGGGTTTGAGCCCCGCAACGGGCTCTGTGCTGACAGCTCGGAGCCTGGAACCTGCTTCAGATTCTGTGTCTCCCTCTCCCTCCCTCTCTGCCCCTCCCCCGCTCTCTGTCTCTGTCTCTCAAAATAAAGACATTAAAAAAAAATGCTTTGGAAGGAAATGAGCACAATTATGGACCGCACACGAAGCTATATAAACCACACTCTAGGCAGTAGTGCAGCAGGACCCTAAGGTCACGGCCAGCTCAGGATCTAGGCTCAATTTTGCAATTTTCCAGTTAATTTTGGAATTCTTTCATTTCATTTTTCCTAGGACATTGGCTTGGCCTATATAAACCACCTGGTGGAGAGAGGAGAGTATGACATAGCAGCACGGTAATGATGATATTTTCACAATTATTTGTTAGTAGAAATAGAAGTGAGAAATGTTCACAATAAAATCAGCCACTCTCTGAGGTGGACGTTTTTTCAGATCTTTCTTACAGGGGTAATTTTTGAGTATTAGCGGCTTTACCCGCAGCATGGATTTGTTACTTACCCACCTACTGTCTCATTTTCACCGAGCCAGAGGATTTAGTGGGAAGGATGTGAAAAACATGAAGAGTGGGAGGGTTTACCCTTTATATAAGCCAGCAAGTTAGCACACCCGCTTCACGGCGCTGCCTCCTGGGCCAGAGAGGCCGGCCGAGCGCCGCAGTAGCGCCTGCAGAGGCCCGGCGGCGACACCGCGGGAGAGGGCCCCGGCCTGCGGACGGCGATTCTCTCATAACAGGCAGGAGCCCTGGCTGCCCTTAGCTTCAGAGCAGCACAGGGGCTTTCGCCACAACCCTGCCGTTTGTCCTGGAGGGAAACACTGCGTGTGTGTGTCCTTTCCGGGGGGCTGTCCGCTCTACGCACACCCTGGACAGGGCGGTCAGCGCACTGCTCGTAATCCAAGGAGGATGGTCCCCCCGCAGGGAGGTGGCAGGTAAACAGACGTGACCACATTTCAGCCTTCGGGTTCGCAGGGGTCTGTGGGGACGAGAACACAAATGGTACGTGGTGGGGGTGGGGGGGGGCCCCCCCCGAGCTTCAGGCTGCTCACCAGGTGCACGACCACACGGCCGCCTGGAAACCTCGGCTTCAGGCCTACCTCTTATTTTCTGAGACTGAGGGAAAGCTGGTTTATTTGCAGGGCAAATTATATTTTTATTCGTGTATAAATATTTCTTCATGGGGCACCTGGGTGGCTCAGTCGGTGAAGCATCCAACTTCGGCTGAGGTCATGATCTCACGGTTCGTGGGTTCGAGCCCCGCGTCGGGCTCTGCGCTGCCAGCTCAGAGCCTGGAGCCTGTTGCAGATTCTGTGTCTCCCTCTCTCTCTGACCCTACCCTGCTCGTGCGGTCTCTCTCTCTTAGAAAGAAATAAAACATTTTTTAAAAATTAAAAAACAAATATTTCTCCAGATTATATACTGCAATAGGATTTCAGTTTTCTGAGGTCTGATTTTGTAGTCCACTGTTTAAAAGCCATGCAAGAAGTTGTTTAAATTGGTCTTTTGGGCCCGGTGACACCCCTTCAAGGCCCCCAGCCTGCTGGCTCCCACACCAGCAGCGCTCATCTGCGTACGTAGGAAGCTCAGAACAGGATAATCACTGGCAAAACCCCTAATCGTAGCCTTCTGAAAGGGACTCCTCTTTATTTCTAAGTGTTCTGTATCAATTGTCATGATTTCCATCAACCTTGAGTATGCAGACAAGTGGCTATCTAGTAGTAATACCTTTATGTTCATTGGCACTTGAGTTGGAAATTTGTCAGAGCTCTGAGATGAGAGATTTATCTAAACCAGTAAAGAAATGTATTCTTTCTCTTTTTTGCTTTCTCCCTGGGATGTTTTGACTGCCAGCAAATGCCAGAAAATTCTTGGGAAAAATGCAGCACTCTGGGAGTATGAAGTTTATAAATTTAAAGAGATTGGACAGCTTAAGGTAAGCATAGCCTTATTTTTAACTCTTAATTTTTGTCTGTAGCATATTAATATTGAGATGGAAATAAAATGAAGAGCGTAGTAATTAGTTCCTTCCTAGAAAGCGAGAGTTATCTCCTCCAGGAAGAAAAATCAACATATAAATCTTTATATTTCATGTGTATAAAACATGTACATATATTTATACCTTCTTATATCAGTCCAGTTCTCTCTGTGTTTGGATGAAGTTTTTATGTTCTTAATGAATATGGAAAGCCGGTACAGTCTCGTTCTGCCGATTAAAAAAGCATAAGGCTGTCTTCAAATGCACTGAAGAATGAATGTATTTTTCAAATAATATTTTATTTGCTGGAAGACAAATTGAAAAGGTTGACCATGTAACTGTAACGTGTAATTTGCTATTTCATGTCCTCACTTTTGTTTTCTTTTTCAAATTTTTATTAATTTCCAGTGTAATACTAGTTTGGGGTGTAAAATCACTTACATACAACACCCCGTGCTTAATCACACTTGTCGATGTGATAAGTGCCCTCCTTAATCCCCATCACCCATTTAGTCCATCGCCCCACCCTTCTCCCTCCAGCAACCCTCAGTTTGTTGTCTATAACTAAGAATATGTTACAGTTTGCTTCCCTGTCTTTTTCTTTTTTTTTTTTACCCTTTCCGATATGTTCACATCTGTTTTATTTCTTTAATTCCACATATGAGTGAAATCCTATCGTGTTGGTGTTTCTCTGCCTGACTTATTTCACTTAGCATAATCACTCTAGCCCCATCCGTGTCCTTGCAAATGGCAAGATTTTATTCTTTTTTATGGTTAAGTAGTATTCCATTTTCTTTACCCATTTAACAGTCGATGGACATTTGGGCTCTTTCCATAATTTGACTATTGTTGATAATGCTGCTCTCATTGGTGTCCATGTATCCCTTCAAATCAGTAATTTTGTATTCTTTGGATGAATACCTCCTCGTGCAATTGCTGGATGGTAGGGTAGCTCTATTTTTAACTTTTTGAGGAGCCTCCATACTCTTTTCCAAGGGGCTGCACCAGTTTGCATTCCCACCAGCAGTGTAAGAGGGCCCCCCCTCTTCTGTATCCTCACCCACATCTGTTGTTGCTGGAGCTGTTAATTTTAGCCATTTGACAGGTGCGAGTTGGTATCTCACTGTAGTTTTGATTTGTATTTCCCTGGTAATGATGTCGAGCATCATTCCCAGATGACTGATGTCGAGCATCTTTTCATGTGTCTGTTAGCCATCTATATGTCTTCTTTGGAAGGAAAAATGTCTGTTCATGTCTTCTGCCCACTTTTTAACTGGATTATTTGATTTTTGGATGTTCAGTTTTATAAATTCTTTATATTCTTTACATATTCCGTTTTAAAAGTCTTTATATATTTTAGATACTCACCCTTTATCTGATAGGTCATTGCAAAAAAACCCGAAAAACCCGAAACCCTCCCATTCTGAAGGTTGCTTTTTAGTTTTGTTGATTTGGAAGCAATTTACCTTTCCACTTACCGCATAACTGAACAATAAAGTGGCCACATGTTTGTTTAAAACATTCATTTTTTAAAAATATTTGTGAACCTTCACAGTGTTCAGAGTATGTTTTTAAAAATTTCCAGCTGCGGGGAGCCTGGGTGGCTCAGCCGACTCTTGATTTTGGCGCAGGTGGGATCATGTCCTGTGTCGGGCTCAGCACTGAACACTGAGTGTGGAGTCTGCTTGAGAGGCTGTCTCTCTCTCTGTCCCTGTCTCTCTCTCTGTCTCTCCCGCCCCCCCTTCCTCTGCCCCTCTCCCCACTAGTGCTCTCCCTCTCTCAAAACATTTTTCAAAAACTTGAAGAAAAAAAAATGAAAACTCCCGGTCACTCAGGCTGCCCGCCCTGGGACCTCTGCGCTTCTGCCCTCACGGCGCTCTTCCCGGAGGGACACTGCTTGTCCTGTTCACGCGGCTGCTCCTGGGGGAGCTTATCCAGCCCTGGGGCCACATCTACGCTGATGGCTCCATAGCCCAGACCTCTCTTTTGCACTCCGTGTCTGCTGGAAACCTGTGATGATCATTTTTCCTTGCGTGACCTGCTGATGATGATCGCTCCGATCAACGTGAATCGTTTCTTTCCCAAAGTTGGTCGCCCTCCTCTCCGCCTGTGTCTGTGACTGCACGATGCAACCACCCCTCCCTGCTTTACAGCTCCAGCCACAC
>NW_027532825.1:9748742-9786224 GCF_008692635.1 Crocuta crocuta
GGCTCCTGTCCGCCTCCCCGCCGGCGCCGCTGCCGTGACTCTCACCTGTGCCGTCGCAGGGGCCTTGGGACGGTCGGACGAACAGCCCGACCCAGGGCTAGCGGCTCAAAACCTAAATCTGCTCTTCTCCCTGCCCTTCTGCTCCAAGTGGAAAATCCGCATCGCTTTCCTTGCCCCACTCCCCTCCCCCTCCAGCGTCAGCTCGTGTCTGGGACCCCTGTCCCGCGTATCTGAGCCACTCTGGCCTCCCTGAACACCGTGCACGTCCCTGGCTCCACGCTGTTCCCTCTGCCCTTCCCCATCTTGCTCTTCCTGGTAGGCCCCTGGCGCCCGTCTTTTCTGTCTCCGTGTGCAGGTCCCACCCGTGCTCACCCAGCACCGTGTGAGCCCCTTTCTTTAGAACCCTTAGCACACAGCGCTGCAGCTGCTGTTGACATGTGGGCATGCCATCCCTCTGCGGCTTCGAGCCCCTTGGGATGGTGACTCTAGCTCCGTGTCCCCAGGACAGAGCATGGTGATGGTGCATAGTGCGCTGCAGACTCATTTAACAGCGCTTGGAAATTCAGCACGCCACACAGCACTCAAACAGCTAAAGAACGCAAGGTGTGTTATTTTCCCTTAATGTCAGCTGGTGATTGTACGTTTTTAAAGTGTGATATAGTCCATTTTAAATTAAAAATTAAAAAAAAATAGGGATAGATGACCTGTTTGATTACTTAAGGTAGAGCTTTCATTTCTGTGACATTGTCCAGCCTATTATTTAGAGTTTCATTAATTCATCAGGAAGAACAGAGAGAGAATGTTTAACCTGAGGCAGTTTTTTAATTCATCTTTCATACATACACACACCTCACAGATACTTTTGAAAATATATTGCAATGTGTTGTAAGACAGAGTTTATTTGAATTTTTCTTTTCATAATAATTTTCCAAAGTACTCTGTTGCCTTACATTAAAAATACATTTTTTTTTTTATGTTTATTTTTGAGAGAGACAGAGTGCAAATGGAGGAGGGGCAGAGAGAGAGGGGGAGACACAGAATCCAAAGCAGGCTCCAGGCTCCTGAGCTGTCAGCACAGCCCCCAACACGGGGCTCGAACTCACGAACCGTGAGATCATGACCTGAGCCGAAGTCGGACGCCTAACTGACTAAGCCACCCAGCACCCCATCTGTTGAGTTACATTTTTAAAAGTAAAAATACACAGATGGTCTCCTACTTACAGGAGTTCAACTTCTGGTTTTTCAACTTTACATTGGTACAAAAGCGATACACAGTCAGTAGAAACCATACTGTGGATTTGGCTCTTTTCCTGGGCTGGCGATACATGTGATGAGCCTCAGTGGCGCCGGGGGGCAGCTCCTAGTCAGGTCAGCCGCACCGTCACCGGGGTCGGCAGCCCGTACGCTCACAGCCATTCTGTTCCCACACAGCCATTCTGCTCTTCATTCTCAGTACAATATCCAGTAAACTAAAAGATACTCAACACTTTATAATAAAAACAGGCTGTGTGTTAGATGGTTTGCCCACCCGTTGGCTAACATGAGTGTGTGAGCACGTCTAAGGTAGGCTCGGCTAAGCTGTGATGTTCGGAAGGGGGGCGCTTTAAATGCATTTCTGACTTAAAATATTCTCAATTTATGATGGGTTTATCAGAACGTCACCCTGCGGTAGCGGGCAGAAGTTCCCTGGACTTTTACACTCTCTACATAACTGGGGAATGGTTTTGTTTTGTCCCTTCTGAAACGATTTTTTCCTTTTCCTTCCTTAGGCTATCAGTCCTTACCTGCCAAGGGGAGACCCAGTTCTGAAGCCACTCATCTATGAAATGATCTTACATGAATTTCTGGAAAGTGATTATGAGGTACGGCCATTCTGACACGGTCATATGTACTTGCTCTCAATGAGAAAGTGGTAAGAAATCCAGAAAAGTAATACAGGGAGCAGATTTGTGGGTCGCATGTGATGGATAAACCCGAGGCAAGATCCCGATGCCCACTCGTGTCTGCACAGACTGTGAAAATCTCTAGTCCATGTACATCGTGAACATTCCCTCCCTCCTTTATAATTTCCTACAGCTAATTCTTTTATCTCCTCAAAAGGGCTAAAGAAAAAGGACTAAATGTTGTTTGGTGATTTCGTACAGCTGCCGTTGATGCTTGAGACTCAGAATTAAGTTTGCCAAAGGGGAATGAAGGGAAACCAGGGGTAGGGGAGGCAGGTAGGAGCTTGGAAAAGATCTGTTTGCTTATTGATGATGGGGAAGGGGTGGCGTTTCCGTGGCTGGCATCTACCGTACGCTCTCTGCTTTCACATGCGATTTTATACCCCCGTCAACCCCATAGATGGTAATACCCAATTTTACAGATGAGGAAACTAAAGATTAAGGAACTTAAGGTTCATGGGCCAACATTTAAAAAATTGGCATGCCTGGATTTGAATCTGAATTAGGTGTTAGCATGCATCCAAAATGGATTCTGATTTTTAAAGTTTGTTAATTTCATACGCATTTATTCAGGAAATCCCTGTGGAATATCTGCTGCATTGCAGGCACGTGCTAGGCGCTAGGCATGCGGGTGTGAATGGAACGATGCACATTCAGTGCTAGCTCATGGTCCGTGTTGCACGCAGCCGTGTAAACCAGTGATTCTCAACAGGGGCTGATTATGGCCCCCAGGGGACATTGGGCGATGTCTGGAGACATTTTTGGTCGTTATGACTAGGTCCTTGGTGCTACTGACACCACTTTAATGGATGGAGGCCAGCAAGGGCGCTACGTAGCATCCTACAATGAGCAAGAGAGCCCCCTTGACAAAGAACCATTTGTCCCCAAATGTCAGCAGCACTGAGGTTGAGAAACCCTGACGCAGACACATTACGAGCTAACGTGCTGGGTGCTCTAGGAAAGCTGTCATCCAAGCGTGTGGCCGAGCCTCAGCCTCCTTCCCCTCTGACCGGAGGAAGGAGATTTCTGGTGCGCACATTCTAAACTCGTCAGCTCCTTTTCACAGCAGTGACTGGTGTCAGGAGGCTCCACAAGCCAGGAGATGTCGGACGACAGGCTGCCGTCTTCGGCTTCTGCGCAGCCTTCCGATCCTTTCATAAAAACGGCACCGTCTGCAGCTCCTTGTACAGTTCCAAGAGCTCAACCCCAGGGATATGTGTTCATTTTGGTGCCTCTTAGCACGCCATGGGCAGTCACTCCCGTCTTCTGTCTTGGTGTTCCGCTTCTAAAGAAAAGGAGGGCTCTGTGTGTACAAGAACGTGAGGGGGCTCGAAGAAAGGTTAATGCGTGGAGGCGGCAAGCAGACTGGAGAATGGATGAGGAGAGCGGCCCCTGGCTTCCAGGCGCCTGCTGAGTACTTNGGGGTGGGGGGGCTATGGCAAACACTACTGCGTTTTAACTCTGAGGTGAAGCTTAAATCTTAAGACCCACAGGGACCTTTAAAACCGTGAGCCCTTATGCTAAGAACTCAGGCATTCGGTCAGTTACTGTCTGCCAGGTACGGAAGACTCGAGCAGCCTGAAGCACGTGTGGTCTGTATTGATGCCTTACTTTTAGAGCTTGGATCTGTTCCTTTCTAGGTCTGTAGATGTAGATCTTCTAGCAGAGTTTATGGTGATAGTTTCTGTCATTTATGCTGGACACCAGCTGATGTAGGCTAGAGGCAGGGTTTCTGTTCATTGTACATCTTCTCAAAAGAGAATTATGAGTGTCCTATGAAGATAATGGAGAAAAATATGAATTTTATTGAGAAATACTGAAGCTTAGTAAACTTGTCCTCTTTTTCAAATAATGTAATTTGACCATGAAAGCCACGATTTTATTATTTTTATGATCATGTTACAGTTCTTTCATATGATTCAGTTCTTTTTCCAGAAACGATTTTAAATTCTGTATACGGGGCGCCTGGGTGACTCAGTCGGTTGAGCGTCTGAGACTTGGGCTCAGGTCATGATCTCACGGTTCGTGGGTTCGAGCCCGGCGTCGGGCTCTGTGCTGACAGCTCAGAGCCTGGAGCCTGCTTTGGCTTCTGTGACTCCCTCTCTTTCTGACCCTCCCCTGCTCACATGGTCTCTCTCTCTCTCTCAGAAATAAATAAAACATTAAAAAAAATTTAAATTCTGTGAATTAAAGTTATCCTATTGATTCATGTCTAGAAGTCTGTTGACTGAGAAAGAAATAAGCATGACTTAAGCTTAGAGTTCGTGGGTGTTTCTTCCTGACTATTCAGGGCGTCTGCCTGGTCAGTACTGTAAAGATGGGTATATGTAATTTATTGTTACTGCCATAAGCTGTTAGAAATTGTTTGCCTTCCCTCAGTCTTAGTTTCATGTTTAATTTTGAATTAAATTGTCACATAATTGAGTAGGGAGCAGTGTTCTGTAGCAACACTTTTGATCACGTATTATGTGGATGAAAATTTTGTGTCACTAAACAGCACTATAAGTCAGATGGAAAACAAAAAACAGCTGTCTACCTCTCTGGAATATTAACTCCTCGATTTTTTTCCTTAAAAGATCTGAAGTGGCAGTATTTACTTGGAGGTAGGGATGCCTCATGACTTGTTTCTATGAGGTTTCTACTGAAATACGCATATAGCTCCATTGTTTTATTTGCAACCTAGCGGAATTAGTTTACTTACATATTTTTTAAAAAAATTTTTAACATTTGTTTTTGAGAGACAGAGACAAGTGTGAGCAGGAGAAGGGCAGAGAGAGAGGGAGACATAGAATCTGAAGCAGGCTCCAGGCTCTGAGCTGTCAGCACAGAGCCCGACGCGGGGCTCGAACCCACACACCATGAGATCATGACCCTAGCTAAAGTCGGGCAGTTATCTGACTGAGCCACCCAGGTGCCCCATTGCAGAATTATTTTTATAAGGACTGTGGACTAACCGATCGTGCCGCTGGAGCTCCATGATGAGTTAAAAACTTCGATGAGTTTCATAATATTAGTGACAAATGTATAAGCTTATTAAAAGTAGAATTGGCTGTGGCGTTTCGTTTAAGGAACACTGTGTAACGTTGCACTTAACTCTGATGGGCACTGAGGTGCTCTCTGACTTTCCCCACTCGATCATAACAGTTCGCTGATAACCGTGTCCTCTGATTAATCAGAAAGGCCGCAGGGTTGATTGCTTCAGTGTTTCTTAGCACATCTATTCCAGGGCGCACGGAGCCAGTTAAGCAGAGAAAAGCATAACGTGAAATGTGATAAGTGTTTATTTCAGCTTATGTAGGAGTCACCATGTTTTTATCGCACAGTATGACCGGTCATTTTGTCTCCTTTTGTATTAGATCTTGGCAGTACTGCGAGGCTGTCACACGAACGGGGAAGACAGAGGAGCCAAGCCGCCTCGTTTCCCAAACCATATTATTCTTGGTCTCATGGCTCCTAAGAGCCACCAGTGTTTGGGTGGGAATCTTTTCAGACTTTTTTATTTTATAAATTACGTGGTCTTAGAAACTTGATCCGAAGTATCATTTGGGTTCTAAGCACATTTTAATATTCTGACTCAGTGGTTTTATAAGATACACCGTCTTCGCTTTAGGGACACGTCTCCCCAGACCTCTCATGTCAAGCTGCAGTCATGCTCTTATGTGCGAAGGTTGCAGTTTGAATGGAGAGCGTGTTCCCCGTTCTGGTCTCTTGCCATCCTGCCCGGGGTTCCTTAGGTAGGACTTGAATGGAGACCGTGACCCTGATTCTTTGGGATTGTCTTTGGACCACATCTTGGTACTTTACAGAAGCAAATGCCACCACACTGTTTTCATTTCTGAATCTCACTTAAGTGGGGCGCCTGGGTGGCCCAGTCAGTTAATTGTCCAATTCTTGATTTCTGCTCAGGTCATGATCTCACAGTTTGTGAGATCGAGCCCCACACCGGGCTCTGTGCTGACAGTGCAAAGCCTGCTTGGAATTCTCTCCCTCCCTCTCTCTCCCTGCCCCTCCCTCACTCATGCGCTCTCTCTCTTAAAAATAAACATTAAAATAAATGAATGTCACTTAACTAAATTCATAGTAGTATATTAAAGCACTCGTTGAGATATTTAATATTAATAATAAGGTCTTTTTCAATGGTATGAAGATTTTTACTTTGCCATCTTGAACACATGTAAGGTTTTTCTCTACGAGTTTCCGGGATCAGTGAGCAAAGTCCTCTGCCATACTCTTGAGTTACAAAACCTGAGCTCGGAAGTGAGGAATCAGGAGGGATACCGGCCATGAATCAACCGTAGGAGGGAAACAGGATCCAGTCAGGAAATTTGGGGGGTTTCTATAAGAACCACAAAATGTGAGGCCCAGCTAGTGGCCACGACTTGAGCCAAAGTCCCAAATCGCCCAGAAAAACTAGGTTTAGAGGCAAGAATGACAAGAAGACAAAGATGAGGTCTTGTGGCAGGTGAGGTGCCGGTGATTCCGCCGCGGGAACAAGCCACCTCGTGTGGCGGTGCCAGCCGCACAGGACGCCTGCGTGACCCTTGCACACGTGGCCCGGCACAGGAGGCACAGGAGGTGGGAAGGAAGGTAGCCGACTGGGGCAGTATCTTCAAGATGCTGAGGGGGTCATCCGGCTGTTATGGTTAGTCCAGAGTGAGGTTAAAGCAAGGCGGACCTAAACTCTGTGTGTGCAGCATTGCGTTATTGAACCCCCTTCCTTACCTGTGCGGGACTGGAGGGCGCCACCTCCTTCCAGAAACGGCAAGTGGAGATTAGCATGCAGTAATTTTCTGCCTCCCTCCCCACCCCCAAGCCCAGAGTCTGAAAGTTGGTGACACGTTTTCGGACCAAAGTTATGTGTGTGTATGTTTTTTTTTTGGTTTTTTTTGTTTTTTTTTTTTTGAGAGAGCACGTGAATGGAGGGCAGAGAGGGAGAGGGAGAAAGGGGATCTTAAGCAGGCTCCACTCTCAGTGCAGACCCTGACATGGGGCTTCATCCCATGACCCTGGGATCATGACCTGAGCCGAAATCAAGAATTGGACACTCAACCGATAGAGCCACACGGGCACCCCTGGACCAGAGTTTTAATGATAAAATTATTCTGTCTGTTTACGTAAATGCTTTTGAGCATTGTTTAAACCTTTTGGATTGCTGTTCTATTTAAAGAGTGTTTTTCTGTTTTTCCCTCTTGATTAGGGTTTTGCCACTCTGATCCGAGAATGGCCAGGAAATCTGTACAATAATTCAGTAATAGTCCAAGCAGTTCGGGATCACCTGAAGAAAGACAGTCAGAATAGGACCCTACTCAGAACCCTGGCGGAACTGTGAGTATAATTTAGTGCTGCTGTTTCCAGTTCAATCCCCATGAGGGGTTTTCATGTTGTAGATCTAGCGACTCTGGATGGGAAGACGCAGAAGAGGGAGCCTTTTACACCATTTTCCTATGTTCGCTCTTAGTAAAGTCCTTTCATAAACCTCTGGTGAACAGCTAGCGGGTGAGGGAAAGGTGTGAAACTGTGCGAACGGAATGGAACCGGGTTCCCAGAGAAGAGAGGACCCTGGTCAGCAGCTCTGTGTGTAGGCAGTGGTGCAGAAAGGGCAGAGTGCCGGGTCTGAGATTCCAGAAGAAAATTGGTTTCCCAGGCAGGCTGTGGATTCTGTCACTCTTTGATCTGCATGCCAGTTAATGTCCCAAGCCTCAGACTCCTTCTCTATAAGATGGATACATTCCTTACGGGCTGATTTGAAGGCTTGAAGGAGAGGTCGTAATTAAGAACTAATTAAGTGCCATGCCTGGCACCGAGTCAGAGCTGAGAAAATGGAAGCTTCGTTAATAGCTTTCATATTTGTTGGGCACTTCAGGTGATCTGCGATTTCTTCTATATGCCTGGGACACAGGAATAGGTAAGATCCAGTCCTGCCTTAGGGCAGCTTTGCTGTGGTGAAAAGAGAAGCCCGCCGCAGGTCATGTCAGGAAGCCTGTTCCTGCGTCAGCCTCTCCTGGGCACCCCCACCACCCCTGCCCATCTGCTTGTGTCCTTTGCCAAGACCAAGAAAGTGCACCAAAATGGCTTAGAGTTACATCCTGGGTTGGAATGCTGACCATTTTCTTCTAGAAACATTGTTCTAGATACTCCTTGGATTTTGTAGTACTAACTATACTAATAATTCTTAACTAGGGGCACCTGGGTGACTCAGTCGGTTAAGCATCCAACTTCGGCTCATGTCAGGACCTTGTGGTTTGTGAGTTCGAGCCCCGCATCGGCCTCTATGCTGACAGCTCAGATCCTAGGGCCTGCTTCAGATTCTGGATCTCCCTCTTTCTTTGCCCCTCCCCCATGCGCTCTCTGTCTCTCTCTCAAAAATGAATAAATGTGAAAAAAATGCTTTAAAAATAATAATTCTTAAAAGTTTTTTTTTATGTTTGTGTATTTTTGAGAGAGAGACAGAGTGTGAGCAGGGGATGGGCATAGAGATTGGGAGACACAGAGTCTGAAGCAGGCTCTAGGCTCTGAGCCATCAGTACAGAGCCCAATGCGGGACTTGAACTCAAGAACCGTGAGATCCTGACCTGAGCCAAAGTTGGATGCTTAACTGACTGAGCCACCCAGGCATCCCATAATGATAATTTTTACCAAATAATGGACTCGAAGGACAATTTAGGTTCAGTTGGTTTTCAGAAGCTGTCCTCTGAATTATTGTGAAAAACAGTGTTTCACTAGAAAAACACGTCAGTTTTATAAGCTCCTGTTACAAATAAGCTTTTGGGATAGAATCCATTTGCCAGCTGAACACCGCTTGTAAAACACTGGAGCTGAATTTTTTTATTACTGGAATAAAAATTCCCTTTCTTCTGGATCATAGTTTCTTTGCCTGAGTATGGATTTCTACGAAAAATTTTTGAGAATTCCTGTAAAAGAAAACGTTTAGTCCTTGAACGTTGTAAATTTCCCGAGGTTTTGGTGAGATGGGAAACAAGGTTCTCAGGAAGAAGTTCTTACTGGTCACATAGAGTGAAACCCCAAGGGATAGTCTTCCAGATAAAGTGGACTTTTCTATTGAAACACATTTTTCAGTGTTTCATATTGCAAAACATGATTTGTATGTGTGTTTAATTAACTGATGTTGATGAACATTAATGTAAAAATATTTTATATTTCCAGGTACACCTATGACAAAAATTATGGCAATGCTCTGGAAATATACTTAACATTAAGACATAAGGATGTTTTCCAGTTGATCCACAAGCATAACCTTTTCAGTTCTATCAAGGATAAAATTGTTTTATTGATGGATTTTGATTCTGAGGTAATGCGTTTATTTTAATACCGATCAATTATTTTTACTCTTCTAAAGTTTTAATAATTGGACACCTGTTCAAATGCTGGAGAAGGTAATAAATCAAGTAGCTTGGATATATGTGATCATGTTTAGAACACTGATCCTCACTAGATGTTAAGCTATATATATATTTTTTTAATTTTATTTATTTTGAAAGAGAGAAAGAGTGTGTGCATGCGCCCGGGAGGGGCAGAGAGAGAGAGGGAGGGAGAATCCCCAGCAGGCTCCATGCTGCCAGTGCAGAGCCTGTCATAGGGCTTGATCTCACGAACCCTGAGATCATGACCTGAGCTGAGATCAAGAGTCAGATGCTTAACTGACGAAGCCACCCAGACGCCCTGAGATGTTAAGCTATTTTAGTACTTGGGATTCAGGAATCCTTTGCTTGATGTGGTTATTCTGCAAAAGCAATCATAATCTGATGTGGAACTTAGAAAGGTGTGTGTGTGTGTGTGTGTGTGTGTGTGTGTGTGTGTGTGTGAAGTAATTGTGTAGTCAAACAATTCACATAATTCATAAAAACAGAGAAACTAGCCAATACACTTTGGCTTATTCACCTGTCTTAATTGTGTGCCCCAGAATTAAAATATTAGGTGAACCTCTGTTTTGACCCATTTATTGTGATTTTATTCATTTGGCATTCACAGATCTACCAGGTGGCGTTTTCACTGGGCTCAGACATGCAGGATGTGTTATTTTATTGCATGACGAATTTGAATCTACTCATTGCTTGACTCATGAGGGCACCTAACCCCCACAGCTCACAGTAGCATGTGTGTGTGTATAACATAGAAAGCTAATGACAAGTAACCATGCTGGACATAAAGAAGTTCATAAAACACAGTTCCTCATTCAGAAAATTGAAATTTTAGTTAAAGAGTAAAACCTGTAAGGCTCCAAAAGGGTTACGTTGATTTTTCCATTTTATTTTATTGCATTAAAGGGTGTTCTGCCCTATGTTATGTATGTACGTGTGCATGTATATTATGTATATATTATGTGCTATAGTCTTCATAAACTTAAATAGAAGCTAAATCCACTTTTTCCCCCCTTGAAAGATGCTTCTTAGCCCTTGTTTCATACTGGATGGTTCAAGTCCTTCGGGACTGCCGATCTAAAAAGAATGTGTGCAGTTCTGAAGAAGTTCGGGGGCAGAGGTGGTGCTTTTCTGGCAGAAGATGATTAAGAGGATGAAGTGCTTATATAAAAATTAATTACATTCCCCTCTCGTCTGCCCTCCTCTTCTTCCCACCCCACCCCCACCGGGTGTCTCAAGAGCCGGGTTTGGCATGTGTAGCTGTAGGGAGAAAGGATGAACGAGCTGAGACTAATTGCTGTTCAAGAGTAGGAACCAAAGTTAAAGAATCAGAGTTTTCTAATTAGAAGATACCTTAAGGATAATCTCTAACATCATCACATTTTAGAAGGGAAACAAATGGAATGGGTAAGTAGGCAGCAGCGGGGTCAAGAGCAGGACCCGGTTATTATGTACGTACGGCGCTCCATCTGGTGGTCTGTCTTCCCGCTCCCTGTTGTTACGGACACGGGCTCATGTGTGTTTCATGAATGTAAATAAATTCTGAAATAAATTTATTCATGAATTCTGAAAGTCCATAAGCTTGGTATCTGTATGAGACTCCAAGTATCTAATTTTTTCCTGGCTCTTAGCTTTGTCTCCACAGAAGACCGCCCCTCACACCTGTGGAATCCATAGAGGGTGTCAGTGAGGGTGCAGGCGGCAGGAAGCGAAGCTCGTTTTTGTGGTCCTGGGAACAGTACGCCCTCGGTAGCTAGTGAGAGTCACGGGAGTGCCTGTGAGCCATGCCCGACAACACGGGGCCTAGAATATGTGTAGACGAGACGTTTGGTGTTTGGGGGGTTGTAGCTGGAGTGTTTCCGTGGGGTGCAGAACAGCAGGCCTCCGACTGAGACACGTGTTAAAATATGTTCTTTTACACATACCTCCCTTAAGGGCTGTGACCACTCAAAGGGACCCTTGTGTGTGGAAAAGAAAGCCTCCCCCGTGAACTGTGATGGCGTGCGCAGTACGCTGTGTTCGGTGTTCTCTTACACAGCACAGGTCAATGACTGCGGCTACTTTTTTTTTTTATTTCAGAAAGCCGTCGACATGCTTTTGGACAATGAAGATAAGATTTCAGTGAGTATCTGTTTTTGTGTGTGTTGCCAGATGAGAGTCTAGGAGCGCCCTAGCCCTAAGGAAGAGAGATGTTTGTCAGATGATCTCACAGCTGTGTTTGTGTCTTCCTGTAACTCCATGTTTAAAAAGTCCTTTTCTCTCTAGATTAAAAAGGTCGTAGAAGAATTAGAAGACAGACCAGAGTTGCAGCACGTGGTAAGCATGACCGTCTTCATTTGCCCTGTTGATTTCATAGTGGTCGAGCCACCTGTCAGTATTGGTGAAGGGTACCACCAGCCATAATCTGCAATTAGTAAGCTCTGACTCCGGCCAGGGACTAATTACAGTTCGGGTACTTTGACTCCTAACTGCATTGTGATTTTAAGAAAAGTTTTCATATTCATGTTTGTATCACCAGACTGTCTAGGAGTAAGCACCTTGCTTCTGTAGTTAGCACCGAGGACAAGCCAAGCGAAAATTACCACAGCTCAGAAGGGGCCAAGAACAGAGCCTCACTTTTTCTGTCCCTCACCCTCATGCTAGCTCTTCTCTCTTCTCTCATTTGGCCTCAGGGGTAGTACTCTTAAGGCCTATTCTAGACTTCCTTGAGAGGCTACTTTGATTCCCGGAATGAGGCAGGAAGGTATGTTTTCTATGTCCTTTAAAAATGATACAAGAAAAGGCTTCAGGGAAAGTAAGTGGGTCCAGTACACAACACACACACACACACCACACACACACACACACACACAATGGAATACTACTTGGCAGTCAAAAAAGAATGAAATCTTGTCATTTGCAACAACATGGATGAACTAGAATGTCTTCTGCTAAGCAAAATAAGTCAGAGAAAGACAAATATCATATGATTTCACTCATATGTGGAATTTAAGAAACACAAGATGAAACAGGGGAAGAGAAGAAAAAACAAAAACAGAGAGGGGCAAACCCATAAGAGACTCTTAAATACAGAGAACAGACTGAGGGTTGCTGGCGGGGTGTTGTGGGGGGGGCTAAATGGACAAGGGGCATTAAGGAGGACACTTGTTGGGATGAGCACAGGGTTGTTACATGTAAGTGATGAATCACTAAATTCTACTTAATAATGGCTTCAGCCATTATTACACTATATGTTAACCAACTTGGATTTAAATTTTTAAAAAAATCGATGGGGGCTCTTGTATCTTTGCTTCTTTGCACCCAAGAAGAGACTCGGGATGGAGTCTTTAATCAGAAGTCAATTTCATGCAAGAAGCTTTTGAAGACTCCGTGGTGGGCATGTGAGGTACTTGGTTCTGTTTTGTTTCGGTCAGGGGTTGGGCAGGTGCTGTTGCTATAGTGTTCATGACCGGAAACCTCAAGATTGTCTGCTTCGGCAAGCGAGGCGCCACCATGCTGGCCACCTTGGGACTTGTTTATAGAGCAGTGATTTCTGGCCTGATTGAGGCTTGAGACAGGACCGCGGGGGGAGGTATCTGTGTGGTGGTGTCATTAGTGCAGTGGTGAAATGATGAGAGCTCCCATTAAAATGGCTCCCACCAAAATGGCTCCTCTTCCCTGTCAGGCAACATAAGGTCTCTGGAAATTGGCGTTGGCAGATGTGACAGAGCCTTCGCATCCTGCTTGCGCCGCTGGAGACCTGCGCCGCGTGTCCTGCTCACACGCTGACCCCAGTGCCAGGGGACAGGTGGGGCCGCCCTCAGACCACCGTGGAGCGCCAGCCGCTCCCTGCCCCCTTCTGGCCTTGGGGAGACATGCAGGGTTGCCCTGAGGAGCCGTTTCTCTGCGTGCATATGTCGTGCTTAGACTCGTTTAGTGTATGTCCAAATCCAGCTAACCTAGTTACAGTCACAGCTTCAAGGGCGAGCTGAAGCCCGTTTCTCACAAGCCAGTCCACTCAGGGTGGGAATGTACTTTATGTGACGGTGCCCTCGGGTCTGTCTGCCTGCAGTGGTAACCGGGTGCATGTGTACACCAAACACTTAAGTGCACATCGGGCATCGATTTCTAACTTCTGTGTAACGTGTTGACAGACTTCATCTTGCCTCTGAGTAGAAAGTGAATGACTCACTTTCTTTGAGGTCCATTAACTTTTTCAGACCGCTTAGGGAAAGAAATCGGTGTGGAAAATTGGCTTAGGACACCTGTACTGCTCTTGAGTTTTAACCTTTGATGTCACCAGAAGAGGCAGCACGTCATTGCAGACACAGATCTCAACAAGACTTAGCAGATGCAGCATGTGTGAAAATTAATTTAGCACTTGTTGCTTGAGCTTCTAAGGACATACTCTTGTCCCGTGGCTGTACCCCTTTAATGGAGAAGACGAGAGTGTTTAGGATTTAGGAAGGCCATTAATCAAGCATTTTATTTCTGAGGCAAAGCGGACGACGGTAATGATATTAACAACTTCGTTAACCTTTCTCTAGTGCTTCCCATACGCCATCATGGACCTGAGTGTTTTACACATGGCAGCTCATTCAGTCTTCCCAGCCACCCTGTGAGATTTTTGCAGATAAAGAGACTCAGTCACACAGAGGTTAGTGACTTGTTGAGGTCACATGGCTGGTTAAGTAGTTGAGCCAGGTTACTCAAGGCCATTCTAGAGAGAGTATCAGAATGTCCTTGCTCTTCTGAAGGTGTTCTTTCCACTTTTCCTCCTGAAAACTGCTTTTCTCCCAGGCTATTTAGAACTGAACACGGCAGTGGTAAACAGGTATTGCTTTTCTTATTTTTATATTCATGGTTTATTCTTTTGTTCTTTTTAGTATCTGCATAAGCTTTTCAAGAGAGACCATCATAAGGGGCAGCGCTACCATGAAAAGCAGATTAGCCTTTATGCCGAATATGATCGACCAAACTTACTTCCCTTTCTCCGAGATAGTACCCATTGCCCGCTTGAAAAGGTAAGTCACAGGGGCGCCTGGGTGGCTCAGTCGGTTAAAGCGTCCGACTCTTGGTTTTCAGCTGAGATGGTGATCTCGCAGTTTGTGAGTTCGAGCCCCATGTCGGACTCCACCCTGATTGCACAGGGCCTGCTTGGGATTCTCTCTTCTCTCTCACTGCCCCTACCTACTCACATGTGTTTTCTCCCTCTCTCTCTATCTCCCTCCCTCCCTCTCTCAATAAGTCAATAAATAAATAAACTTCAAAAAAAAAAAAAGACAAGGTTAGTTGCAGACTCGTCCCGTACACGTCAGGCGAAGCAGTTGTCCTTGTTGGTAAGCTGTTGATCCTTCTCGCCTTCCTGTCGCTCAGCCATCCCTGTCCATCCCTGTTGCTCTCAAAGCATTAGGTTTTGCGGGGGCATCCTGATGAGAATTGGAGGTCCTCTTGGCTCAGATTTGGATGAAGAGCTAAAGCATTTCTGTGCCGGGTTTAATTGGAATAAGGGTTTAATCCAGGGTCTAGGACTCAATCAACCATCAAGCAAAAATGGTAACACCGGGGTGACTGGCTGGCTCAGTCGGTTGAGCATCCAGGTTCAGCTCAGGTCACGATCTCATGTGGATCCAAGCCCCGTGTTGGGCTCTGTGCCGACACTTCAACGCCTGGTGCCTGCTTTGGGTTCTGTGTGTGTCTCTCTCTCTGTCCCTCCTCTGTTCACACCCTCTGTCTCTCTCTCAAAATAAATACATAAATATTTTTTTAAAATGGTATCAGGAGTCCGAGTCAGTTTACCAGGGTCAGAGTGGGGCCCGAGATCAGCCTAGGAAGGAGACCCAGGCTATCCCAAGACAGAAGCCGTTGTCCCAGACTCGAGGTCAGTAACTTAGGTCCCGCCCCCTGTCTGCTTTCCACGTCCACATCGCTGCGTTTCTGTGTTTCTCCTTTACACTACATAGCATTGTAGTTATAATAAATTACTAGTCTCTTTGCCACTCTCCTGAACAATCTTTAAAGGACAAGGAGTTAGCATTTTTGGTAAACGCAGCAACCCACGCTCATTAGACATTTCCTAAATGTCTGTTGGGTCGGGAGTGAGCGAGTGAATAAATGAATGCATATGAACTAGTAAGTCTTATGAGCCTGCTATTTCAACACAGTGGATACTTAACCACATATGTACTAGCAACTGGGCCATCTAAGGCCAACAGTGTCCCGTGGTTCTTCAGACTGTCTTGAATGCTAACATCTGACATACTTTCTGGAATGCAGTCGAACATACAGGTATCTTCCTGAATTCAGATGGCCAGATAATAAGTACTTTTTAGTCAGCTGTATGTATCAACAAAATGAACACAAAAAAATGTATTTGACCCATAAGAGATCTATATTAAGTTGATTGAGGGGCACTTGGGTGGTTCAGTTGGTTAAGCATCCGGCTCTTGGTTTTGGCTCAGGTCATGATCTGATGGTTCGTGGGTTCAAGCCCTGCATTGGGCTTTGTGCTGACAGTGCGGCGGCTGCTTGGAGTCTCCCTGCCCCTCCCCCACTCACATGCTGTCTTTCTCTCTCTCTCTTTCCAAAATAAACAAAAACTTAAACTGATTGATAATAATGCACTTTATGTGCACTGACCACTCTTATAGTTGCTTCCCCAGCCATGTTGATAAATGTGTTGGATTTATTATGAACCAATTTCAGCTCCATCGATTTTCAAAATCTGTACTTCATGAAAAAAATCCCTTGCCTGCCTATTAGTAGGTGAAAACTTTGAACCTTTTAAATTTGGGTCCTAAGACATTTTCCCAAGAAGAAATTTGGAAATCCATCATCTTCCTCTAAAAAATAAAAGCAGATGTTTCCGTCTTCTCGCCACAGAATCTGTAATCTAGGGAAGAAAGTGAGGCCCTTCCTCTTCCAACAGCGCCCTCTGTTCATATCTCACCTTCTGAGGACGTGATACTTGCTTCCAAGAAGACGGGGCTGACTCTGGTCGACTCCTTACATGGAGACCCAAACCCCTGATCGGCCACCACTGTGGGGGCCTCCTCATTCATAGAACTCGGGTGCGGGGGCGCCACTCACATCCCAAGATGTTTGCGTTTCTCACATTGTCGATTCATCTAGTGTTTTCCAGTACAGTAGTGTTCAACACAAGACCCACTCTTCTCCCTAAAAGGAGAGCCTTAGAAAATTGCAGATCTACTCATGGCCCTTGCAATACATAAAACTTGCTAAGAGCATCGTATAGAGCTTTTAGAATGTTTCTCTCTGATCCACTGAGAAGAGCTACTTGCGAGTAAATGAATTCAGCAGAAGCCAATTATGTTTTAAGTAGTTTTTTTTTTTTTTTATTTATCTCCTGTTTTCCACTGAAAGAGAATTGTGAATAAAATGAATTAGAGCTGGTTATGGTAGAAACATGCCATTAAAAATAATCAAGTCAATAATGTACCTTTTCAGAACTTTGTAGATGAGCTCTCATGTTACAGATCATTGAGACTTCTTCATAAGAGATTATCTTTCATCAGGACCCATTTTGTATATCCATCTGTATATTTGCACAAAAATACATCATTATCCTTGCCCAGGTACATAGTGCCATCCTAAAGAAGATATTCTTTAGTAACTCAGGAAGGATCTCATTCCTTTTTCCCTAGAAATGAGAACTTTGTAAACATTTAATTAATCATCTTAGAACTAATTCCTTAGATGTTTACTTATAACCTGAAAAAGAACTAATTCATTCTGTTTTTACTTATAACCTGAAAAAGCTAGCAATTTATAAAAAGCAAATTCACCTCCCATGAAATGCACGCCAAGCACGCTAACTGTGAAGTGAAGGTCATGATTCAGGTTCAACTGTTCTGTCTAAAGAGAGACTCAGAAAATTTGTATCATTTTCTATTAAACAAAGTTAAGAGCTTAATTTTTTTAATGCCCCCACCAAAGAAATCTTTGTTCCAGAAGAGCGTATAGATGTTTTGTTCTATAATGCTTTAGTGGCATTTTGGTGCTTATTTTCATTTAAATGGGAAATGGTTAACGTTTCAAAGCTTTATTATTCAAAGCATGTTGACCCCCTCTTGTTGGTAATTCACTTTTGGCAGAACAGTTGTCTCTTTCCGGGTTATCTGCCTTTGTGGGGGATTTGGATAATTGTTGGGAGGTAAGGTGACTCCAAACGATGGCTGCTTGAAATCTCCAAGAATCCCGGTCAAACTTAAGTTTGTTTTGCTTGAAATCCCACAGGTGATAATATTTGGCCAAAGACTATAGACATTCAGACATCACAACAGCAGCTCTTTAAGTGGGATCCAGAGTTCAGGATTTAAAATCCCCACAACTCCTAAATTCTAAAACTAATCATTAGCCCTATGAAACAGTTGTTCCTTCTAAAGAAGATACAGAGGTGGTAGGAATTTCTAACATTGACAGCAATTTAAAAAGACCATAAAACTCGTTTATGTTTCCATTGTGCCTTATAACCTGTGCTGTGTTTTCATGTACCTTATTTTTATTTAATCTCTACAAAGGCACAGGTAGGTGGATAAAGTCATTTTATCCCCAACAAGCTGAGTCTTCAGGAATTGAAAGAAACAACCCAGAGTCTAGAGCTAATAAGTCAGAGGCCCAGACTTGGAAGTTGGATCTCTTAAGTTAGGCGCCCTCTACTCTTTCCACTATGGCCAGGAATCATTTCTCAGGTTTAAAACGTTAATTAAAATAGTTACAACGGTAATATTGATAATCCTTAGTATTGCAAGAATCATGAAAGATATCAGTTGTTTTTTTAATGTTTTTATTTTTTTTAACATTTGTTTATTTTTGAGAGAGACAGACAGAATGTGAACAAGAGAGGGGCACCGAATCGGAAGCAGGCTCCAGGCTCTGAGCTGTCAGCACAGAACCTGGCACAGGGCACAAACTCACAAACCGTGAGATCATGATCTGAGCCGAAGTCAGACACTTAGCCGATGTCGGAGCCACCCAGGCAACCCTGTTTTTATTTGCTTTTGAGAGACAAGAGACAGAGCAGAGTTGGGGAGGGGCAGAGAGAAAGAGGGAGACACAGAATCCGAACCAGGCTCCAGGCTCTAAGCTGTCAGCACAGAGCCCGACGCAGGGCGTGAACCCACAAAGACGAGATCATGACCTGAGCCGAAGTCAGACAGTTAACTGACTGAGCCACCCAGGCACCCCAAAAGACATCAGGTTTTTTTTTTTTTTAATTTTTTAATGTTTATTCATTTTTTTGAGAGACAGAGACAGAGCACGAGCAGGGGAGGGACAGAGAGAGGGGNCCCCAAAAGACATCAGGTTTTGTTTTTTTTTTAATTTTTTAATGTTTATTTTTTTGAGAGACAGAGACAGAGCACTAGCAGGGGAGGGACAGAGAGAGGGGGAGACATAGAATCCGAAGCAGGCTCCAGGCTCTGAGCTAGCTGTCAGCACAGAGCCCGATGCGGGGCTGGAACCCACAAACTGCGAGATCATGACCTGATCCGAAGTCAGTTGCTTAACTGACTGAGCCACCCAGGCGCCCCAAGACCTCAGTTTTTAAACTAAATTATCAACTGGTATTAGTTTTCATTTCCAAATCACATTTGCTTATGCCTAGAATAGATAAAAGCAGAATATGAGCTGTGCAGCTTTAGAAATTTATACTTGAATTTAAGATCTCCCTCATATGTAATGGCATTTACAAGGTGGCAGTACTTATGAATTTGCAGAAATAAAGCTGAGAGATGCAACGATTATGGATTCCCATTAATGACCTTTAAAGAGAAGACTGGCTAAACAGTAGCAGGGTCAAGGCTGGGTGGAAGTTATTTCATTTATAGGTGATAAAGTTTTAGTTATTCCCAAGTTTCTCACTCTGTTCCTTGCCTTTATACTAAATCAGGAAAAGGAAAATTAAAACATCTGCATCATTTTTTACTCCATTTCTGTCATTCTTCTTCTTCCTTTTATTTTTGCTCTGATTCTGCCTTTCCGTGTGTGTGTCTGTATCTTTGTTGGTCTCTGTGTCCATGTCCGTCTCCCTCCTATTTAGGCTTTAAAACTTCGTTTCCCTACTCCTTCCTCTAGAGGGAGCCACTGTGGCCCAAAAACATTCAAGAATCTAGGGAAACATGGTTTTATCCACTGTGTCAATAATTGAAAAATTCTGTGTACCAGAAATATCTTCTTTTTACAGTTTACTCAAAATTTGTAGAGATTTCTAGAGTCTCTGCCCTCTCATACATGAGAAAAGAATGATAATTTCAGATATTGTCAGAGACTAATCCTAAAACGTTTAAAAATCTGGGAAAACTCAGATTTCAGAGACTCAGATTATCTTTGAGCTTGGTGTTACACATCCGCTTGCATTCCAGACCGTTCTTCACTTCACATTTGTCTTGAGACTCTTCTTCCCACGTGACTTGTCATTTTTGAGTGATGTCTGAATACAGCAGCGCCACCCTGTGGAACGTTCCACGGTGATAAAAATGTGCTGCCCCAACCAGACATCCGGGAGCCACGTGGCGTAGTCAGGTGGTCAAGAAGCATCTAGTGAGGAACTGAATTTTTAATTTGAATTTAAACAGCCACAGACAACAAGAGACTACTGTCTTAGCTCAGGTGAGGCTTCAGGCTATGAAGTCTGTGCGGTTTGAGACCAGCATGTTCTTAAGTGCTCAAGAAAAGGAGAGATGGTTTTGTTGGAAACTTCTGGTACTTTAGTGTGAGCCAGTTTCGCGGTAGAAAACTGATGATAGATGCCTTTTGGTAATAAACTAAGCAGTATACTCGGAAGTCACAGTGTCTCCTTCTAACCATTCCACCTATCCGGTCTTACCACAGTTTCTTGTTGATCGGTGTGCAACATGGTCTCATCCAGCCATAAACTGTACAGCTCTTTGTTGCACTGGTCCCAGGTCCTCTGGACTTCATGGTTTTTTTGGTTTTGGTTTGGTTTTTTACTGCTCCCTTTCACTAACTTCTCACATGTGTATCCTGTCTCTACTCTCACATCATCCCAGAAGGGTAAGGAATCCATAAGAAAGTTCCATTGTTGGTGATGATGATTCATTTTTGGACCTGACGGTATAGAGATAAAGTAGATCGGGTTTTTAATCAAAACAAATGAAGATTTTCTACGTGTTGGTTAGGATTGGGTTCAGCTATGAGCAGTCAGAATCCCAAAATAATAGTGGCTTCAACAGATTAGCAGTCGAGGTCTCTGTCACACAGAAGTCCAGGTGGCAGAGCCCGGTCGGTGGTGGCTGTCACGCAGTCTGTTCTCTGGGCCCCTCACCTTGTAAGACCTCGAACTGGAGGTATAAGAGAGTATCATTCATGTTTCCAGGAGACGATTGGGTGAAAGCACTAAAAATGAGAAAAGAAAGCATTGACTCGCATCGCTTCCTAATGTTTTTTGTTTGTTTTTTTTTATTTCTAGGAGAGAGAGAGAGACAGCGTGAGCAGGGGAGGGTCAGAGAGAGAGGGAGATACAGACTCTGAAACAGGCTCCAGGCTCTGAGCTGGCAGTCAGCACAGAGCCTGACGCGGGGCTCAAACCCACGAACTGCGAGATCATGACCTAAGCGAAAGTCGGACGCTTAACCGACTAAGCCACCCAGGCGCCCCTGACTCGCATTGCTTCTTAAGGAATATTATCAGAAGCCGCCATGCTGCCATCTCACCTCTGAGGGCAGTGTCAGTCACGCCGCTCTCCTGTGGCTAGGAAGGCTCGGAGACTGTTTTATAAATTCTAAACAGTGACACACCCACCTAAAATCTTATTACTACAGAAAATGGCTAAAGGATATTGGGGGGCAACTTGGCTATTTCTGCCACATAACTTAAAAAAAAATTTTTTTTTTTTGAGAGAGACAGTGCAAGTCGGGGAGGGGCAGAGAGAGGGAGAGAGAATCCCCAGCAGGCTCCACCCTGTCAGCGCAGAGCCTGATGTGGGGCTCGGACCCACGAAGCTGTAAGATCACGACCTGCGCGGAGATAAGTATTGGACACTTAACCAACTGAGCCGCCCAGGCGCCCTGGCCACCAACTGCTAAAGGAACTTGTGGGCCGTCCAGTCAAGTGTTTCGTCTTCACTGGGGCCTTCCAGTCTTCACGTTTCCTCACTGGAATAATCTGTACCTCACACTCCTCCCTAATCTCTCTGTCATTCTAAAGCAAGGGTTGTTTTTCCTTTACTGTTTGGTACGAGGGGGGGTCTTCTCCTGCCCCCCCCACATCCATTTCTACCATCAGCATTTCCCCCCTCCCTTTTAGCAGTGAATCTCCAACCAGAGACACATCTAAATCTATATTGTACACAAAAACTGTAAGCCNGCCCCACGAGCCGCTGAACTTAATGCTATTCTTTCGATCGCCTTGTCCTTGTTTTTAAAACAACTGTGGGCGAGGGGTGCCGGGGGGGCGCGCCTGGGGGGCTCAGTCAGTCAGGCGCCCAGCTTCGGCTCAGGTCACGATCTCGCGGTTCGCGGGTTCGAGCCCCGCGTCGGGCTCTGTGCTGACAGCTCGGAGTCTGGAGCTGCTTCGGANCGCGTCCCGTGTCTGTGCACGCGGCCCTCCGTTCCTGCCGCCCCGGCCGTCGCCCTGTGTGCCGTGTGTCTCTGTGCGGCCCTCGCGCGGAGAGACCCCCGCCCGCCCGCCGTGTCCCTGGCGTCCTCTGGGTGCCTTTATTACCGTCCCCTCGCACCTCCTTCCGGGCGGGCCCCGCGGTGCGCAGCAGGCTGTGGTAAATGTGTGCCAGCCCATTCCACGGATTCAAGTCTATGAACACCGTGTCCTTGTTTCCGACGCTCAAGGAAACGCGGTCACCTGTGGAGGCCCTCGTGCCTTTACGTGATCGCCTCTTAGGTCCGTCCTGATGGTCAGGTCCAGTTTCTGCCCCGCTCCGCTACTGACGCGCGCCTGCGAGCGCTCGTCTGTAAGCCCGGGGAGGCGGCCGTGGGCGCAGCCGTCCGCGCGCGTTCGGGTGTCCGGACAGGGGACGTGGCCGCCCGGAAGAAACGCGGGGTCACATGGAGACCAAGCCCGGGGGAAAGCCCTTCTCCGCCCTTGCTGCTGGGACGTCCGGCGTCGGCTCGAATAGGTCACGGGTCAGGGGTGTCCAGCCCGGCTCCGGGCAGGCGAGGACGGCCACCAGCCAAACCTAACACCTGGGTTTCGTCCACTTTCTGTTTGTAAACGAGGGCGATGGAAAAATT
This sequence comes from Crocuta crocuta, assembly GCF_008692635.1. NCBI lineage: Eukaryota > Metazoa > Chordata > Mammalia > Carnivora > Hyaenidae > Crocuta > Crocuta crocuta. The sequence goes on from NW_027532825.1 coordinate 9,771,270, forward strand.
CTCCGAAACGTGTATGTGTACGTGAACCTCTTAGTGTTGTTTCCTCCCTGATAACGCGGAGTAACGTGTACCCTGTTCTGTTGGAAGGCTCTAGAGATCTGTCAACAGAGGAACTTCGTAGAAGAGACCGTTTATCTTCTGAGTAAGTAGCTGTTGCCCTTGTGGCCCCGGTAAGCTGCAGAACGGCGTGACCGTGCCGTGTAAACTGTCTAAGAACGCACTTCACCTTTACACCAGAGTCACACAGAGCTTAGAGACTGTCCTTTATAAGAAGTTAATGGGGATGCCTGGGGGGCTCAGTCGGTTAAGTGTCCGACCTCAGCTCAGGTCAGGATCTCATAGTTTGCAGGTTCGAGCCCCGCGTCGGGCTCTGTGCTGACAGCTCAGAGCCTGGAGCCTGTTTCAGATTCTGTGTTTCCCTCTCTCTCTGACCCTCCCCAGCTCGCAGTCTGTCTCTATCAAAAATAAATAACATTAAAAAAAAAAATTTAACATACGGAAAAGGAAAGATGGTTTGGCGAGTTCGTCTTTTTTTTTTTTTTTTTTTTGGTCAGCCTATTTTACTGTGATCTCAGCAGAAAATAATGTTCATTGTCAGTAATCACACCTTAAATGACCAGAGAAAATGCAGTTGACTGTGGTGGACGTTTTTGGAGAGAGGAAAACTGGTGTAATCTAGTTCTGAGTTGCCCCTGGGCCTCTCGCATGGCCTCCGTATGTGTCATAGCTTTTGTACCAAAGCCGCAGAACTTAATGATCTTTCCCCTTCCTCCTAAATGAACCACTTTGCATAAAAGCAGGGTCGATTCCTGAATGCCTCCCAGGGAAGCTCTATGCGGACATTTGTGGCATAAGCACAGAATTCAGATATTAGGTGTTTCTCCAGCATCCCTTCCCAAAAGATCCTCCAGTGGGGTGGATTTTTGTCACAATGTCGCATTGTCCTAGGAGACAAGGAAGTAGAGAACTTACAAAGGGAGAGAGACATAATCTCTTTTTTTAAAGTTATCAAAACTTAAAAATCCTATACATATTTTTTTAATTAGCCATTTTTAAGACCTAAACAGCAGGAGTAATATTTGTAGGACAAAGATGCTATAGAAGGAACAACGGATGGGGATGTCATTTTATTCCCAGGCCAGCTGTTCTCACCAGATAATGGCGGCTCAGAGCGAGGAGGATTTAAGACCCGGTACTCGTTCCTGCCACAGGGCAGGCGCTTGCCGTCCCTCCTCTGAGTAAAGCGTTCTACATGTACCGTATTCAAGACTCGTGCAAACTGTTAAGGCTGCTGAAATGCCAGTAGATCAGTGGGCAAAGTGTGTACAGATAATTAACCAAATAGAAGCATAGTTAGTAAATACTTTCATTTAACGAGGGCAGTTGGAAGGCTTTCACCGGAACTTGGAGGAGAAGGAAACGAGGTCGTTGATCGTTGAATTTGCGTTTGGCACAAAGTGTATCAAAAGAGCAAATCCAAAGCTACCTCAAGAGGCAGAATGACTCCGAGGCGTTTAAAAGTCTTAACTGTATCTGAAATGAATGTGTTGAAAAGAAATACGCGTCTGTTGGAGGGAAGTCGGAATCAGACAGACCGGGTCAGACTTCAGCTCTGCCGCTCAGTAGCTGTATGATCTTGGCAAGTTATTGTTTCTGTGTCCTCGTCCATAAGATACAAATATTACTGGAACATAGGACAGTAGCTTTGGTGAAATGATGTAATTTATGTGAAGCACTTAAATGAGTACTCAGCACCAAGGAAACACCCAGTAAAGAGGAGATTAATTATTTCACTATGTTCTAAACAGTAAAGGCTAACGTCACATAAGAAAACATTAGCCTTCAAGACAAGAAGTACATAAACAAGAGATAGGCTATTTCTTTAAAAATGTTTTATGAAAACATCCTAAATGAAGAATTTCTCACATCTTTGCTAGGCCGAATGGGCAATAGCCGAAGCGCCCTGAAGATGATTATGGAGGAACTGCATGATGTTGATAAAGCGATTGAATTCGCCAAGGAGCAAGATGACGGAGAGCTCTGGGAAGATCTGATTTTGTATTCCATCGACAAACCGCGTAAGCAGAAAAGTCCACGTGCGATCAGACCTTTTTTCTCCATACAGCCAGTTATGTCCAGAGTAAGAATTATCTCAAGACCCACTGGGTGGAAAATAGGGAGAAGTGTCTGATAAAAACAGGCTAATGAGTACATCGTAAAGACTTCTGGTTCTCCTGTGTAGAGAAACCTGGAGCTTGTCACTTTGCATGACCTGAACGTGAAAAGGAACAGGTGGCTAACCTGATGATGTTCACTGTGTCCCCATGAACAGATTATGACTCCGTAAATGTAATCTGGCTTAGTTTGTGTTTTTTCCAGTTTGTATACAGGTGCATTTATTTTGAAAAGGTCAAGCCCTTTTGGGCTTGTTTCTTTTTATGGGCCCCTAGAACTGTCAGTAGCCAGCGATGGTCTCTGGATGTCTGCTGTGACAGTACCTGGTCTCTGTCCCGTAGCTCCAGGAGCACGAGTGTGCTGCCGTCATGGGATTGTCCGCCGCCAGGGCTCCCATTTCGGAAAGAAATACGAAGTCCCCCAAGAGTAACCCTAGCCCTCTTTTGAAGATCTGGAAATGATTCTGAAACTGGCAATAGTGGTTTAAGGTCCACCCCCTTCCCTTCCCTTCCCTTCATTGTTTTAGTAAAAAGGCTTATCTCTTTCAGTGTTTTCAAGTTTTAGACACCACTCTCGGGATTGTCTTTCTATAGGAGATACGAGAGGATAATGTTATTCAAGTCCGTTTCCGATGCAGGTTGTCACATGCACGTGCATCTTTGAGACACTAACTCAGCGTGAGAAAATCGTATTTACAGACCTGCAAGGAGGCGGGGTGGGCGATGTGGAGCACATTGTGACCTGGCGCAGGAGTGAATTTGGGCTTTTAACCTGCTGGGTGTATGGCCCTGGATGAATCAGTTAATCACCCCATTTCCCTTTTCTATAAAATGGGGCCAAACAACATTGCTACCTTGCAGAACACTGGAGAAAAGTATGGGAGAGCCGGGCCATGGTGTAAATGCTCGGTAAATGTGAGTTGCACCCCGTCAACACTGCAGGCTGTGTTCCGAAGCCCTCATCTCTTCTCCAGCCATTTTTAACTTGTGTGGCTTCTCCCTTATGTCGTGAAGTAAAAGGAAAGTTAGTTTTTGACAGTTCAGAAATTCAGTTGGTTTTAACACTTTCTTTAAAGGAAATAATTTGGGGGGAGGGGCGCGCCTGGGTGGCTCAGTTGGTTAGGCGTCTAACCCTTGACTTCGGCTCAGGTCATGGCACAGTTTGTGAGGTCAAGCCTCACACTGGGCTCTGTGCTGACAGTGCAGAGCCCACTTGGGATTCTGACTCTGTCTCTGTCGCTCTCTCTCTCTGCCTCTTTCTGTTGCTCTATCAAAATAAATAAAAATAAACTTAAGAAAAACATAAAGGAAATAATTTTTTATTTGAGTCACTTCTTGCCTAAAACTGCACTATGTACACTGCGTACGTGCTAATTACCGCCTGTGCTATTTTGCAGCATTTATTACTGGCTTGTTAAACAACATTGGCACGCATGTGGACCCAATCCTCCTGATTCATCGTATTAAGGAAGGAATGGAGATTCCCAATTTGAGAGATTCCTTGGTTAAAATTCTGCAAGACTACAATTTGCAAGTAAGTATCCTTTCTTGATCCTTCATACCAGCACGGAGGGTAAGTTGACTTGACTCCCGGATAAACATTTCTAGGATTATTTTCGATATCTAAGAATTCATTTGGATAATTACATTTTCTTTCAGCCCAGATATGTATTTGGGAAACTCATGGAGTAGAGAGTCCTCCTTTAAGGAAGCCACAGAAGTGTTTAACCACTTCCAAATTTTCTCTCCTCGATAAGCAGGCACTCTTCCACTTAGGTGGTGCATGGAGCGTGCCGTTTGGAAGGGAGAGGGGTAGTTCCCTCGCAGCCGCTGAAACCAGTTTTAAGTAGGATGAGTATTGTGTCCCCTGGGGGGAACAAAAAACATGTTTTTCAGATAATTCTTTTATTCCCTTGAAGTTACTTAGTAACCCATTGCCTGAGAGGTGGTGAATATGTGATTTTATTGAACCTTTTGTCTGCTTCCCAGAGTAGTACAACCTGGTTATCTGTAGTAATTCAGAACTTGATGATAAAAGCAGCGGAACGCCTTATTTTTTCAAAAAAGTAATTAATGTGCTAATTACAAAGCAGCCTCATCTTTTCTTGTGAAGGACGCCTAACAATTACTATTTCACTGGNNCCCCGGGATGCCGGTAGCTTCCGCAGAGCTTGAAACCGTTGAAAGCACGTTTCTTTAACAGTTGGGACTCTTCTTTCTCGACTTCGTTTGAGAACGAGTTTTTATTAGAAGAGGGGGGAAACTGCTTTCCCGGAAACACAAAGATTTCACAGGCAGAGCCAGAGGATGGGGTCGTGGGGAGAGAAGTGGTTAGGAGGTTAAGTAGGGAGGGGAGCACCCTGNGCGTCCGACCTCCTGAGGCCCTGGGTGTGAGCGAGCCTGATGCTGACCTGTGTCCCCAGGCTCCTCCCAGCCCCGGTGGGCCAGGATCTGCTCCAAGTTTCATGCCCACATGTACTAAGAAGTCACTTAGGTGTGGTGGCCCTACGCACCTCTGCCCCCCGGAAGGTGACAAAACAGTCCTTCCTCTGTCCTCCAGCTTACAGGTGCATCGAGCTTAGACTCTAGGCTGGAAATGGGCCTTAGCTTTTTCCCAGCCTCTGCAGCACCGACAGACACACCTAATAAATCCCTCTTACTGGGCTCTTAATCCAGAGAACCCGGCTCACGGGCCTCACTGGGTTTCACTCCTCATTCGTGTTTTAAAACGAATAAATGTGCATAGCTCTGAGTCAGCCGGGAATAAAAATAAATTATTAGATGCAAAATGAATTCCATATTAAAAAAATCATCCACTAAAACAGCTGTTCAATCAATACTTTATCCTCTTAATTATATTTTTAAGTGTACTGAGAGCTCTTCCTTAAGATGTGTACGTGTGCGGTTGGTGAGGTGTTGAGCGGGCTCCGAGTTACTTCACCAGTGGATCCCGTAAACCAGGGAGTGGCTGCTGGGCCGAGGGGAGGGAGCCCCGGGGAAGGTGGCAGAGCCCCCCGGAACTGCCCCGGGGTCTCCCCTAGAGCTCAGACAGCTCGTGATGGGTGCAGAGGAATCGCTGATCCTGGGCAGGTGGTTCAAACAATTCCAGGGGGCGCCCCCTCCTTGCATGTGAAGAAAGACTTGAGAAGGGTTTTCTATGCAAAAAGCCACTGTCTTTCGTTAAGGGCCATTTATTTCCTTTCTCCAGGCAGCCTGCTAGAGATCACTGTAACAGTACTTAAGCCCGCTTCTCGATTACAGAGCATTTTGAAGTTTCCAGAAAAGTTTCACATACATATTTTTGACTCTAGTCTCGTTCATTTGTGCCATAAAAGTATATCGTTGATTTTGACATGTTGTCGCAGGATAGAAAATGACTAGTCCCGCTAATCTTCCAAACGGGGGGTAAATTGTGCAGATCCATGTATTTGTGCAGACCTGGAACCTTCTCTGTTGGAGGCAGGGCAGAGAGGGAAGGCCCCTGGCAGATAGAGCGAACCGTTCAGTAAGCATAAGGAGCCATGGTCAGATGTCAGGGACAGGGCTGCTCCGTGTTGGGAATCTCTCGGGGGCAGATTTACAGTAAAGTATGCAGCACTTTAAGGAAAGTCGGTTAAGCATCCGACTTCGGCTCAGGTCATGATCTCACTGTTTGTGGGTTCGAGCCCCGCATCAGGCTCTGTGCTGACAGCTCAGAGCCTGGAGCTGCTTCAGATTCTGTGTCTCCCTCTCTCTCTGACCCTCCTCTGCTCATGCTGTCTCTCTGTCTCTCAAAAATAAAGATTAAAAACATAAAATGTCTTTGGCTCCTGAGAGTGCTTTGGGAGATCACTCGTTAGCCAGTAGCTCTTTGGAGACAGAAGGCAGGAAAAGTTGTGAGAAAAATTTTAAGTATCTCTTCTGGTTTTAAAATTTTATGTTTTCTAAAACTCAGCAACTCTCCTCAACTGAAGTTCAGCACGAGGCACGTTAGCAGTCTGCGTCATCATTAAAGTGAAGGAAGATCTCCTTCAGCCGCGATGTTGGTGTTTACAGTTTTAAAATGTTTTTTATTATCATGTTTTCGTACCTTGTTACACAGTTCATATAATGACTCAACAAATTTTAAAAAGCTTCATGAAGTCTGTAAGGTAAAGGTAGCCTTGATTGTACTTCATGAACTTAGAACGTTCCTAGGCCTGATTTCAAAGACAAATAGCTATTGTGTTAATATAAACTTATTTGCAGAACAGTGTGGTATAAATGACATTTCAGTGTTTACATGAAACTGACAATAGTTTACAAATTATTTTTATGCCATAGGTTTTTCATGTTTATACTTTATATTTTTAAAATATTAAAATTTTTTTAACGTTTATTCATTTTTTGAGAGACAGAGCGTGAGTGGGGGAGGGGCAGAGAGAGAGGGAGACACAGAATCTGAAGCAGCTCCAGGCTCTGAGCTGTCAGCACAGAGCCCGATGCGGGGCTCGAACCCACAGACAGTGAGATCATGACCTGAGCTGAAGTAGGACGCTTAACCGACTGAGCCACCCGGGCGCCCCTAAACTATTTTTATTTCTAAATTCAGCATTTCTATCCCTTTCTGCTTGTATTTTTCCTGAAGAGTTCTAGCATTTCTGTTCCTGTGCTCTTACCTGACAGCCATTTCATCGCGGTCATTAGGCGCTACCACCTCCGTGTCACAGCTGGGAAGACTCTCGAAGGTGGCGAACGGGCTTTGAGCCCAGATCCTCTGACTGCATCTTGGGTATTTCGTACTGGCCGGCTGGTGGCTCCACTGGTCTCTGGGGACGCATTCGCGGTCCTGGCAGGTCACACAGAGGAACACCTGGGATCGAACAGGCCGCCCGCTGTCTTGGGAGAGCGGTGGACGTGATGTTTGCAGAGCTGGGCTCCGGCTCTGCCTTTCTCACCAGCAAGCCTTGGCCCTTTGGGAAGGTACCTGACCCTTCTGGATCTCAGCTTTCCCATTCGATTAAATCAATGTTGGCAAGCCTGGCTACACACCAGACTTACCTGATTTCTTTTAAAAATCACTTCGTCTCAGTAAAAAAAAAAAAAAATCCAGATCTGCTGGATTAGACTCTCCTGGGGGGCCAAAGGCCTCTATCCTTAACCCACTTTGATGTTCCTTAACGCTAAGCCTGGCGCAAGTCTGTGCATTGGCATTTGACATTTAGGAACCTGGAGATGAGATGATCTCTAAAGGATCTTCCATCTCTCAAGTTCTTCAGGGAGTCATTACGCCGTTATGTCGCCCCATATTTCTTGTTTCTCATCTCTCTGCTTTGAAACCCAGAGACCAACAATTAAGAGGAGATAGTGACTTCTTTCTTACCTGCCTTTTTTTTTTTAATGTTTATTTTTGAGAAAGACAGACACAGAGTACGAGCAGGAGAGGGGCAGAGAGAGAGGGAGACATGGAATCCCCAAAGCGGGCTCTAGGGTCTGAGCTGTTAGCACAGAGCCCAACGCGGGTCTTAAACCCACGAACGTTGAGCTCACGACCTGAGCCAAAGTCAGATGCCTAACCTACTGAGCCGCCCAGGCGCCCCTTCTTACCTGTATTTTGGGGGGTTCAGATGGGTTTCTTCTTGTTCACAGTACATAAGCTCTTCATTTCTTCCAAGAGATAGTTTTTTAAATTTATAGATCTCTGAAATAAACTTTTAAAATAGATTTTTTTTTTCCTTTCAAATGATTTCCATTTGGCCTGATAGCAGCTTTTAGGTGACATGGGTGACCTTTGACTACCAGCTGTAGCTTCTTTAATCAGTCTGGCACGTGTATACTTTGTGCCGTCGTAAATCAAATATGATTATAATATTGTTTCTGAACTCCAGCATGAGACCTTAGAGGCTTTCTATTTTTTCCTTACTTCTCTGCATTTCATCATCTTTGATGATAATCCCAACAAAAAAGCAAAGCCTTTTCAATTAGAATTCAGATCCCCGTAGCATCATAACCTACCTGATGGATTAGAAATTAGGCAAAATGGTTTCCCCAGCTCGTTCCGGCATCGTACGGGGCTTGTAAACCCAGGTAACTATCTGTCATTTGCAATTCTAACAGTAAACACTGCAGTATGAACCAGGCAATGTCAGCAGAAAGTCCAACACTCAAAGAATCTTTTAAGATAAAAATATCAGAAACTCGGCAATTTTTATGGCATTTTCCCCACAGCAGCTGTTTCTAATGAAGCATAATAACATCACTGATGTGCAATTCTTTTATTGCTTTATAAAATCTCTATGCGTCTGGTGCTTTGCACTGGGATGATCACTGATGCTGGACTGCAGAGAGCTCGGGAAAAACGACTCTGCGGCCTCGTGTGGGTTTTCGACAGCGTCTTATAAACACATTCTTCTTTAAATTCACAGTAGAACAAGGTGTGCTTGTAACAAACCGAGTCTAGACCCTACAGCTGGCTGTCTCGAAAATGATGACGATGAAACAGTAAAGGAAATGCCAGACAGCTTAGCTCTGTGGAGGAAACAGTGTCGTGGTAAGAAAACGAGTCAGTGTGTGAGAACAGTGTGTGGGGAGAAAGAAATAAGGAAAAGTCCCACAAGGAAAATGAATCTCTGAAAGGTCACGTACTTGCCAAGCAACAATGCCCACAGACCCTTTGTGAGATGAAAGCTTGATGCTGTTATGACGTTGAGGAAAAGAAAGACCAGGGGTTTACTTCCCTTGGTGAAATTCTAATACGAGCTGGAGATTCTAGTCTGAGATGTGGATACACAGAAGAATGAAAAGTGCCGTGACAACCGCAGTATTTCTAAGAACTGGAAGGTACTACATCAAACTCAAAGGCGTTATTAGCAAGTCTCCTCTAAAACAAAGACAGAACTTTGCAACTTGATCCCTCATAGCCCTGGAGTGGAAACAGCCTCAGTGCCCATCAACAGGAGAGTATATCTCCAGATTGCTGCCTCTTGGCCACAAATCAGATGCTGTGTCTCCAGGCCTCACGTCCTCATTCTAGGCAGGAAGACCTAGGAAGCAAAGAGCTCTTTCCTGATGAGGGTTTGCTCTTTTATTTGGGAAACGATGGCTTTCCCAGCCTCTGTGTTCATCTCATTGGCCAGATCTGTGTTGCATGAATCCCAGCCAGCTGCATAGTAGACACTTGAGTGTATTTTATTCTACGTGTTTGCTGTGTTTCATAATTTAAAATGGAAAGTAGCCCAAAGTAATGGCAGACAGTATGTTCAAAACGCGAGTGGCGTGAGTAACGTCCGGTTAGCAAGGCTGGAAAGGAGACCGTGGAAGGTCCGGGTCCACAGGTCGGGGAGCAGGCTGCGTGTCACGACCTTGGAAGATGGGAGTTGTCGGGAATCATGAAGATCAGAGAGGGTCGAAGAGAACGGAGTTTGACTCCGCCACCGATGTTTTAATAAAGGCATTCCTGGGAAATACCAGGTATCTGCTTGAAGCCAGTGACCACCACGGCCCAGTTCTCATGGGTCACTGATGGTGGCTACAGCAAAGAATCCACGGTCGGCCTAATGCCTTGTCATGTCTGGCACTGAAAATAGTACCTGTGTGATTCTACCGTGTTCTCGTATCGTCTTGACTCACCGCTCTGATTGCCCTAGAGCTCTACAGGCTTTTGGGGATCACTGGTTCTTTCGAGCAGATGGTAGCTGCATTTCTTGCTACCCCTGTCTGCCTGCTAAATGAGAATCCTGTAGACCATCTTTCTCTTCTTCTGCTTTGGAGCCTTGGATTTGGGGAAGATGAAGTAGAAAGTAACTTACTGTATTTGTGTGTTTTCTCTCCTCCTGGCTGAGTGCCTCTCAATACTGAAGTTTTTCCTAGAAAATGCCTTGCTGTGGGCAGACGGATTGTACCGATCTGGAAAAATGTCATCCCGGTGAAAATACAGTTCCTTCTTAGTTTGCAGGGTTTTTTTTTTTTCCTGTTTTCTTTTTTAAATTTGCAGGCACCCTGGCTTCCGTCTGTACTGCCAGGTCTGCCCTTCTTCCGGTATTATTCATGCAGGAGGCCCTCCACACCCACTCAGGGTCAGAGCCAGCTCGTTTTGAAACGTTGTACCGAAGATACTTTGACACTGTTTTTCTTAAGTTTTTATTCTGGTATTGGAGGCTGAGCAGCATTATATGTTTGCTTATAAATTTCTTAAAGTTACTGACACCAGGAATTTTTTTAAGTTTATTTTTGAGAGAGTTAGAGAAAGAGAGCGAGCATGGAAGGGGCAGAGGAAGAGGGAGAGAGAATCCCAAGCAGGCTCTGCTCCGTCAGCGTGGAGCCTGATGTGGGGCTCGAACAAACCGTGAGAGCATGACCTGAGTCGAAGTCAGATGTTTAACCCACTGAGCCACCTGGGCACCCTTGACATCAGTATTTATTAGGTCTCTTTCTTAGTATAGTTTTCTCTTCTTGTGTGCTTTAATGATACCCATTAAAGTTTTAATGTCTTCTTCCAGTGAATCAAAAATGCAATTTTTAGTAGCATTTGAAGGAAGAAAACGTCATAGGCAGTGTCTCGATTAATGCAGAAATAGTAGAGCTTTATTTCCTGCTCATCCATACTGGAAATGGCAGGTATAGAACTTTGGCCTGGACATCAGCTCTGTTTTCTGGAGTATCTGCTTTTGTACGACTGGGGAGAAAAGCCTTGGGCTGCATTCGCCCACAGCCCGTGCTGTCCAGGGTTTCAGAGAAGCGTGTATTAGTGTAGACCCCGGGGATGGCAGAGCCCAGGGGGCCCGGTGGCATGAATTGAAAACCTGAAAGCAAGACCCGTGTGTAGGTTCCTGAGGTGGGCGCGACGCACCTCCGAGGGCAGCATTCGCCGCGACCCGGAGCTGGACCACAGGGAGGCAGGGATGGCATCATTCTGTGAATTTCCGGGGTGGTTACATCTGAGCGCACAGAAGCGTGCAGGAAGACCCATTGAGCCAGAAGAGCGAGCCGCAGACACTGCCACAGAGAGCCTCTCTGCCCTTCAGGCCCTGAGCGTCCCCCTCTAAGAAAAGCAACATTTTCTGGTTCAAAAAAAAAAAAAAAGGCACCTGGCATAAGCACACCTCCTACAGCCTCTCCCAACAAACAACAAAACAGAAAACCCAAAACAGGCTGGAAACTCTAACCGAGGCCCATGGAACGGGGCGGAAGGTAGGGCGGGTCACATCGCTGTGCTGTGCCCAAGCAGGTGGGCACTGTCTCCATCCCGCCCTGGCTCCGAAACACAAGGCGGGCGCCACCCGGCAGCCCGCGTCGTGTGTGTCCTGACTCGTGACGCTGCTGCGGGGCCCCCGCCTCCGCTCGTCCAGGCAGCAGGCGAGAAAATATGTCCCCTACGGAACAGCAGGGAAAAGGCATACAGAAAAAGCGCGGTACTGGGACGCAGAAAATGGGTCTCGTAACAGAGCGTGAACATCGGTGGTCGTTTTCAGTTGGCCGCCCCGTGAGAGTCGCCAAATTGGAGGGTGAGCAGAGACACGAGACCCTTGGCGCCGCGCTGAACAGTGGGGCGGGAAGAAAGGGACTGCGGCCAGCAGGGGGTTAGGACAGAGGTCGTGTGTGCTTGCTCGCTCTGTGCCCTGCTCCTGGTCCGTGACACGGACCCCGTAGAGATTCGTGCAGCAGAGAGGCAGATTTGTGACATGGAGGATTCTGGAATAGCAGATTTCCACCCTGGACCGAGCAGGTCACGTGGGGCCAGACTGCCGGGCGGGGTCCGCGCTGGGAAGCCCTGTGAGACAGCAGCGGGGTTGTCACAGCCTTCCTTGCTGTACGGAGTTCCACGGCGCTGCAGCAGCTACCGTCTGCTGAGTGCAGTTGTGACCGAACGGAGGCCGGAAGGTGGGCGCGAGGGTTCGGAGGGAGGAGCGCACCAGGGCCCGGCAAGCAGGGAGTGCCTCACTGTGCAGCTTCAGACACTCGTTTTCTGAATCCCCAGTAAGAGGCTTCACCCCCAAAGTGGAGTCTTCTAAAGACGGCTTTTTTTTTTCTTTTTTTAAAACAACGAATGCATTAGATCCTGCTTCGTGAAGGCTGCAAGAAGATTCTCGTAGCCGACTCTTTGTCTTTACTGAAGAAAATGCACCGGACTCAAATGAAAGGCGTCCTGGTGGATGGTGGGTAACATTAAAATAATCCTATTAGAACCATAGGCCTTGCTTTCAGAAGAGACAGAGCAAAGGGAAAGACTGTCTAATCCCAATGTGTGTTTCCTTGCAGAGGAAAACATCTGTGAGTCGTGCCTGTCCCCTATTCTTCCTTCAGGTAAGATGGCTGATGGGATCCTCCAAATATGTGTTCGTGAGGAGTGGAATTAAAAAAATTTTGTTTTAATTTTTAATGTTTATTTTTGAAGGAGGGAGAGAGAGAATGTGAGCAGGGGAGGGTCAGAGAGAGAAGGGGACACAGAACCCAGGGCAGGTTCCGGGCTCTGAGCTGTCAGCACAGAGCCCGACGCGGGGCTCGAACTCACAGTGAGATCGTGACCTGAGCCGAAGTCGGACGCTTAACCACTGAGCCACCCAGGTGCCCCAGAATTAAAATTTGGATGTTAGTACATCTATAACTTCTGGAATAATCCGTGTAGGGAAGAATTTCAGCCCACAACCCTACTCAGTTGCAGGCTGGTGCCACCGTTCTGAAAAGCTGAGGTGCCCGCCCTAGAGTTGCATCCGTGTTACCGGGGAGGCTCGGGAAAGCCCGGAGCGCCGGTCCCACCCCAGTGCGGAGGCAGTAGCTCTAGGGCAGGACCCAAGGATTTGCACTTGCAACACATTCCCGGGTGACGTAGATCCGTCTTCAGGGGCCATTCCTTGAGAATCACGGCTTTAGAGTAGAATAAAATGGAAAAACCACCATCAACGTGTTTAAATTGCAAAGGAGAAGAATCGTGTGAATCTAGGAAAAAAACTGTACACCCCCACAAAAAAATTGTACTTTTCTTTTAACTTTTCCCTTGCCCTGTGGTTGCAGCCACCTAAATTATCCCCCGTTGCGATGGAAACCTACTACTTGCCACCTCATCAGAATATAAGCACGTGTTTATTTATAGTTGGTAGATACGTATATCATCGTGTATAATGGGAGCGCCTTACGTAAGGCTAGAACAGAAGAGGAAACTCCAGAGTTTGAACATAGAAATTAAAGCATAGCTGTCGGGATGCAAAGAAGTGCTTTTGATACAAATTCAGCACAGAGAAGTACTGAGAGAGAGAGAGAGAGAGAGCGCGCTAGCTGATGCAGGATTTACTTAGCTTTAAGGGATAAAGGACCAGGAACGTGAAAAGTCCGTTCCACCCAGGGTCTTTTCTAGAGGAAATGGGTTTGAAGTGTTCATGTTAAAAACCACAATGGGCACAGGAAAAATGAGCTTTACACAGTGCAAGTGCAAGGTCACAGCCCAGGATTCTCCCCCTGCTCTGCCCTCAAGTCCCTGAATGGCCCTGGCCAACCCGTAGGTGAACTGGAAGCACTTTTCTAAAGTCACGGAATGGACTGGAGGACACGGTATATGTAGTGTGTGTGAGGGCCTGGGGAACGGAAGAGGGTGTGTGCAAACCCGTCCTAATCTAAGTCTTAGAGAGACACAGAGAGAATGAGTGCGGGAGGGGCAGAGAGAACCCCAGGCAGGCTCCGTGCTGTCAGCGCAGAGCCCGATGCGATGCTCCGTCTCACACACCATGAGATCGTGACCTGAGCTGAAGTCCAGAGTCGGACACGTAACCACAGCCCTCCAGTTTCCCCCCTCTACCCTCGCTCCTGGTTTTAAAATACACGACTGGGGCGCCTGGGTGGCTTAGTCAGTTGAGCGTCCGACTTTCGCTCAGGTCATGATCTCGCGGTTCGTGGGTTCGAGCCCCGCGTCGGGCTCTGTGCTGACTGCCAGCTCGGAGCCTGGAGCCTGTTTCAGTCTGTGACTCCCTCTCTCTCTGACCCTCCCCTGCTCACGCTGTCTGTCTCTCTCTCCTAGAAATAAATAAAAATAAGAGATAAATAAAATACACGAGGTAGAGCCTTCGCTGGGAAGTGGTCCCCCGTTTGCGCTCGTAACGGGCATGGAGGACAGCCACCCGTGACTCCGAGCAGCTCGGAGGCAGTGTCCGCGGTGCGTGGCTCCCACCACCCCTCGGGGCGCCTCCGCGACCGTGTCCTCCTGCGGCAGCTTATTGCTGGGACATTGAACCACAGCTGGACTTTCAGTCAGGATCGGTTCAGAAAGTTCCGGACCTGCCTGCTTCATTGGGTTCTCTCTCTTCTGCCCTCTGCCCCCAGACGCTGCCAAGCCCTTCAGCGTGGTGGCCTTCCACTGCCGGCACATGTTCCACAAAGAGTGCCTGCCCGCGCCCAGCGTGGTGAGTAGGGAGTCGCGCGTGTCACGCGTCCCGCGGCCTCTCTGGCTCGTGCTAGATCCCCGAAGAAAATGACTTTACTTCCCACGTGTAACAGTGCTTAGTGCCCTACACCGTAGCGCCCCCTTCTCCCCGGTCCCCCCGGCCCCCCGGGGTCTGGAAGCAGACGAAGGGCCAGAAGGTCAGCAGGGGCCCAACACTGGACCCGGGGTCGTTCATCACTTCACCTCCTCACGGGGCGTTCTCTCCTCGTGAGGAGCGGGTGCAGCATGAGGTAAACCGCACTCTCGTAACTTTCGTTACAGTAGGTTTTTAAAATCGTCTGTTTATTAGTTACTGATCGCATGTGCCCAGTCTGTCCCAGGTAGGGATGTAGAGCAAAAACGGTATGGTTAGGGCTGGGTACTGTCTACACTTTCAGGGACCCCCCCCCCCCG